>NW_006160159.1:199795-224453 GCF_000334495.1 Tupaia belangeri chinensis
CCTCTCACTGTCTCTCTCTGGTGAGTGTACAGGCCCTGGGGTAAAAAAAGAAAAAAGAAAAAAAGTCAATCTACTGTGTTGTCACCTGCAAATTCTTTCCATTTCTCTCTTTTTAATTTCATTATTTTTTTCCGTGAGAGAGAGAAACAGTAAGACACAGAGAGATAAGAAACCCCAATAAGATCTTGATGCTGCAATCCATTTCCAATCTCAGCCAGTCCTGGATCCTGGGCAAAGGAATACCAATATTTGGGAAGGAATGTTGACCAAAAAAAAAAAAAAAAAAACCCTGGAACATGGAGCCTTAGAAACCAAGTTATATTACTTTTGTGCCACCATCTAGTCCCTTTCCACTTGACGGGCTAACCGTCTGAATGTATTATAATTACTTGATTATTTCTTTTCTTTCCTTTTCTCTTCTTTTTTTTTTCCTTTTCTTTTTAAAAAGTTTTTGCTATGGGACACACACACTCACCAGACAGAGACAGAGATAGAGAGAGAAAGTGAAAAAGCACCTCTGGGGGGATGGTCATACCACAATCGTCTCTCCTTAGAATTTTTTTCCACTTTACATTTTAAGAGTGAGATAAGTTTAGATACTTAAAATATTACTGACGCCACCACAAATCACTTAAACATTTTTCAAATTAATTGTAACTTTCCCAATCTAATTAGTAAAAATAAAAATTAATTTAGAATAATATGAAGGAAAAAACATCCAGATTTTAACTTTAATCCTCTGGGGTTTATAAAACCCTTGCTTTCATCTCTGTTTATTGATTTACTTATTTTATATGATAATATCCATAAGATATATATGTGTGCATGTGTATGTGGTTGTGTGTACAGTCATGTATCAGTTAATGATAGCGATGTGTTCTGAAAAAGGCATTTTTAGGTGATTTCTTCATTTCATATACATTAGCGAGTGTGCTTGCACAAATCTAGATGGTATAGCCTACTATCACTCACCAAGGTTATACAATATAGACTTATACATTTATAAAACCACCATGATATATAGTCTATCATTGATTGAAATATTAGTATGGGGCACATGACCATATATGTAGTTTGTCTTTTCAGAGCTTAATAATTTAATTATTTCACGAGTGAGAGGGAGAGACACACATATTTTCAACGGAGTCTCACCACATATGATCCTACCTCCGACCTCCCAGTCACCCAGGGTCATGGGTATGTGTGGGCACACCAGGCATGTTCAGGTTGACCCGGGATTCAAATCTGGGACTACCAGGTGACTCCCTCCATTATTGCACAGCTGCTTTCTGTCATCTGTGTCATAGTGGCTGAGTAGCATTTTTTTTTAAAGATTATTTTATTTAAGTTTATTTATTTATTTATATTTTACCAGAGAGGGACAGACTGTGTGTGAGAGAGAGAGAAAGGCAAAAAGCAAGCTGCCAGGTCCAGGAACCAAACCATGGTCAGCCACATGGGAGTCCAGTGCCCTCAACCACCATGCCACCTGCCGGCCCTTGAGTAGCATATTTTAACAAAAACGTTTACATTAACACATGTATTCTGTCATTAAAAATAAAAAAAAAATCAAACCTCTTTTTAATTAGATGTCCAAAGGATATTTGTACTTGATGTACTTGAATTTCGTTAGAGCATGTGAGTGAACCATAACAGTGTCACCTAATTGAAAGCCCTGAGGCTCAAGAAGTTAAATGAGACTCTATATACAGTCATTTTAGTTTCATATTAATGCATGTGCTCATGTTTTTAAAATATGATAAATTATTTAACTACTAATTCTGGACTAAACTTTTAATGCTAGTTCTGCTATTCTTTCTCATAAGAAGTTAAGGAGTTCAAAAACTATTTAACTTATTTTGATTCAGATGTTTTCCTGTTCTAAATTAAGATATAAAGCTACAATCTCAATTTCACTACCATTTATGTACCATTTATAACTTAATAATGTAATATTATATATCTTCTACCAGGAAAATAGTAAAAAATTAGGCAAAGATGGCAAATGCAAATTTCTACACTTCTTCTAGTTCAGGTTTATTTTTGGATCAGCTAACTTTGGAAAGAATAAGGCTCAGAATAAGGGGGAAAGCAGCCCTGATTGATTGTTTAATAGATCAGAATGATGGAACTAGCATTGATATCTTTGCTAACCTTGAGGCAATGGTTTCAGTCCAAAGATATGGTCTATTATCATTTGGATAATTTTCAGTGTAAAATGGAGAAAAGGAGGGTAAGGAAAACTACAAGAGAATGTTGTTGACCATCTATCAAGAGGAAAAATCCAAATACTCTACCAAATTATTATCTTTCTTTTTAAGGTAAATTTAACTTCAAAGGGTGACAAAGCTTCTCTGAAGAGAGATAGGACGAACGGACCCTTTAACCATGGCAGAGAATAGGAGGTAGAGAAGGTAGCAAGAAAGTGGGTTAAACAAAACAAAGTTATAATGAGCTTTCAAGTGTGATTTCGTGTGAAAGTTTAGAAGCCCTGGAAATCCATAACAGACAATTGAATTGACATTCATTTGTAAGTCTTTCTCATTGGCCTCCACAGATTGTTCATGAGGAAGATTGGAGGCAGAGTAGGTGACTGGGGAAGAGCCCCTGCCATGGAGAGGCATAGGCATGGAGGCACGCACATCACCTAGAGCCTTCTATCAAATAAAACCATTAACTTATTGGGGGGAAGTTAGGAAATTACAGATTGTCAAGGCCCAGGTAAATATCTTAATTTTAGTGTCAAGAGAGTAGATGCAAAAGGATGGGGGAGTTGCAGGAAACCTACCTGGTCACAGCATTTATTAATATAAGGAGAAGTCTGCTCCTAGTGAGGGAAGGGCAGGAAGACCCTGAAGGATACATCTCCAAATGTTAATAAAACAAATCCAGAAACATATAAAAAAGATAATGCATCATGTATAGATTAGCTTTGTTCTTGGAATTCAAGGTTAACTCAACACTGGTTAATCAGTGCAATTCATCACAATGGGCTAAAATAAATCCATGTTATCTCTCTATATTCAGAAAAATCATTTGACAATATTCAAAACCTATTGATTAATTTTTAAGTATAAACTGAGCACAAGTAGAAGAGATCTTCCTCAACATCATAAAGAACATCTTTTTTGAGAGGTTTTTGCTATAGGGCATGTGCGCTTTCCAGAAAGACAGAGACAGAGAGACAGAAAGCAAGATATCCCCCTCCAGGGGGATGTCCATGCCACAATCACTTCTCCTCTGTTCTCCTCTTGGGATCTTGGGCACGCATGCACACGCACCCGGCGTGAGTTTAAGCGACCAGGTCCAGGACTCAAACCGTGGTCGACCACATGGGAGTCCAGCGACATAGCCATTACGTTAACTGCTGGTTCTGAAGTGAAGTGTTTTAGAGGTAGATGGCGGTCATGGCTCTACCACAATGTGAATGTACTTAATGTTACGAAGTTGTACACTTAAAATGACAAATATGAGAGCCAGCGGGTGACATGGTAGTTAAAAGTGCTCGATCCCACATAACTAGCTGAGAGGTTTATGTCCTGGACCTGGCAGCTTGAAAATCATACTGTGTGGATGTGTGTACATGCCCAAAATCCAGAGGGGAAAATGGAGGAACAGGAATTGCAGTGTGGCCTTCCTGCCAGAGGGTGATTTCTCACTTTGTCTCATTCTGCCTCTCTGGCTAGTATATAAACCCTACAGCAATTTTTTAAAAGTAATACATGTGACAAATTTTATTTTATGTATATTTTACCACAATTAAAAATAATAATTTTAGGGGCCAACAGATGGCGTGGTGGTTAAGATGCTCAACTCCCACATGGCTGACTGTGATTCGAGTCCAGGACGTGGTGGCTTGCTTTCTCCCTTTCCTTCTCACTTTCTCTCTCTCTCTCTCTGGTCAAATTAAAAATAATAAAAATAAATAAAATTAAATAAAAAAATAATTCTTTAAAATATATAGTAATAAATGCAAAAGGCATCACAAAGAAAATGAAAAGAACACTAGGTAGAATTATTTCCTGAACATTATCTGATAAAGAACTTTCATGCAGATTACATGAAGAATTTTTATGAATCATTATCAAAATGAACAATTCAATTTTAAAAGTAGGCAAAATGCTTAAGCAGATAATTTGCCAAAGAAGGAGTAAACATGCTAATTAAATGAAATAATATCTCAATAGTACTAGTCAGTTGAAAAATGTATGTTAAAAACGCAATTATATAGCTATATCTAAATACAATAAAATCAAAAACTTGACCTGACAATTTTAAGTGCTGACAAGGATGCAAGCACTTAGAACTCATATATTTTTGGTGGGAATTTAAATACTTTAGCTATATTAGAAAGCAGTTTAGCTTTTAGCTTGCTTTGTTTTTGCCAGAGGGTGTGTATACTTGCTAGAAAGAGAAAGAGATAGAGAGGGAAAGCAAAAACGCAGCCCTCATGGGGAACGGTCACACTGAAATCCTTTCTCACCCATCTCTCTCTTTCTGAATTTTGTGCAAGCATGCACACACACCTGGTGAGTTTTCTAGGCACCAAGTATTGGACTTGAGCCATGGAGTCAGCCAGTCAGCCATGTGGGATCTGACCACCTTAACCACCAAACTACTGGCTGGCCTGGCAGGTTTTTTTGTTTGTTTGTTTGTTTTGTTTTGTTTTGTTTTAATATAGTTAAACTTAACAGGGCCAGCAGATGATGTGGATGGTAAGGTGACTGTCCTAATGAGAGGTTCAAGTCCTCAACCTAGTGACTTGGAAATCATGCCAGGTCGGTGTGAGTGTGTGCCCCAAATCCCAAGAGCAGAATAGAAAATAAGGTATTGTGGCATGGTCATGGTCCCCAGGGGCTGGATTCTCACTCTCTCTCTCTTCCCAGGTCTCTCCAGTGAGTGCATGCAGAGCAGTCATTGCCAAGACTGAGAGTAGAATTGGGAATTGACTGCAAAGGGCCAAAAGGGAGCTCTGGAAGGTGATGAGAATATTCCCTGTCTTGTTTGTAGTGATGGTTTTGTAACTGAATGTATGTATTATAGCTAATTTGAATGAAACTAGAAAGGATAAATTTTATAATTGTAAATGATATGTCTTATTTTCAAGATGCCCCAAAAAGGCAGGAGGAGAAAGTACTGTGGCAAAAGATTCTCAAAAAACATTAGGAAGAAATGTAGAGCCTATGATTCACACAGGCAGGCAATCAGCAGGCCCTGCCCATGGGACAGAGATGAGAGTGCAGTGGGTAAGTATCCAACTCTGAATCCCAGAGTGCCAACATTTGATGCTGGTACTTCACTCCAAGGAGTGGGCAAGTTGCTGAATTGTTCTTCTCTGAAACAGAGGTAGTAGTAAGACCTGCTTCATAGAACTATTAGGAACATTAAATTAATAAAACTTTCAGAACAGTATTTCCCATATATTATGTATGTGCTTTTTAAATACACACACACACACACACACACACATACATATATAGTTATATAATATAATGAATAATTAAATCACAAATATGTTCCTTAATTGAGTAAAATCAGTAATATTAATAGAAGGCAGCCTAAAATATTGAAACTTTATAAAGTAATTGTTTATTTTGAGAGTAGAAAGAATTGTGTTAATTTTTTTTCTTTTGACAATCAAATGTTTAAAAGGATTGTGATGCATATTTGAGTTACCCAATAAGTTTAATAATAATCATTACTTACAGATGATGTAGTTTTGATTAAAACAATAAATGAAAACATGTTCAACCAGTTATTAAGTCAATATATGCTATTCTTTCCCAGGAACTTGGTATAAAACTACATTCTGGGTATACAAAGAAGGGGGCAATCTCAATGCCACTTTAAATGTGTTCACAGTCTGGTGGAGAAGATGGGATACAAAGAATTAAAATACAGTGTGGAAAGTATTGGAGGAGAAGATGTACCACTGAAATGGGAGCTCTGGGGATAAAGAATAAAACTGAAGGGATAAATTAGTAAGCCTAGTAAGAAGACTGGGTGACTGGTCATTTGGTGAGGGGTTAACTTTCACTTTGCTACTTTCTCATTTTGCGACCCTTGGGGAGAGGTAATTTAATTCTTTTAGTCCCAGGTTCCTCTTTTTTTTATCACTTAGAAAAAGCTATCAAGTATTTTATTATTTTTTTTCTGCATCATATACAGGCCATAAAAGGCCACAGCAGCTTTTCAGTGTCCAAATCCTTTAAAAGTAGAGGGTACTTTGAAGGGTAGACAACATCAAAATGAAATCCAGTAATGAGGGCATATACTCAGTGCAGTATCTCTGAAGAATAACAAAGCAGATACTAAGTCATTCATATTTAGCTTGCATCTCTTCCATAGTTTTTATCAAACTCTTTGAGGTGTGTTAACACTAGGTGTGTCAAGTTACCATTTATTTAAAAAATGAAAACCAGAATGATAGACTAAAAACCTTGGAGGATACTCTTCCTGATTCTAGTCATTTATAACTCTTCAAACCAGGTTGTCTTAAGACATAGAACCTAAGTGTAAGCATGCCACAAAGTTGTTTTGAGGATTAAGTAAAAAAATACACCTGAAGGGCTCACTAAGTATGTAAGTATAGTTTTCAGTAAGTGCTGGCTATACTATTATTATTAGCATTATTAATAGCATTTATTATTTCTAAATTTTTTTAACCAACAATTCCTTAAATATATTATATATAAATTAGAACTTGAGTTTATTTTATAGGGCTCGTGTGCTTGCTGGAGAGACAAAGAGAGGTAGAGAGACAAAAAGCAAGAAATCACCCACTGGGAGGAATGGCCATGCCACGGTCCCTTCTCCTTCATTCTCCTCTTGGCATTCTGGACATGCACGCACACATGCCCAGCATGAGTTTGAAGCCACTGAGTATGGGACTTGAACTGTGGTTGGCCATGTGGGAGTCCAGTGATGTAACCATTATGCCATCTCCTGGTAGGTATTATTTCTAATTCTCAATACATTATACCATTGTGATATCTAGCATATTAAGCCAATTGTCTCTAACACTCATAAAGCATTTTTTACATACAATTTTTTACTGAATCCTTTTTAATTATCCAAGGTAAAAAGGCAAATTTTATTATCTAAATTTACAGATAAGAAAAACAGGAAAAACATAAAGGTGTTGGTCTTAATGTTACAATTATTAAAAAGCAGATTTCTGGGGGACCTGCAGATGGCATAATGGTTTTGTTGCTGGAATCCCATACAGTTGACCATGGTTTGAGTACTGGACCCGGCAGCTTAAACTCATGCCGGGCAGCTGTACATGCGTGACCAAGATGTTGAAGTGTGGCCTTACTCACCCCCAGGATGATTTCTTACTTTCTGTCTCTCTCTGTTTCTCTCTGTCTCTCTGGGGAGCACACATGTGCTATAGCAAAAATCTCTCTTAAAAAATGCAGATTTTTTTCTCACAAAAGATTTTATTTATTTCCCTATATGAATCTGAAATGACTTGGATTTTTTATGAATTTTTTGACTCATCATTTTTTTTTAATCCACAATGCAATGCCACCTAAAACAGATGTATGCAAGTGCTATCACATTCACATACATAGACCCTTGTATATGTTCATTTTCAATCTATTGCATACCTTGTGGTTGTTTAATACAGTTTTTTAGATCATTTGAGCTCTTTCATTCTGGTGTGTCCATTTGTTCAGTTCTTTATATATTAATTGGCTAGTTTCCCTATATTAAAAATATTTCTTTTAGAAACAGCAAGAATAAAAATAACAAAATACCTTTGAGCTATAAATTTGAGATTTTATATAAGATTTTATATCTAAGGGTACAAAGATACAAGAAATACTTAATAACAACAACAAAGAATGTTCTGTTACTTACTTGTCATGACTTACTTGCCTTTTAATAAGCTAATTTAATCTATTTTTAAATAAGATATCCATGCTCCTTAACTAATAAGAAAAGGGAAACAAGTATTGTTCCATGCTACCTCTCAGATACCTGGCTGAGAAAAATGGTTTCACACATGAAAAGGCAGCAGGAGAGAGACTAGGTGAAATATGACATGAGATTAAACTCTTATGCGCTATTAAAATTTATAAGACAGATTTGAAGAGACACACCTATAGTTCATAACAATTTGCTTATTTAGTCAATGTGGTTAATCTAATCAAACTGGGTTTTGGCAGGGAGGGTTGTAGACTTCATCATACAGCTAGCAGCTATTAAAATTTGGCTTGAGATTTCAGATTTTGATTCTTTCAGAGAATTCTGAAAAAGAAAGTTAAGGAAATATAGAGTAAGACCAAGCAATATGAAAACAGTAAAACAATGGATCACTTCTATGATAAATTTATATCACTGAAACGGTGTAGGAAAAACATGCAACTAAAGTATTACCATATTTGGAATCCAGATAGTCTGTCAGTAGGAAAAATATTTGTTGGAATAGAAAAATGACTCCGTGTGTTGTTAATCAATCATTCATTTAGCTTCCTGCTGGTAGTTGTGTAAGATCTATTACTGTTGTGAATATTTTACCTGTGAAATCAGGGAGAAAAGATAATTAAACACACATTAACCAGACCTAGGGGTTTGAATGTAGTAATCTATTAATCAATATTGATTGACTATTATAATAGACATCATGGAAGGAGATGGTTTTTAGCTATGCCTTAAAATATAAATAAAATCTTTGCAATTGCTAAGAAAGAGATACTGGTGAACAAATTCCAGGAAGAGGAAAGAAGACATTTTCATGATTCCTTGTTCACTATAAAAAGTATACATTTCTTCATTTTTCAAAATCAAAGAACCAAATAAACATGCCTTTTAACTTATTTTTATCAAATTTTTACAGATATGGGACATGTTATGATAAATGTTTCAAATATTTACTTTTTAAATGTGAGTTAAGATTAAAATTGTATCAAGCAATATTTCTTCATTCGTTCTTTTAAAAATTTTCATAGACCTCTTATTTCCTACTTCCATTCCCTTCATTTATTCAACCTATATTTCTATGTACTTAACTATGTTTCTGACACTGTGCTGAAAATAAAAGGATGAATAAATTATTACCTAAATCCCTGACTTCTGGAAGTCTATAATCTATTAGTAGAGAGAGAGAGAGATTAATGAAACAATTCCTTTAAAATATTATGTATGTATTAGAACGAGGTTATTGCTCAAATAAGGTATATGATGTTATCAGAGTGTATGAAAGAGGGAATTAATCTGGTCAGGAAAATCAGGAAAGACTTCTTTGGGGGCACTAACAATAGAATATCAATCTGGGAGCCACCTGATTAAGGTGCTGGACTCTCACATGACCAATCATGGTTTGAGTCCTGGACCTGGCAGCTTGAAAGGAATGTCAGGTATGTATGCCCAAAATCCAAAGAGGAGAATGGAAGAAAAGGGATTGCAGTATGGTCATCCGACCTCAGAGCATGATTTTGAGACAGGAGTTGGACCCATTTACAAGTAGATAGAGCAGCTTTCCTCCCAACCCCACAAAGGAGAGTGACTGCTGTGTGACTCCTGACAATTCCTCTTCTCCCAGTCACCATATTCTTTTGACCTTAGACATGTAAATCTTGTTCTTGAATAATTTATGGCCCAAAGCTTCTAGACTATCTCCTAATTTTTGTACCCACTCCAAAACTGAGAGGATAATTGGACTTATCCAGCATGTGCTCCTCCCCACCAGGAGGGGAATGTATGCACAAGTTCTGTACAAGCCTCACTTAGAACAAGCTACAGACAAAGCCCCTCCTGATCCAAATAAACCCCTCGCCACAGTTGTTCCTTAGCATTCCATTTTCTGGGACCCCTCCCTTCTTGGGAGCTCTGTTTTTCTTTCCCTCTCCTTCAATAAGTTCCCCACTTATCTTTACTGACTATGTGTTTGCATTTCTAATTATTCCTGGGCTTGGGACAAGAACTCCATGTCTCACTGCAAGTGTTAGGCCAATCACCTCTGTACTCCCAAGTTCTTGAGTCAATTTCCTGCTTTCTGTCTCTCTGGTGAGCACACGACCCTATAGCAAAGAGTTTTCTTTCTTAAAAAAAAAAAAAAATAGGAATATCAATCTGAAAAATCAGGAAAGGTTTACCAGAAATGGAAAAGAATAACATATGATGCAAGGCAAATGGCAAATGATATGTAAAGGTCTGTAGAAAGAGAGTAAAGAAGACTTTTGTGCCAGGTGAGGTTTGTTCTTTCTCTCCTGGACTACTGCTAGACACCCTCCATTTCAGCATTACCATAAGGCCCACTCTAAATTCTGTTACCTGTGTTTTACTAAAGTAAATATGATCATATCACTCTCATTGGAAGCCCCTTCCAGCACACCCACAGAGAACCTAGTACTCAGGCACTGCTGCTCTCATCACCTCCTTTTATGTAGATCTGACTTTGAATTGGTTATTTTTGCCTGACTCTTGAATTTCTTTGTCTGGATTGTCCTGCTACCAGCCTGGTAGAACTGGGCCCTTTGTGAATATCTTCGAGTGGCATTCTTTCTATTTCTGTGCTCACACAGTGCTGACCTCCCCTCCCTATGCAGCTGTTTTACATAGCACTGAAGGGTGCAGAAGAGCTTCTCAGAGTTAGGGATCCAGCCACACACTCTCCTGTGTATGGTAACTGAGAAATATCTTTTTTTTTTCTTCAAGAGATTTTTGCTATAGGGCACCTGTGTGCTCCCTAGAGTGACAAAGAGAGACAGAGAGACAGAAAGTAAGAAATCACCCTCTAGCATGAGTTTCAAGCTGCCAGGTCTAAGAATCAAGCCATGGTCGACTACATGGAATTCCAGCAAAGTAACCATTATGGTATCTAGTCCCGAGAAATATTTTATAAAACCTGGTATTCAGATATGTTTTGTTGTATTTTGTTAGGTCAAAGAATTGCATTAGGTTTTCCTGTAACAATCTAATATTTTAGGATGAATAATTTTGTTGGAATTGTTGATTTAAATCAATTAATTTTATACTGGTTAATTGAAAAGAAAGCTTAACTTTTTAATACTAATTATTATAATTACTAAATAGTTAACAATTTTAGTGTAAGCTCTGATGGATTCTTAACTTCACATGTGTATTTCCTTTACTTAGATCTTAGATTAAAAAACAAAGCTCAACAAAACTTATATTGCCATTAATATATGTCCTTGAAAAATACATTTAAATTCTATACATCAGATTTCTCTCTCTCTCTTTTTTTTGGAGAGGTTTTTGTGATACGGCGTGTGCACTTGCCAGAAAGACAGAGAGAGACAGAAAGTGAGAAATCACCCCCCGGGGGGATGGCAACTCCATAATCCCTTCTCCTCCATTCTCCTCTCTGGATCTTGGGCATGCACGCACATGCACCCGGCGTGACTTTAAGGTCCGGGACTCGAACGGCGGTCGACTACATGGGAGTCCAGTGACATAGTCATTACGCTAACTGCTGGTCTCGGATTTCTCATTTTTAAAGTGAAGATAGTAACAATTTCTACTTCCTATGGTTATCATGAAAATTAACTGGTTAATAATTTCAGTGTGCTTTAAACAGTATCTTGCATAAAGTAATTGCTCTGCCTGTTTTTTAATTAATTACATAAACAAAAACGTCATATATCAATGGACATTTCTGAGAAATTTCTATATGCTGTAGGGAATATAAAGGTGAATCCATTCAACAACGGGTTCATCACCGTCTGAGCATTCACTTTCATGACTACCTGTGTTTATCTCAAGTAACACTTTCTTCTCCAGCCTCCACAATTCTGGGAGTAGGTAAAATAAGACCAGATCTATCAGGTTTCTCTCTCAAATCCATCCTGCTCTTGAGCCTATTGGTAAATTAGATATTCTCCTTGATGCTAGATAAGTTGTTTTCTTCTCCCTTGCTTAAAACAAAGTTTAAAAATTCATGCCATTAAAGAAAGCAGCCCTCACACTATTAAGGGACAGTTATTTACAGGATCTTCATCCATTTAACATTTTAATTCTTGCTTATTGTCACTATCTTCAAAGCTATTGCTATTGCTATTAGTGATTTTTAAGAATTGTCCATATAGATGATTGTTTCAATTCCCTAACTTCCGAGTTCCCTGGCTTTCACTCTTCCACAAATAGTCACTTATTTTAGCTTTTCACTCTCCTGGTTTTAACTGAGACATCATAATTAACAACTGCAACTTCTCCAAATTTCAGTCTCTGGAAGAGTTCAGCTTTCTACTATCTGCTAGTCACCCCACTCCATAATTCTTCTACTGGACTACAACATAAACGCTACTTAATTTTACTGCCTTTCACTTTCTCTTGACTTCATTTCTCTCTTTTTCTTTTACCAGCTTGGAATTTCTAATTCATCCTTTACTAAAGTGACTCAACTGCTTTGCTTTTTCTCTATTATTTGTACTTACCTAGCAAAATTCAAATCCTGGTTAAATAAAATTCAACATCAACCTCATGCTTATTCCCTGAAGCTAAAAAAATGTGAAGGAAAACATGATTGCTTTTTCTTCAAAATAATGACAATTATAGTCAAGAGGAGAATCAGGTAATAAAGCATTTATTTTTTTCACAGTTTGCTTATTAATTTCTTCTGAGAGAGAAAGAGAGAGGTATCCCATCAAAGTGTTAGCACCATGACCCACCCACCCCCAGTCTCAGCTAACCCAGACTATAGGCATGTGAGCCCACAGCGTGCTCAAGGTCCTGGGACTCTGAAGTTGGACCTTTCCCATGTGGATCCAGTTGCATGATTGCTACACCACCATCTGCCCCATATTACATTTCTGAATTCCTCCTATGCTACCACTATCTTAAATAACTACACCTTGTTATCACTTCTTTAACTTCTACTACCTTCTCCTTAACTTCACTCTCAGCAAGATTAGTAGTTGGTACTTCTAATCTCATTGAAAAAAATACAATCAGGAAACGTCTACACACTTTCCTACCAGTATCTACAACTTTTGTTTCTTTAATTCATTCTGTGTAATCTTAAAGCCTATCTCTCCATCTGTAACTTAACATTTACTTCCTCTCATTTACTCAGAAACACGACTGGTTATGGGCTGAATTGTGTCTCCTCAAAATTTGTATGTTGAAGCCTTAACCTCAGTAACTCAGAATAAAACTGTATTTGAAGATACGGTCTTCAAACAGGGGTATAAGTTATAATGAGGTCTTTAGTGTGGGCCCTATTCCAATATGCATGTGTCTTTATAAGAAGAGGAGATTAGGAGTCAGAAAGAGATACCTGACTCGTATTTAGACAGTCAGGGCGATTGTGTGAGGGTCCAGTAAGAAAGCAGTCATCTACAAACCAGGAGAGAGACCTAAGGAGAGTCTGCTCACATCTCAACCTTGGTCTCTTTGTCTGACTCCAGAATCATGAAAAAATAATTTCTGTCATTTTAGCCACCTAGTCAGTAGTACTGGTTATGTAAGGATTAGAAAACTCATACACTTCCTGGGAACCAGTAAGGCAATAGTAAAAGCTATACTCTTGTGAGGCAATCCCACATGGTTACATTCCCAGTATGTGTCCAGAGGCCATTCTAAGTATACTCAGTATACATTTATACATAATCCAGATTTGCTATAGGCTGAAATATATCAATTGGAGAATATTTGTTTCTTTTTTAAAAAAATATTTATTAAATTTTATTTATTATTTTTCTTCAGTTTGACCAGAGCGAGCGAGCGAGAGAGAGAGAGAGAGAAAGATGGCAGATCTAGGACTTAGACCTATGGTTTCCCAGTGGGAATCCAGTGCCTTAATCACTACACCATCTACTGGCCCCAATTGGAGAACATTCTTTCCCTTTCTCACACTGTATGTAACACCATGGTGCTATATAAATATGTCCAAAGCAGTATCTGGCACATGAGAAGAACTCAGTAAACATTTAAATTTTTTTTTTAAATTAGTAATATAAGTATGATATACTCTCTTATTTTTTGAAATGCAAATGTATAACCAATAGCCTCTTGACCCATTCATTACTGACAGCACTAACTCACCATTGCTGGTTAAATCTTTCTGCGCTGGGCTTCAATGACAGAGAGATATGGAAATCTATTTGGATATTCTGATTCCAGTGCAAACCTAGGATTGTGAGAGAGTTAACACCTGATAGGTTAACAGCTGACCTATAGAGGATAGTTGCTGGTGGATATGAGCTCCCCTGTCCACTCTATGAACCTTCTAAACCACATTTGACATAGCACCTCGAAGCATCCTCAGCACAATCAAATTGCAGTTTCCCGTAATGACTGTTTACTGACAGTGAAACTTCACCTTGGCTTAACCTCTTCCTTGGGTCCTCTTTCTAAAATAAACTCTGCATTCAAGTTCTTGTCTCAGGATGCATTTTCTGTAGAGAATACTGGCTTAATTTCTCTATTAAAAAAGGTATAAAATATCTTTTAGTATTAATATAAAAGACACTTATACATATATGCAGAAAAAATTAATTTAATGATCCATTATTAATGCAAGAACCCTTATTATTCATTTTAAGGTAAGCCTTGTGAGATCAAATTGATCTTGTATCAGCTCTTTATTTATATTATTGCTTCATTTATAACATATCAAATCCTAGAAACACAAAGTTCCATAAGTTAATAATCTTTTTAATTTTGTTTTTCAAATTGACTAATAACATCATGGAAAGTTTATAATCAAAGTATTAATATACCTTCTTCTATTTTAATGGAGAAAAAAAGACAAATTATAGTAGAAAATCTCACTTGCATGCTTTCTAAAACTTACTCTACTGAAAGATTAATGACATCCTGGAGCTTAGCTTTAAAACTCAAGAAACTCTTTGAATTTGCACTTTTAGTAAGTTTTCTTTCTTTAGAACAATGTTTAGAGTCATTGAATTTCCACAAGCTACTCTATGGGTAAAATTCAAACCAAAGAGTAGGAATAAGAAATAAATGACTTCATATATCTTGGCAAAAAGTAAGGTATGGGACCAGGGTGGTTTATAGTGTCCTGCATTCTACATTTATTCTCTTTTTATAGCACTAAAAAGGGAAATCCTTATTTCCCATAGTACTTCTGCCTGGGGGCAGCAGACATGAGAATAATTGTTTCCAAGATTTATTTGGTTATTTTAGGCTTATAATATAGTAATATAGACTCAGCAATTAATAACACAAAGCAGCTAGAAAATGATTCTTAATAAATACAACCCAACTTCTACCCTTAACTCATTTTGCTGCTCCTACAATTTCATCAGTTTCTCATACACATCCTACTATATGTTCCTAAGAACCTCAAACATAAAGAAAAAACAATTCGGGACCAGCAGTTAGCGTAACGGCTATGTTGCTGGACTCCCATGTAGTCGACTGTGGTTTGAGTCTTGGACCCGGTGGCTTAAAACTCACGCCAGGTACGTGTGCACGCGTGCCCAAGATCATGAGAGGAGAATGGAGGAGAAAGGATTGCAGCTTGGCCATATTTCTCGCTTTCTGTCTCTGTGTCTCTTTCTGTCTTTCTGGTGAGCGCATGTACCCTATAGCAAAAAAAAAAAAAAATTGTTTGGACTCACCTTTCTTATATTTCATACGTAGTGGTATTATTTCTTATATTGTTGCATAATTTTTGTAGCATCAGGTATCTGGCTTATTGGGTATGATTGAGAATGGAAGAAAAGAAACAAGTTACTCTTCTGGGTACACAACTATAATGACTATGGCCACATTTCAAATTTTCCTGTGAAAATGTTACTAAAATTTTGATAAGTATTTTACATTTTATTTTTCATTTCAGTAACAGTTCTATGATAAGCTCTTCCAGTACCTGTAGAAACTTACCTGTAACCATCTCCAAAGTCAAATAAACAGGCAAAAATGAGTGGATAAAAACCTAATTAATGCTTAAGGTAATTCTTAAAGATTCTCAGTATAAGTATTTGAATAGCTTCTCTGAGATTTCTTATATCCTAGTACTTGACTAATTGAACTGGCTTGGAAGTAATTTTCCATGCTTAAGGCTTTCAAGTCCTAAATATTTAATGTGTTTTTTGTTTTCTTGTTGCTATTGTTTTCACTTGTTTGTTTGTTTACTATTGAAGGAGCAGGGAAGGTTAAAAGAATATTTATCCTAAAATCTAGTCCGACCTTGTGGCCTAGAGTTTAAAGGAGCCAGATCCTACATGACTGAGGTTTGGATCCTGGCATTGGCTACTTGAAAAATATGATGGATATGTGTGTATGTGTGTGTATGTCCTCCCAAATTCTGACGGGATAGAGAAATGAAGAAGATATTGTGGTTAACTGCATTCCATTGAGAGATCGTTTCTCCCTCTTCCTCTACCCCTCTCTCCCTATCTCACTATCTCTCTCTGGCAAGCACAGGCACCCTTTGGCAATGAAAAACATTTATTATTAAAATAGTTTTCAAGGCAAGTGTGTCTAATGATGCCTTTGAAACTGTGCAGAATTTGCATAATTTCCAATAATCTATGATTACAGTTGAAAACTCATAAGTGTCTGGTCAATTATGAAGACAAAACTTATATAGCCAGGTGATTTTATTTCATGAATGACTAAGAAGAATTTGACTGCAATGAAAAATGATATAGTGTCTTTTAAAAAGTCTGAAAATATTAAAACATAATAATAAAATAATAATTTGCATGTAGAACTTTGATGTTTTCAGTGTACTTTCCCATATATTAATTAATTTGAACATTCCAATATTCTTTCTAAAAATCAGGAGAAATGAATTAATTCCCAACACATGAACCAAAGAAGCAGGGCAATTTCTACCTGTTAATCAACTTGTTCAAGGCATAGAGCTTGCCAGTGACTCATTTAAACTTAGGTTTGGGGGCATATCTAAATTATTAAATAATCTAAAGAAATGAAAGGATATGCCTTTTTCTGAATGGAAACCCAGAATTTGTTTCCCACAAAATAAAACAAAACCACAATATTTTAATAGTCATTAGTGGCGGCAGGTGACATGATGGTCAAGGTGCTGGATTCCCACATGACCTACCACAATTTGAGTCCTGGACCTGGCAGATTGAAAATTATGCTGGGCATGTATACATGTGTGCCCAAAATTTCAGGAGGAAAAGGGATTGTAGTATGACCAACCACTCTGGAGGGTGACTTCTCATTTTCCCTCTCACTGATATGATGAAAACCTAAAAACAAAACAAAACAAAACAAAACATTATTACTAACTACATCATTGAAATTTTAACTAAAAAATAATGACAAAAACTTAGCATAAACTATTAATTATTATGGAATAATGTAGGATGAATTATCTAAATTAGTAAAAACCAATATTTTCTGCCAAACATCTATTGGTATCATTTTCAAAGATTTGTTAAGACACTTTAAGTTCCTAAATATGCATTATATATATAAAATCAAATAATGTTTTATATTCCTATTTCAATTAACAGTTGAAAATTTTCAATTTTTAATTCAAGTTTAGGGGACCAGTAGATGGCATACTGGTTACATCACTTGACTAGCACATAGTCAACACAGTTCAAGTCATGGACCCGGCAATTTGAAACTCACGCTGGGTGCGTGTGCTTGTGTTCTCAAAATTCCAAGAGGAGAAGGGATTGGGGCATAGCCACCCCCCCTTAGGGGGGTGATTTCTCACTTTCTGTCTCTCTGGTAAGTGCATGAGCCCTATAATAAAAATCTCTCAAAAAATTTCAAGTTCATAAAATCATTTCTAATATTTAGCTTAGTGGATTCAGATTTTATACTCAACCAATCATAGAACATCCTCTCTTTTTTCTTCTCTATTTTTCTCTTTATATAGTTCAGTTTTCTAGAAGCTTCTCTATCACTTGCAGTGAGAAAAGGCTATATCTTTCCATGACATTCTCTGGTCACACTGACTTTTGTCTCAGTGGTAGCGGCTCCCTCATGATCTTGTATAATGGCATCTAAATCTCAGTTCTGGGCCTCTTTTACTTTTCCAGAGTCCTGCTTTGGAATTAAACTAAGATTACTTTAGTTTGTGAAATACTGTCTAAAAGTATTTGGTTATTATTATTTTTTAAATCTCTCCTCTGTTGATTGGGTCACTTCTTCTCAAGTACCCACATGTATCTAAGTTATAGTCATATTACCTAAAATATTATGTTTTCATCTGTCTTGAACAAATCTTTTTTCCCCCTTTAGAAAGAAAAATAATGTTTAGTTGTTACATATTCTTCCCTACTACTAAGATAATGGCTTGTAATTTATACCCTCAGTTATATGCCATCAATTTAGACCATTGGTTGGAAATGTCAGAAAATCTTTTTCTCTATCAAGTCTATATAAAAAGCATGTCTTTTAAGATAATTCTTTCTTCAAAAATAATTTACTCCCTATAAGCAAAACTTATATAAAACAGCTAATACTAAGGTAAAAGGAAGGACAAAGGATCAAAATACACTCCTGGGGAAATCAGATGGTGCCTCAGGAGAAATAAAAAAGTGATACTCTGTGAAGCAATTCTTCATGGGTAGGTTCCTTCTTCAGGACTGGAGACCATAGTGAGTATGCTGGACACGTGTGCACCCAGAACTCATGATGAGCTGAAGGTCAGAGCTCTCATAGAAGTGTTTTGTTTTCTCTTTTGCTCACTCATAGAAGAAATAAATAATTAAACATACAAAGGCATGCCTAGAAAACAGTGACTGAGAAGAAGGAAGAGAATTCAATTAAAGCCCAAATAGATCATTCTTCCACTCAGTGAATGGGGGAAAGGGAAGATATTCAACAGAATTCATAAATTCTATTTCCTCTTATTATTCAGAAATGAATTTTATTTGCTAAATAGTAACATGATAACTCTTATATTCCTGTTTAAAATAATGATAACTGTATGCAGGCAAAGTCCAAGTGCTGAGTTTTAAGTTATAAAATGAAGACTTTCAGTCCCTGTGCCCAACATGCTAATAATTTTATGTGGGGCCATACATATGAGCCACATAAACATATAATTGGAGTGTAACCAATAAAGGGATGTAATAAGCAATATATTTATAGTGTTCAACTTAGTCTAGAAAAAATTTACAAAACTTCATGGAGCCAGTTATTTCATTTTCTTCAAGAAATTTGATCAGAAATATCAAAGGTGTGTTATGGTAAAGTGAGAGAAATAATTTCATAGACTGTCAGACAAGGTTGTAATTATTGTATTATTAGAATTTCTGTATGTCCATAGGATTTCTAGGAATACTACATATTTTCTTTTACTTGAGCATTAGAAATCTCAAATTAAAAATAAATTAATCAATAATTACTCTAGAGGGGTCATGATGGGCAGTAAGATGGCATCTGTCAGCAGGGTAGTGCCGGTAGTGAAGCCACATACACCATTAATAAGGTATCCTGACAGAAGAGACAATTCTAAACCCAATGTATCAGAAGCTTTGGAGTCAGCAGGGCTGCCATCCCATTCTTCTGCAGTTTCACAGCATTCTAAGGGAAGTAAATCACCAGATTTGCTGATGTATCAGGGTCCACCAGACACAACAGAAATAATAAAAACTTTACCTCAGAAATACAGAAGGAAACTGGTGTCTCAAGAAGAAATTGAATTTATCCAACATGGTGGTCCAGAGTAATCACTTTGGCTGCTGTTTTCATCAGAAAGAAAAATTGTCTTTACAACAAAGAACTTCTAAAATGAAAAAAACAAAATTACTCTAAAGTATCCTAAAACACATTTTTTAATGCTTTGCATTTTCTTTTTTCTTTTTTTTATAATTATTTATTTATTTGTATTTATACATTCATTTATTTTAATTTAACTAGAGAGACATACAAAGAGAGAGAGAGGGAAAGTGAGAAAAGCAAGCCGCCAGGTCTGGGACTCGAACCACGGTCATCCATGTGGGAGAGTCCCGTGCCATAACCACCACACCACCTGCTGGTCCCAATACTTTGCATTTTCTAACATGAGTTGATCACACTATTTGTCTCAGTTAAAGAATTAATTGAATAATAAAGTCAATTTGGTCATCAGATTAATTAGCTGGTTAAATCAATTGTCAATGTCAGGTTGAGTGAGAGATGGAAAATATCAATTGTATGTTTTATTTTAAGGATAGAAGCTTTTATAAATGATTTATTAAGTTTTATTTATTAATTCATTTATTTATTTTTAATTTGACAGAGAGAGAGAGAGAGAAAGTGAGAAAGCAAGACACTAGGTCCAGGGCTCCTGGGACTCGAACCATGGTCATCCATATGGGAGTATTCAGCACCTTAACCACCACGCCACCTGCTGATTCCCCCAGGGAAGCTTTTTAAGATTTCATCTTTTATTTAAGTTCCACCTATAGATTTTTTTTTTCAATGAAGCATTTATTTTTTTTTGTATAGCAATTTCAACAGAGTTTTTACAATATTGTGATTCGAAGTATCTTTGAATCCACTTCACCAATGGAAAGATGAAAGGTTAAGTGATTGTTGACTGTGGTGCTGCTAACAAATTACAAATCTACAACTCTCACACAGGGGCTGCTGACTCCAGATTCACTATTTTTTCCTCTCCTTAATGCAAAGGAATAAAATGTTGCAAGTTTTAGAGCCATCAAGGATAAAAAGATATTATAACTTATGAGGAATGGTTATTTCTCCACAGAAATATTTCCTTGCCATAATACTAAAGTGAGATAGAATTCCTTGCAGTATACTTGAGAAATAAAGCAGATGATAGATCTTTCACATTGTTAAAAAATAAATATTATCAAGAAATATGTGTGTCATCTATCACTATCATGAAGCTTTTCTATAATTAACAGGACAGAGACTCATGAGGTCTCATGTGAGTTTCTCTATGAAGTTAGCTAGGTGTATGGAATTCTAAAGTCCATGTTTTTCCTGTTTAAAGTTAAACAAGAGTATTTATTAAAGAGCCTACAGCATGATTAGTACTATTGGAAATGGAAACATAAAAGATAACCTTTCCTTATTCACAATGTTCCTTTTCCTTACCCTCTCATTCCTTTCTTTCTTCTCACAGCCATTAACACCCTGCAGTACTGGCACTATTGCTTCAATGAGAATAGTAAACAACATCTAATCTATGTTGTAGCTCCTGGCATAAGTCACAATCTTGTGATGTAGACAGAAGTTTTACCAATGAAAGAATTAGAGCATTATATTCTGAACTATGAGTTTCTATCAATTCAATATGAATTGTAGAGTAATATTAAATATGGAAGATAGTTGATTAGTTTAGTTCATCAATTGAATCTGATGAATAAGTAAGTGAGAGAAGTATAATTGGGGATAACTGTGATGAACTAGAGATCTTTTGTTATGTCTAGCAATGGTCATTACCCCAGTGTTGTAAAAAATAATATTAGAAATTCAACCTGAGCATTGTCAAGTTTCTCCCCATTTTCCTTTGTTTAGGAATCTGGAAATTAAAGTCAAAGTTAAAAATCTCCCAGTTTTTAAAAATAGCAAATAAAATAGACTTCTGGAAAAGATCATCTGGGCAAAACAAAATAACAATAGCTATCAGTTTTCAAACTACTGTTTGTTTGTTTTAATTTACAAAAATATAAGAAGTATAAAATGTAGTAACATTTTTTTAAAAGAACAGTTACAACAAATATGATCAACGCTTAGCTAGCTTCTGGACCAAGGAAAAGTGCTAACCTATAAAAGTATTGAGAAGTACAATAAAGAAGAGAAAACATGTCAAATAAAGTAAAGAGGAAGGAAGAGTACGTGGAAAAGGAAGCAAAGTATTGAGGAGGGAAGAGAAAGAAAAGATACGGGAGGTGAGGGAGGGAAATTTTTTTTTTTTCACAAACACTGTGTGATAGCTCCATTTCACTCTCAAATTCATTAAAAGAGGAAAGAAGTTTGTGTTAAATTTTTTTACAACATCAATTGAAGAAATGCTCTCAACTTTCATTTTCTTGCGAGTGATGAACAGATGTTTCCACAAGTTACTGAGTTTACTTTAGTGTCAGAGGCTGGATATGTGTGTATAAAAATCCCTCTTTAGTCAAAAAGAAGCAAATAAGAGAAATCTCTCACCAGTGTAAATATTTCAGACCGTACTAAACTCCATAATGCCAGGGCATAAAATGTGCTTGGCCAGAACACATTAACTTGTTCCCTCCAATTTCAATAACAGTAGTAGTTTCCTTTTTGAGTTTGAAATAACAAATCACACTTAGCAAAAAAAAAAAAAAAATCTCTAAAGGCAGGAACCTTTTAAAACTCTGACTCTTTAGCATGTGAACCTCATTCCTAAGTACTTAAATGACAGACTATTAACTTTGTTTTCCACTTTCTTTCAGTCATGACTTGACTTTCAAAACATTTTGGTCAACCAGACTTAAAGTCTCCATGCGGAAGAAACATTGAGGAATCATGTACTTCTCTCCCTTTGCAATTCCCCTTCAGGGCAGGGCACATACAAGTGACCCTAGCTTTTGACAAACCTTAGCTGAACAAAATGTAACAAGCCCTGTCTGTTTTGAGCAGAATTTTCTATTCTGACAGATATAGCTCAGCAGCATTTGATGTCTGCTTGCTGGTCATAGATAATGGTGCATCTTGGGACCATTGTCATTCTTGTCAATAAAAAGGCCTGGGGGGACATGCAACAAAGCTACCTTTTGATTCACCGTTTTTCTTTCCTTCCCAGGACATTTGTAAGCCTGTGGTCAGCTAGGTCATTTTATTTTATCCTGATGTGCCTTGATAATAGCATCATGTCTACAAAAAATTTGACAGGCCATCGATGTCTGTTTCTCTGACTCCAATGTTGTTTTCCAGTCCTTCTCAATGTCAAACATACTTTGAAAGCTACTGATTATGTTGGTTGGAACTACATTTGACAGGACATCTCTTCTTTGAGAAAATTAAGCTCATGGGGGTTGATCTGTGAATTTAAGGTAATTTTTTGAGCAATGTGAAAGACTTCCTCTCTACTGCTGGCATTCAAAAATATGTCTGAAAAACCGTAAATTTAGTTAATGTTTTAGTATGAGTTTTGAAAACCAGACCAAGAAGAACTGATATGTTGAAAATGAATTCATTCTGCCTTTCATTAAATTGAAACTACTTATCCACTTATTAAATTCTGGTATTATTGTGAATAATATGACATGCAGGGATATGCCATTGTTTATATTCTTAAAAGCTATTTGGAAGTATATGTTCAGAAATTATATACACACTCACACAAATACATGTACATGCACACAGGCAAACACACATATAACGAAATATGTTTTGAATTATATATTATGAAATAATAAAGATACTGTATATAAAAAAGAATGTGCAATATGATGGTGTGTCATCAAAAATATTATTGTATTATAGGTTTTTAGAAAAGTTTTTACATCTTGTTTCTGATCAGACTTTCTGGGATATTGTTCCCTCCCAGCACACATACTTTTTTTGTCGGTAAGTAGACAAGTGCATAGAGAATGTGAGTTTTCCCACTGACTTAGAGAAATTGGCACAACTGAGAAGTCAAACCAAGTACTTTGTATGAACTTCAAGATTCTTTTCATTATATATGAAGCTCTTGGCAAACAGTAAGAGCTCAATAATTGTCAGCTAGTAGGATCAGAACTAGTTAGCATATGTTGAAAAAATTTTATAGTACACTAAAATGTTTTATCTCCCCTTCTGAAAAAGAAATTTTTAAAAATATTTATTTATTTAATTTTATTTGTCATTCTTAGCTTTTAATTGATGAGAGAATGAGAGAGAGAGAGAGAAAATGAGAGAGCAAGCCACAAGGTCTAAGACTTGAACCGTAGTCAGCCATGTGGGAGCCTAGCACCTTAACCATCATGCCACCTGCTGGCCCAAACATTTTTCTTTTCTTAATACAATGATAAATTTATTTGTGTACTTTGCAGTGTGTAGCACAATCATATCTAGATATTCTGGTGTTACAGTTAAAAATTCAAATCTGAAAAAAATTTCAGGTTAGAATAAATATTTCCTCAGGTTTCTGATGGAAGAACAATGCATTATTGAAAATTGCTTTAAATAACAGTTGGTTCTTTGTCTTTATATTTTATTGTAGTCTTTTTATAATAACCAGAAAAATATATCTAGGGGTTAAATATAAATATTAATTTGGCATGAAAAGGAATCTGATATATAACCTTTCCAAATATATGATATTTATTGTCTGAATCCTTAAAGTACACTTTCTATTCTTTTTTTTATATTTATTTTATTTTATTTATTTATTCATTCATTTATTTTAATTTGACCAGAGAGAGACACACAGAAAGAGAGAGAGACAGAGGGAAAGAGAGACAGCAAGCGACCAGGTCCGAGATTCAAACTGTGGCTGGCCATGTAGGAGTGTCCAGCACCTTAACCACCACACCACCTGCTGGTCCCCCAAAGTACACTTTATATTCTGATTAAAGCTATTGAATCTCTCAAATTATCATGTTCTGCAGAGTATGCCCCATGTCTGTGGCTGAAAAATGATCTAAATTAGTATGAGAAAAATCTACAGGAAAAGAACTGCTGGAATCAAGTAGAAAGACATTGCTTAGAAAATAGATTATGATCCCACAAACCAACATAGAAAAAAAATTTGGAGTAAATGTATGAGTTTGTAGAATCCTCAAAATATTGGGACCAGCAGTTAGCGTAATGGCTGGCGCTGGACTTT
>NW_006160159.1:224484-227656 GCF_000334495.1 Tupaia belangeri chinensis
GCTTAAAAAACTAATGCCGGGCGCGTGTGCGTGCGTGCCCAAGATCCCCAGAGGAGAATAGAAGGGAAGGGATTGTGGCGTGGCCATCCCCTCTGGGGGGTGATTTCTCGCTTTCTATCTCCCTGTCTCTCTCTGTCTGTCTGGCGATCTCATGCGCCCTATAGCAAAAACCTCTTAAAAAAAAAAAAAGAATCCCCAAAATATCACTTTAGGAGTGAGCCAAAATTAGTCACAGATTAAAAATCTTTTCTGGCTTAGCTCTAAAAATTCAAAATTAAACATTAAAAGGATCCAGCTTACTCCAAGAACTTAACTTGGTGACAAAACAAAAATGAAATTATTTCTAGGAAATACAATGACATCTCGTAGCCAAAAATGTAAAATTTTACATGGATTGGTTTATCTCAGAAATTAAAGATAGATTTAATATCCAAAAATAAATTGATTATTTTCCTATATTTACAGATTAAAACAAAAAAGGATTTTCTTAATAGTTGCAAAGCATACATTTTCAGTTTATTTTCACAGTAATAATTTGCAACAAATTAAGGATAGAAGGAAAGTTGCTCAATCTGAAAAAGGAATGTATGAGGAACCTACTGTGAATAAAAAACGGTTTCTTTAAAATCTTGAACAAAAAAGCATATTGCTTTCTTTTTCCTACAACATTGCACCAAAAATTATAGCCACTACAACAAAACAAACAAGCAATCAAAACCCCAGACCATATACGGACTTAAAAAGGAGAACTAAAAGTGATGGCAGAGTTGTCTAATTAGATGACACAATTGTTGATATAGAAATGCCTGTCTTGAGAGAGGAAATCATGTGAGTAGAAGCATAGAAATGAAAAAAATTAGGGCGAATCTCGAGATCATGTCCTTGTCCTTAGGACTTATTGCCCTTTTACTCATTTTCTATGCCATTTTTCTGCTGTGTTTCCTTCTGCCTTGCCCCATCACAGTACAGATGAAAAGCATCAGATGATGCACATGAAATATATAATGTCCATCACACAGACATAATAAAATAGCAGTTGTCATTAGAATAAAAAGAAAATTTAAAAAGCCTATGGAATATATAAAAATTAAAATGATAAAATTAATATTATAAAGTTTGAGGAGTACAAAATCTACTCTAAATGTATTATGTTTCTATATAGCAATGACCACAGTTGGAAATTGAAGTTAAAAATACTATATCCTCAGTATCATGAAAATTATTTAATACTTGTGAATAATATAACATATGTGAGCCCTAAAGGTAACAAAACATATGTAAGACTTAAAATTACAGAAGTGTTAGAAGAAATTAAGGAAGACCTAAAAGAGAAGGACACCAGGTCCATAGAGAGGAAGAATCAACACAAGATATAAATTATGTATAGACTTAACTAATCTACAGATATAATTTATTATAAATTTCATATAATTTCTATTATTTCACAACAATTTTGTTTTTCCTTTGGGTAGGAGTTAACAAGATGATTTAAAAGCTTATTATTATCTCTAAAAGTTATTATTATCTCTAATAATAACTACGAATAATGAAGAAAAAAATTTATATGCATGCACAAGTATATGTAACCAATCCCTAATGAAAACTCTGAATAATAAAAATAAAGAATATTGCATTTCAGGATATGATAAATCCATGTAATTGAGGGAGCATGAGAGTGATATAGATAAACCATGGGTCAATGAAAGGAAATAGATTCTATACATAGATGCTCAATTGATTGCTAATATAGATGTTATGGTAGTTCAATGTGAGAAATTTCATCTAACAGATTTTTATCCTGAATTCAAACAGTATGTCTCAAATTCTGACTAGTCTCAACAGTCAATTAAAAAAACTTTAGGAATCTGCAAACTAAAGAATCTTTTCATGTACGCCTGCCTTCCAGATTCATAGATATTCAAGCTCTTACTGTGAATCATTTACTGCTTTCTACACTGATCTATCATGATATATTACGGACCAATGATTAAACATGTCTCCTAGTTTGAATGAATTCAAATATTTGTGTGTCTTTCTTATTCTCCTTGTACTTTTAAGAAGAATTTTGAAAGAAAGAAAAGGGAGATAAAGGCATTCCAACATATTGATTTAGTGTTTCTTTTTCTTTATCTTTTTTTCTTCTTTAGGTTTTTCGCCCTGAGGCATTTGAGTTCACTGGAGAGAAATAGAGAGAGGAAAACTGAGAAAGCACCGTCCAGACAGGATGGCCACTGAGCGGCCCTTTCTCCTTTCTTTCCCTCTTGGCATTCTGAGCACACGTTTATACACACCTGGTATGATTTTTTAAACAACCAGTCTTAGGACTCGAACTACACTTGGCCATGTGGGATTTCAGTGCTTTAACCAACACATCACCTGTTGCCCCCTGTCTTACTTTTAATCTTAATACTTCCTTGTAGCTATAGCCCACACTACAATTAAATATATTTTTTATCTAAACAGTTGAATAAAACTTCAGAGTTTTTTCTCTTTTGGAGGGGAGAGATTTTTTGCTATAGGGCATGTGCACTCACCAGAGAACAGAGAAAGACAGAAAGTAAGAAATTACCCCCCCCCCCCAGGAGGAATGGGCATGCCACAATTCCTTCTCCATTTTCCACTCAAGATTTTGGCACACATGCACACATGCCCAGCTTGAGTATCAAGCCTCTGGATCCAGGACCTGAATGACAGTTGGTCATGGGGGAGTCCTATGACATAACTATTATGCCATCTGCTGGTCCTAACTTCAGAGTATTTCTATACTTATTGAAGCTAAAGTGCCCTGGATTTTTTTAAATTGTCACACATTCTATTTCTTTTTTTCTTTTTTTTTCTTTTAAATAGTGACTATAATAGTCAAGAATTATCAAGCATTTGCAGTATTCCAGACACAGGACAATGAACTTAACAGAAAACAACTTATGAGTTTTGGAGGTGATTAATAATATTATTCCAGTTTAACTTATAAACAAAATTCCCAAGACATAGTGCTCAATGTGCAATGGCATTACTGTCCATGACGAATGAGCCCCATACACAATGGTGGAGCAATAGGAGTCTGGTGTCCCCATCTAGATTTGTGTGAGTATGCTGTATGGTCACACAGTGACAAAATCACAAAACACACACTTCTGAGAACATATTCTTATTATAAGAGACATGTGACTGT
>NW_006160159.1:227687-229512 GCF_000334495.1 Tupaia belangeri chinensis
TTCCTGCTATGTATTAGGTGCTCCCCTGTTCTCTTTCAAAGACTATTTTACTTCATCTACTCAGCAAACGTGTGTGGGAGATTTCATAAATGCCATTTATAAATAAGGCAACTGAGCCTAGAAAAGCTAAATCACTTTCATAAAGTACATATATAAGGTAGCTTTTGTAAAGTATGCTATATGATGATTCACTAAAAAAAATTCCCTGGAAACTGTTGTAAAGCAGTTCCTTTTAGAAGTTTTAGACATGTCCATAGAATGTAATTTTTCTTTTTTTTAATTTCTTTTCTTTTTTTTTTTTTCCCAGAGATTTTTCCTATAGAGCACATGCACTCATTGAAGAAACAAAGAGAGACAGAAGGATCAAAAGGGAGAAATCACTCCCCAGGGGGGTTGGACATGCCCCATTCCCTTCTCTTCCATTTCCTTTTTTGGGATTTTGGGCACATATGCACATGTGCCTGCTGTGAGTTTCAAACTGCTGGGTCCAGGACTTGAACTTCAGTCAATCATATGGGAATCCAGTGCCTTAATCAATGTTCCACCTGCTGGCTCAAGTTTTCTTTTCTTTTTTTAAATAAAGAATCATTTTATTTAACTTTTATTAATCATCATTATTAGCATCCTTTAATTTGATGAGAGAGAGAGAGAGTGAAAAAGACAGAGAGAAAGCAAGCTACCAGGTCCCAGACATGAACCATGATTGGCCATGTGGGAATCCTGCACCGTGACCACCACACTTTATCACATTTCTAGTCTGTATTTTGCTTCTCAGACAAGGTTTTTCTAGTCATCAAGACTGGGTTAGCCAGCTTATTTTTCTCCTTACAGTACCTGTAATATTCCTTTTTAGAATATAATCATCATTTTGGAAATTATACAATTAAGTATGTATTATTTACTTATCTTCATTCTCTAATAACATAGCTCTTTGTTAAATGGGCACACAGACTAATTTACTCCTAGCACGTACTGGAAGCTAAATCAAACTTTATGGAAGGAAGGAAGAGAGGAAAGATGCGAAGCTAGAAAGAGAAAAAGGAAAAGGTCTCTGCTGAGAACATTAAGACCAGGGACCAACAGTTGGCATAATGGCTATGTCACTGAACTCCCATGTATTCAACCACAGTTCAAGTCTCGGACCCGGTGGCTTAAACTCACTCTAGGCGCGTGTGCATATATGCCCAAGTTCCAAAGAGGCGGATGGAGGAGAAGGGATTGTGGCGTGGCCAACCCCTCCGGGGTGGGGGTGATTTCTCACCTTCTGTCTCTCTGTCTTTTCAGCAAGTGCACATACTTGATAGGAAAAACCTTTGCAGGGAAAAAAAAAAAAAAAAAAAAAAGAACATTAAGACCACACTGTAGTCTAACCAGATAATCAGCTCAGCGGAGAAATGGTTGGCTGTCCTTCCCTCAGCAAGTAGTCTCCAGGGTGTTAGTTCCTCTCCTATGGTAATCCAGTGTCCCATTAGAGTTTAAAGTCTCCGTAGTAGGTTCTACGGAGACATTCTAAAGAGACAAGATTTATTTATATGCAGGGCACCAAATACAATGTACTCATATACTGTATTTGTAGATATTTTTTTTCCTCAAAGTATTTTGTAGATCCTAATTTTCTTTCTAAGTAGAATATCATAGAGTGAAAAAGAACAAAAATATTAGAAATTAAACTCTGTGTGTTGCTTTCAAATTTGAGCACTATTATTCAGAAATTACATTAACTTGGGCCAGTTACTTAAGCACTCTTTCACTTTTTAAAAATGTTATTAGTTTGGGACCAGCAGTTAACATAATGGCTAACTGCCAGGACCTCCACCTCAACGAC
>NW_006160159.1:229788-260308 GCF_000334495.1 Tupaia belangeri chinensis
TTTTTTTTTTTTTTGAGAGGTTTTTTTGCTATAGGGCACGTGCGCCCGCCAGACAGACAGAGAGAGACATAGAGACAGAAAGCGAGAAATCACCCCCCAGGGGGGACTGTCACGCTGCTTTCCCTTCTCCTCCATTCTCCTCTTAGGATCTTGGGCAAGCACGCACATCTGCCCAGCGTGAGTTTTAAGCCACCGGGTCCAGGACGCGAACCGCGGTCGACTACGTGGGAGTCCAGCGACATAGCTATTATGCTAGCTGCTAGTCCCTGAAGCATGAGTTTTTCATTAATGAAAAATGTTTTCTATATTGTAATAAGTTTGAACTCAAGTGCCATGTCATTTACTATTCCAGAATTCGGTTATGGAGACAATTTAATGATAAAAATGAACATGTATTTGATATGAAAATGCCCATATTGACAGAAATGGTTTCTTTTTGTTACATTCTTTTTAGTTGAATTATACAGTGCAGTTCTTTTAAAAATGTATATGCAATATGACCCCAACTTAAAAATATGTATATATAATGAAACATACACACACACACACACACACACATGTGCGTGAAAAAGTAAAAGGAAATATGCTAAAATGCTACTAATAGTTATCCAAAGTCATTGTAGGTGATTTCTATTTTTCCTTTGTAAAAATATTTGTTAGTCTTCCTAGAGTTATCATGTATCATTTATTTTTATTTTTTACCTTTTTGGACATATTTTTAAAACATTCAAAACAGGAGAAAATAGTAAAGAATGAACTTACTCTCCTATTTATTTCTGTGTAGGATAATTTAGTATCAGTATCTTTTCTTATGCTGTAGTCTTATTTTTGATGATACATAACTTTTTCTCAGTGAGTGAAGAATATTATTAGGTGATAGCAAAGATGAAAATAAAATGATTTGCATATTTACATTAAAAAAGATCCATAGTATGTCCAGAAAAGTATAGTTTCATGCTATTCAAGATAGTCATTTTATCTATCTGATAATTCTTTTTTTTTTTTTTTGGAGAGATTTTCACTGTAGGGCGCGTGCGCTCGCCAGACAGACAGAGAGAGACATAGAGACAGAAAGCGAGAAATCACCCCCCAGGGGGGATGGTCACGCCGCAATCCCTTCTCCTCCATTCTCCTCTCGGGATCTTGGGCACGCACGCACACGCGCCCGGCGTGAGTTTTACGCCACCGGGTCCGGGACATGAACCGCGGTCGACTACGTGGGAGTCCAGCGACATAGCCATTACGCTAACTGCTGGTTCCCTATCTGATAATTCTTTAAATCAGAGAGGTATTTTCTTTCTCACATTTTAGTATCTTTAAAAGACAAATTTTTCCTCATCTCCTCAAAAGGTTTCCCCTGAGGGACCAGCAGTTAGCGTAATGGCTATGTCGCTGGCTCGCTTTCTATCTCTCTGTCTCTGTCTGTCTCTCTGGCGAGCGCACGCGCCCTGTAGCAAAAACCTCTCCAAAAATAAATAAATAAATAAAAGTTTTCCCCTGAGAAGTTAGTAAACTTTGGATAAAAACAAATGAAGATATAACCTTCTCAAAGCAGTATGTGAAATTGTATGTGGTCATACAATTGTGTATAATAACAAGGTTGTATGTAGTTTCAATTCTCAACATTCTATTTGACATGGAATCAAGAATTTCAGTATGTTGTTGGATGCCAGTTTATCTCTGCAAATAGCATAATGTAATAATTTGTTATTTAGGTATAAATTCTTACTGATTTAACTGGCTCTTTCTGTCATACATTTTAGAAGTTTATAAGTCCTAATCCTGTAAATATTTTGAAACCCATATGAGAACAAGGAAATTGTACTCTAAGTGAAATGTCTTTTTTTCTGTGAGACATTTTTAAATGACAAATAGAGCAGGGCCCTGTGTCCTGAGACTTCCACATAACCTGCATTTTTCATTCTCTGAGGCTTACTGTTTTCCTCTAGCTGTAAATCTAGGTCTCTGATAGTACACACCCATGATAATCAAACTTTCATATTGCCTTCCACTGAAATGATGTATATCTACCAAAAGGGTCACATGGCAAAGAACATCTTTTGCTGTGTCTCATTATGTGTTGTGTCCTGAAATAACTTTGTCTTGAATGTTGTACTAGTTTATGAGAGATCACTGTGCTCTGTGAAAAACAGAAACAAAAATATGAAATCAGGGTAGATTTTGTGCTCGTGCTTAACAACAGACAAGGCTGACAATGTTTTATAAACACATGACAGTGAGTATCAAAGCCTGGAAAACTGATGGACCAATAAAATCTGATTTCTCAGGGTCAGCAGATGGTTTAGTGCTTAAGGTGCTCCCACAACCCTGGCTGCAGTTTGAATCTCAGACCTGGTAGCTTGAAACTAGAGCTGGGAGCATGTGCATGCCCAAGAGGAGAGGAGATGAGAAAGGATTGCTGCATGGCCAACCCCCCTGGGGGGTGATTTTTCACTTTCTTTCTGTCTCTCCAGAGATCACATACGTCCCATTGCAAAAGCTAACTAACTAACTAAATAATATCATATAAAAAAAAATCTGATTCCTCCCGACATTGTCATAGTTCCTATCTTCTGTTATCTATTCTTAGGAAATTCATTATACTTTCCAAGGTGTTCTGGCATCTTTCAGATTTCCATTGTTTGCTGCTAGTGGACTATTCATTACATGCTTTCCTGTGTTTACCTTTTCCTTTCCCACTTTTAGGGCTTTATTACTCACTTTGAATCACTGATCTATTTTGCTTACTCATTGATGTAAAGTAGCAAGATAATAACAATATTTAACAAATCTAATAAATACACAGAGATAACATGAAAGTAACTCAGTTAAAATATATCAAACCTAATTCAAATTATGTTTGAAAACACATAGGTTACAGATTATGAAAAGTGTTAAGAATATAAATATATAACATAAACATTATTAAGACCTACTGAAGTTTTAATTTCATATTTAGAACATTGTATGTATTTCCTGATTTTTAATTTCCACAAAAAGTTTACAGCACAGGATAGAATACGAGAAATTACCTGTATTAAACGCAAATACTACAAATTTTGAGATCTATGCTTTTTATGAGTTATGACAAAAGGCATAGGAATTATCGAATGATAGTTTGTATTTTCCTTGCTGATACTTGTGAACTCAGTTTGAAACACCTCTCTTTCTCTCTTTTCTCCCTTTCCTGAAAACTAGAATCCATTATAAACTTCAAGGCCTTGTTTAAATGACATTTTATCCATAATTTTTTCTCAATTCCAGCAGCAAAAGTAAAATCTTAACTTGTATCTATTCCCAGAGAAGGTAGTTTGTATTTCTCTTGTAACACTTAACCGTATCTATACTGCTTGCTTTCTTTCACCTTTAGGGTATAAAAAAATCTATTTTTCAAAGTGTTATAGCTAACAACTTGTGGAGAAAGTATCAGACCCCAGATCTTTTAACTCTTGGTTCACACATCTGTTTTGTATAATATACAATGAAATAGTCACTATATCCAGCAAATATTCCAATTTTATTATACTTATTTCTTATTAGTTGGTCTGTAACTGTATACCCTTTCTGTTTTCACGTCCCTTCAGATTGTCATTTATTGACAGTAAAAAAAAATGCTTATTAATTTATGTGATTCTTAAAAATAATCCAACTCCTAGACAATGAATGGTGTCTAAAAATGATACAAAATGGAGGACAAGAGATATAAAGAAGTGAATGCTATTTAAGTTGGATATTTCTCTACATTCCTCAAATAATTTTTAGGTTTCTTTTGTACTAGAAAATTTAGGCAGTATTTTCACAAAACTAAATGTACAATTATTTGAAATTCAATAAATGAAGGCAACACATGGTCTTCCAATAAAAAGTATTTGAAGACCAAGAAAAGAAATTAAAAGAGCATTTGAATAAAGGAGAAATCATAGGGCATACTAATGCCAATATTAATATTCCTTTCTTTTCTTTTTTTTTTCTTTTTATTTTTTTAGTTTTTTTGCATGCACTCTCCAGAAAGATACAGAAAGAAAGAAAGCGAGAAATTACCTCCCTACTGTACCCCACCCCTGCCTGGGGGGAAGGCAACATGGCAATCTCTTTTCCTCCATTCTCCTCTTGGGATTTTGTGCACACATGTGTATACATCTTGAGCTATTTTCAAGCCACTGTGTCCAGGACCTGAACTTTGGGTGACCAACTGGGAGTCCAGTGCCTTAACCACAATGCCATCTGGCATTAATGTCACTATTTTTTTCTTAAAAGAAGAAGAAGAAAAATACTTCAGGAAAAAAAAAAACAAAAACAGGGCTTTCATTCTTCTACTTTCATCATGGAGGTTAGGAGAACATTACTAACAATTCCATGGAGCACATAGTATTTGTCACACAACTGGGGATCATCATTAGATGGAATTAGCTCCCTAATCATATCAATGGGAATAACAAAAAAAAAAACATTTGGCACGGAGGGCCATTTTGGTAAATACTGTTGGATTGACTAAGACAAATGGCTGCTTTCACTCAAAATCTTCTGAACATCACTTAAAACAACATCTTAAAGAACAGTAGCTTATGTTCCTCATACTGTGCTTTTATCATTCCTTTTCCAACTCAAGTTATTTGTGTTTCCCATTTATTCAAAATATAAAGCTCAGAATTTGTCTTCTTTACAACTGTGATTGCATTTGCTCTGTTGAAGTTTATTTTCTTCACTTGTATGTCTCCATTAAATTTTGAGGTCTTTAATAGAAGTTCTAATTAGTTTCAAAGTGGACAGAAAACAAGGCAGTTGCTTGATACTTTACACATGGCACTGGTAACCCCTATGAATTGGATGCAAATCTAGCATTCTGCCGTGTATTTTGAAAATCAAAACCTTTGGAGAAGTATTATCTTTGAAAACGATATATATTCTGGAGTTTACTTTGAACTGACAGTGTTTATCTTCTGTATTTGCAGAAATAAACAGAAAAACCTTTAAATAATAACAATTGCATTTTATTCTTGATATTTCTTGGCAACTAATCACAACTCCTTTGCAAGACGCTACTCACGACATGTAAATATTTGACAAGAAGCTAAAATACAGCTATCTGAGTCTCATGGATATGATCCCTATATATGAAGCCAAAAAGTAAATTAAGACTAAATGTCAATGCAGAAAAAGGGCAATGGATAAGGAAGTTCACCAGCTAAAAATATATGGAGGGCAGGGAAGTTAATTAGTCCCAGAGTTTTGCTCTTTCAGCAAGATACAAAGTAAAATCTCACAGATTCCTTCCTAAAACCAATGGTTGTATTGTAGAACACTGTATCTGTGTATACAATAACTTAATTCAGGACACATTTAGACACATTAAGAATACTTGTCTACTTTTTGGTAGAGATATATTTCTAACTAACTGGCATTTTTTTTTTTTCACACAGCAATGTATCTACTCTTAGCCTTGCCTAACTTGAACAAAGAACTGTTACTCTAATTGACTCCATACAAATAGGTACCTTGTTGTCATTTAACCCATTTATCTCTACTTTTCCCTGTGTTTTTCCCTTTTGTAATTTGTAATATGTACTCTTGTGATTACCATGTATTTTGTAAATAATAAAATGCTATTTGTTAAAAAAGGAATATATCACACGTTTAATGCCCTATTGCGTGTGCTGCCAAAAGGAAAATTCCATACTAGTGGTTCCTTTTCACGATATTGTTTAGTATAAGGATTGAAATAACATATACTTCATGTACACTGTAGAGCCAAAAGTAAATGACACAAATAACCTTTCTGATCTCTCATATTTTTCTTCTGCAAGACATATCTGCTTTGGGTTTTATAGTCTTAAATTAGTTTGAATGTTTAACTTATAGCACTTTCGTAGAATCAAAATAGTTCTCATAAGTAAGGTCTTTAAAAACTTCTTAAAAAATACAGGATGGGGACCAGCAGTTAGCTAATGGCTATGTCGCTGGACTCCCACGTAGTCGACTGCCGTTCGAGTCCCAGACCCGGTGGCTTAAACTCACGCCGGGTGTGTGTGCGTGCGTTCCCCAGATCCCAAGAGGAGAATGGAAGAGAAGGGATTGTGGAGTGGCCATCCCAAGTGATTTCTCGCTTTCTGTCTCTCTGTCTCTGTCTGTTTGTTGAGAGCACGTGCCCTATAGCAAAAACCTCTTCCCCCCAAAAAAGAAAAAAAAAATACAGGATGCAAACTGAAGTTTGCTAGGTTAAATCCAAATCAATCATGTGTTTTTCAGCTGACAGAATGTTATAAAGAATAATAATAAAAATGGCAAACCTTAAGCCCAAGAGTTTACCAAGATGCCCACACCTTTTGTCAGGCATCTCACTTGAATCACTTATCAATAGATATGTTATAAACATGTTTTAAATACTTTATGGACAGGGAAATTAAGATTAAGTGTAGATAATTAGCATGCCCCAAACCATATCTCTAGTTAGCAATAGAGCTTACGTTGTAGCCTAAATCTCTTGCATTTCAGATGAGAGCACTTACTATTTTGCTTTTAAAGTTTGAATGTGATGGAGTAACTATTTCATAAGATGGCATAATTATTACATGTAACTGGGTTTCTTTCTCAAAATCACTTTGTCTATGCAGAAATCTTTTACTTTTTATATTTAAATTATTTTGTTCAAATGATTAACTTTCATACATTTCTAATATCTCCTAAATACCTTGACTATTTGAAACAGCATTTTTTTAAAAGTGCTTTGTTTAAGTACTTCTTTAAGAATCTATTGGTTCAATAGCAATAAAATGCATTTTAATAAATATCAGAATCAATATACCATAGGAAAATTTAAAAAAATACATACTATTGTTTATTAAATATACATAAAGATAATGGTGTGGAAATTGCAATTCCAAAACAACATAGTCTCCTTACAGAACCAAAAATCCTCTTAGGAATGAAATATTGGTTCTCCATGTTTGACACTAATATGTACACTGAAGATACACATCTCTATCAATACCTCACTTTTTTTAACTGCCAGAGGGTATGTGAACTCACCAGAGAGTGACAAAGAGGAGAGACTACGAGGAAGTAAAACCACTCCCATGGGGAATGGTCATGCCACAATCCATTCTCTTCCATTTATCCCTCCTTATGTGATTTTGGGCATATATGCAAATGCTCCTATCATATTCTCAAGCTGCTGGGTCCAGGACTTGAGAAGCATAGTTAACCATGAGAAATCCAGTCACCTTGAGCACTGTGACAAGAGCTGGCCAAGCCGCAGGTCCAGAGTTTGAACCCTAGTTGGCAATATAGGGTCTGACTATGGAAGCTGGCCTAATACTTAACTTTTTTAATGCATTAACATCTTGCTTATTAATTTCCCTAATCTATGTTTGATGGATGCTACTGAGTGTTTAATGTATAGCTATATTGTTTCTATACTTTGTTTTAATAATATTCAGAAGAGAAACTAAACTTATAGGACTTCTATTTCTAAAAGAAAATATTTTAAAACAATTTCAGCAAGTTAATGTTATTCGTTTTTCTTGCTTATTCAAAATAAAACAAGTGATTTATGTCTTAAAATGTTGGTAGTCCATCAGTAGCAATTCCTATAATTTATCCCACAGAGTTATGACTTATTTTATATTAACCATTAACAAAAGAAATGAATTCTGGATCCATGAATTTCTTATAAGCAGATCTTTTTGGATGAGTAAAAATTTCAAAATATTCTAAAAATGCTAGATGTCCCATGATATATTTAGCATGTGGTAATAACATAATAATAATATACCTCTGTAAAAATTGTTGCTATTAAATTTTGGAACATGCCATTGCAATCTGCGGACGGTTCCATCTTCTCATTTTGTATTTTACTTTTACTTTTATGACCAACAAAAAATTATGCTTACCATTCTTGCATAAGGAATAAAACTATTAAAGTAAAAGAATATATCAGACAAATAAACATATTTGGCTGTTTCTTTTCCATCTTGTTCATCAACAAGTTGGGATCAAACTGGTTTATTAGCTGACAAGAATACCATGAGATTTTCTAGTAGTGCATACTTTCTTAGTAGACTTTATTTTTTTTTCTTTTTTGAGAGAGATTGTTGCTATAGTGAGTGTGCGTTCATTGGACGGACAGAGAGAGATGGAGAGACAGAAGGCAAGAAATGATCCCACACTCCAGGGAGGATGGCCACGCCATAATCCCTTCACCATTCTCCTCTCAGGGTGTTTGGCATGCACACACACACACCCAGCTTGAGTTTTAAGCTACCAGGTCTGGGACTTGAACCAAGGTTTACTATGTGGGAATCTAGTGTCATAAACATTATGCCATTTGCTGATCCCAACTTTTTAACCTTCAATAGCATCAGCAGCTCAGTCTGCAATAATGTTTATCTCTTTCTTTATTCGCACCTACTGAAAAATAATATCCAACTTAATCTACCAATCTACATAATTTATACTTTCATTGCAACCCTGTTTCTTTGTTTGCTTAAAAAAGCTTACACTTTTCAATTTTGGAAGAAGCATTGTGCTGCCTTAAATTCCTTTATATAGCTCCTTCATTAGAATATTCCAAAAAGTTTTCTTGACGTTGTAGCTGTTCCATTGGAATATGTTTGCACCCCAAATTTAAATTTCAAACTGTAGTTACAGGCATTGCATGCAATTATTGTGTTACAGAGTGCAGAGCTAGTTGTGTTTATTCAAAATGAACCAAAAAAAGAAAAAGATATCTTCCATTTTAAAATCATCAATCTTAAATTATCTGTAATGTAAAAGAAATATCCTTTTAACCATATTTATGTATCAATCAAGTCACAATGAAAAACACTTAGCTATCTATATTTGTCCTAAGTGTTCCTTGGTACCTGAAAATGTTCAGATGTAGGGTACACTGGGAAGCAGCACTTGAGGTACCTTCTTTGCAGCAGTCAATGACCATTTCCAAGCAAACACATTAGATGCAGTATTTCACTAGTGTCTATGCAATCGTTTATGTTTTTTCTTTCTATTTTAGCAACCCAAAGTGCTACTTTGTAAGAAGCCCACAATGTGCTAATGTTTATATGTAAAATATTGAACATCTGCTTCTGTTGACTTTTTAATTTAATAATCTGTCTCTTAAATAGTTCTTTGGTTTTGAACTTCTTTCTTTATGCTTTTTATGTTAATGCCATTTAAATTTTGGAAGTTAATTGCTTCATTAGCTGTTACATTCCCATAAATAATATAATGTTGTTTTAACATGTTACCATCAATTGTGGTAAATATATGAGGGATCATACTTTTAAGTAAAACTGATATGAACTCCTTTTTATCTGCACTTCTTCGCAATTATTTCTACCATCATCATTTGGTTTACTTCTGCTACTTTGTTGACAAAATTGAAGCTTTATTCACTACATGCAAATTAGGATTAGAAATGAAGAATACAATGTTTGCTTACCTAATGTAGCCAATAATGTTAAATTGTAATTTTTAAACAAAAAAAGCTTGAAAATTTTAGATGATTGTAAAAGTGGAAAGTTACAACAAATTACCTTATTAATTATGGTTATATAACAACCTAACCTTTCAATTGCATATTTTGTATTATGTTTTTCTTGTGTTCACCTGCTCATGCAACTCATCATACAAACTTAGAGATCTTTTATCTCGTGTTTAACAATAGGACTCCATTAGATACTCAGATGGATGATCAAACGATTCGAAATGTTTCTAAGTATTTATTCTAATTTCTGTACTTATTTCCATACAGGGTGGTAGCAGACTAGGGCTGGGCACTGCTCTTTTGCCTGGCACCGTTCTGTGGACTTTTGTGCTCCGACAGGCATTGTGGGTAGAGAAACTTTCAGACATAGAAATGTCAGTAGGTTTCAGTCAGCTTTGCCTCTAGTCCATAATACAAATGGTTCTTTCCCCTGATGAAGGGTAGCCATTGGCCTTTCACCAGATGCTCAGTTGGATTTCAAAGGTGTCTAGATCATTGAATGCTGCTGCATATTTCTAGTCCGCCACATTTTGAACAGACGTGTATATTGCAGATAACCGTAGTCATTCTGTGCTCATCTCACCACAACATGGAAGAAACAGGATTAGGCACCATTTCTTTTTGGTTAACTAGTTTCCAGAACACTAGGAGCCATTACCAGGAGTCTCAGAGTTTGTTCGGATCTAATGCAGATGTTGAAAAAACATTTTCTGTTTCTTCTAGGTCTATAGCCATGCCAATTTAATTAGATAACTTTTGTATGAAGTAGGAGTTCAAATTGTACCTTACATTTTGTAAAAGTTATCTGATTCTAATTCATTTGATTCTTAATATCTATTCAAATTGATCATTCCCCTGCTGTAAAGCTATACTTTTGAAATAAATTCAGTGTCCATATATAAGGATGTGTGTCTTGACTCTCTCTTCTCTTCCAATTTCCTATTTTTTATCTCTTTTAATATCATTATTACTATACTTCATTATAATCTTGATATCTGATAAGTAATATTTTTCTAGGGATTTATACATTTGTCTAAGTTTCTAATTTATTTGCACAGTCTTCCACAGTTTCCTGGATATTGGATTCTGTTATCATCCTCAGAAGAGGGCTAAATTTTTCTACTAGAAGAAAATTAACATTGTTAGCCTCAAACCAAAAGTTGTACACCTGAGTTTTACAATATAGTAAATCTTAGTCCAAATTATTTTCAGTCTATTTCTTGAATGCATGCTTCTAATGTGAGCTGGAAACATGAACCAGATTGTTGGATTCTTTCTGTTTTGTGGAAAGAATTCAGTTATTGTTTGTTATCTTTTAATATTTTGATAATGACTATCCTATAAAGTGTGAGGTGATATCTCGTTTTGGTTTTGATTTGCATTTCCCTGGTAACTACTGATACTAGCACCTTATCATACAACTGTTGGCTTTTTGCTTATCTTCTTTATTATGACTGTTGGCTTTTTGCTTGTCTTCTTTAGTAAAATAACAATTTAGGTTGTTTTGCTCATTTAAAAGTTTTTTTGTCATTGAATTACATGTTTCTTTTATATTCCAGATATTAATTCCAGTTAGTTTACAATTATTTTCCACTTCATCAGTTGCCTTTTCATCTTGTTCATGGTGTCTTTTGCTGTGCAGAATCTTTTTAGTTTGATGTAGACCACTTGTTTATATTTACATTTGTATTGTGTGCTTTTGATGTGACATTCAAAAAACAATTATCAAAACTAATATCATGGAATTATGCCTCAATGTTTGCAGTTTTAAGTCTTGTATTTTGAGTTGATTCACGTGTATGGTATAAGATTAGGACATTATTTCATTTTCTTTTTTTTTCTTTTTTTCTCCGCTTCATTTATTGATAAAACTGTCTTTTCATTGTTACTATACTGGTACTTTTGTTTAAAATTAGTTGATTATAAAACAGGGAAGTCCATCAAAAATTCACAGAAAATTAGTATTATGAAAAAACTGCATTGATATCAAAAATAAACTTCCTTAATTTCATTTATCCACAAACTCTTTAAGGTCCCTAGTAGGTAAGGGTATATTTCTGGAATTTCTAGTGTATTCCATTTTCCGATGTGTTGCTGCATCAATACCAAACTGTTTGATAATAGTAACTTTGTAATATAACATGAAAGTCAGAAGTATGCTGCCTCTGGCATTGTTTTTTTTTTTCAAGATTGCTTTAGCTGTTTGGGATCTTTTGTGGTTGAATATACATTTTAGGATTTTTTTCTATATTTAAAAAATAATACTGAGATTTTCATAGGAATTGCAATAAATCAGTGTATTACTTTAAGGGGTAGGGATATTTTGATAATATTACTTCTTCTACTCCATGAACATTGAGTATCTTTCTATTTAATTGTGACTTCTTCCATTTTTTTCATTAATGAACAATTTCAGGGTGCACATCTTTCACTAACTTGGTTAAATTTATTTTTAAGACTGTGTTTTTGATGTTATTGCAAATGAAATTGTTTTATTAATTTCTTGTTCAGATAATTTGTTTAGTGTATTAAAATGAAACCGATTTTATATATTGATATTTTCCTAGCAACTTTACTGAATTCATTATTTTGCTTTTACTACATTCATTATTTTGTTTTTACTACATGTATTGTGAAGATCGTGTTATTTTTATTGTTAATTTTGTTAATGTGGTGTATTACATGCATCAATTTGTATATGGTTAATCATTCTTGTTAATCAATTTGTATATGGTTAATCAATCTTCACAGGGAAGATCTCATTTTATCATAATGTACGATTGTTTCAAGATATTGTTGAATTTGGCTTGCTAGCATTTTGTTGAGAATTTTTGCATTTCTGTTCATTATGAATATTGCCTATCAATCTCTTTTCTTATAGTATCAGTATCCTTGTCTGGCTTTAGTATCAAGGTAAATTTGGCATTATAAAATTAGTTTGGAAGTGATCCTTCCTCTTCAATTTTTTGGGAAAAGATTGAGATGGGCTGACATTTATTTGTCATTAAATGTTTGGTGGAATTAATGAAGCCATCAGATCCTGGACTTTTATTTTATGGAAGATTTTTTTTTTTTTTTGGAGAGATTTTTGTTATAGGGCGCATGCGCTCGCCAGACAGACAGAGAGAGACATAGAGAGAGAAAGTGAGAAATCACCCCCCAGGGGGGATGGTCACGCCGCAATCCCTTCTCCTCCATTCTCCTCTCAGGATCTTGGGCACGCACGCACACGCGCCCGGCGTGAGTTTTAAGCCACCGGGTCCAGGACACGAGCCATGGTCGACTACGTGGGAGTCCATTGACATAGCCATTACGCTAACTGCTGGTTCCCTGGAAGATTTTTTTATTACTAATTCAATCTAAGTACTCACTAGTCTACTAAGGTTTATTATTTCTTTATCATTGAGTCTTGATAGGTTGTACACCTTCCTCCAAATGTGAATGTGTTAATTCTCACAAACTCCATTTCTAGTATTTAATAGCTGGCATTTTCCTTCTGTACTTATTGACAGAAGATGCAGTATGTGGGTCCTAAAAATGATTGTTCAAAGTCACCCATCAAATGGAGTAAAGTCCCTTCCGTCCTGATGTAAACTGTAGTTTGTCAATCACAAACTGGTACTCACTGACTGAGAAGTCTTTCTTTAGAGAAACAGCATCAGAATTCTAAAATGTGTCACCTGAGAGAAAGTACTTCAAACTATCATCGACGATGCATCCGAACAACAGAGCTGTAATTCTAGGAGCCATGTAAGTCTTCTGGAAGAAAAATCCTAATTTTCAAAACTTAGTCAATTATCATGGTAATGGTAATATTTATAATCAACACACAAAATAATTGTTTTTCAACATAATATATGATAAAATGATAAGATGCATGCAACGTTTGTCAAATTTTGTGGTAAGAGTTAAAAAAGGTAGAAAATTATTAGGAAATAGCTGTATACTGAGAATATCTTGATTTGCATTTATTGAACACTTTTCTCAAATCATTTGAATAGTGAGGATTTTCAGATTAGGAAAAGTATATCTTTGGAGAAGAAATTCGTTTTATAAATTTAAAAAATAAGATGAGGCGATTATAATAGTTGAATTAACTTTGAGCAAATACCAACTAAATATGTAAATCAAAAACTACAGAGAAAATATTTTACTTAATTTGTTTACTTAATTTGTGTACAACATGCACGTTGAATACACTTTTAAATCATTAGTCCCAATAAACTCAGTTATACTTACTTAGCATGCCTCTAATGGACTCTGTTTGAAAGGCCTATTGTTATCAAAAAGCGAGAGAGAGAGAGAATACACGGTCTTAGAATATACACTAGGGTTTATAGAACCTTTATATAAACCATAATTAGCTAAAATAATCTAATTATAGAATATTTATACAATGACCTTTCTCTTTATCTCCCTCTATTTGTATATTTGTTGGCTATAAGGCATGTGATCTTGCCAGAGAGAGACAGAGAGACACGGAAAGTGAGAAATCATGTCCCAGGGAGAATGGCAACAGCATAAACCCTTGTCTTCTGTTTTCCTCTCAAGATTTTAGGTGTGCAAGCACATGCACCCAGCATGATTCCAAGCTGCTAGGTCTGGGATTCAAACAGTGCAGTCAGACATGTGGGATCCAGCTACCTTAATTTCTATGCCATCTGCTGGATCCAATGAATTTTACTTCTCAGATAGTAACTTTTCTGCTTATATTTCATTATTAAACTTGATAAGTATTTTTCTGATTGAGATTTTTAAAGTAATTGGATTATTTAGAGTAACAGTATTATGTAGGTTTCAAAAATGTCAATTATATTTAAAAATAAATAAAAATATATTATGTAAATTGTTCCAAAAATTGAGTTTAGTAAACCTGTTAAGATTCACAATAAAGCCAGCTGGTGACACTATATTTAAGGAAGCTAGATCCACATGGCCAAATGGTCACTGGAGTCCCAGACCCAGTGGCTTGGGTGGCTTGAAAACATGTTGTACATGTGTACATGTGTACTCAAATCCCTACAGGAGTGATAAATAGAAGAGTAAGGATTGCAGTATGATCATTCCCTATGGGGGTGTTTTCTCTCTCTCTCTTTCTCTCTCTCTCTGTGTCTCTCTCTCTCTTTCACTCTTTTTGTCCTATAGCAAAATTAAAAGAAAAGAAAAAGATTTGAAATAGTTCTACATAGAATTATGTAGATAAGTTTCTATTACTAAGCCTCAGTTATCATACCATCATTTCTCATTCTTTTTTGTTACAAAATTTTTTAAAGGTTTTTGCCATTGGATATGTGTGCTCAACAGAGAGGAGAGAGAGAGAGACAGAGAGAGGGAAAGTGATAAATCCCCCCCCCCCCGCCAGGGGGATGGCCATGCCACAATCCCTTTTCCATTCTCCCTTTAAGACTTTGGGGACCCATACACACAAACCCGGCATGACTTTCATGACACCAGGTCTGGAACTTCAACTGTGGTCAGCCATGTGGGAGTTCAGCACCTTTAATTACTATATCACCTGTTGGCCCATCTTTCAAATATTTCTAAGATATAGTAATATAATATCTTCTTTGCAAAACAATATAAAAGATCATTTTGTGTTTTTCAATTAAATAATAGTACAGTCACGATTATTACCCTTAGCTATTCTGTGTATATCATTTCTGTAAATGCATTTCTGTAAACCTTAGGCCTACTGTGTCTTTTACATGGGTAACTATGTTGATACCCAGGCCACACATGGGTTAATTAAAGCATCTTGGGAGTGTGTTTTGTCAGAACTCCCCATATTTGAGAACCAGGGTGCTAAGATGCACCCTTAACATTAACTCACTTTGTAGTCATGCTCTTTTCATGGTTTGATTGGAATTTCTATAATCAGTTTTATTCTAATAAAAATAATTGCATACATTTTAAATCTCTTTGTACTCCTCAGCCCTGTAACTAACAAATAATAAATTACAGTGGTTGGGAATTCTGAAATCATCAGTTGTAATTTCCTTATAAAGTATGAAAAGAGAAAAGCCTTGGCAGTTTGATGTAGTAGCCAATTCTCTTTCAATATTCACATTAGTTTCAATATTATTTTGTGTGTTTATTCCTGTGAGACAAATTTTTCCAAAACTTAGCTGTTTAAGTGCAAAGATTTATAATTGTTCATGACCAAGAAATTTAGGCTAGGCCATTCTGCTATTTTTCTCACCTGAGCTCTCAGATACTGGTACATTGCAGAGAAAACCAGAAGAGCCTCATTTTACTTTGCCAAAGCACATCACAAGGTCTTCTCATACACAGGAGCATAGAAAAATACATTCCATGGGCCAGCAGGTGGCATGGTGGTTAATGCACCAGACTCCCACATGCCTACCACTGTTCAAGTCCCAAATCTGGTGGCTTGAAACTCACACCAGACATGATTTTGCATGTGGTCAAAATCCCTATAGGAGAATGAAGGAGAAGAGACTGTAGTGTGGCCATCACCCTGGTGGGTGATTTCTTGCTTTCCATCTTTCTATGTTTACCTGGTGCACGCACATACCCTATAGCAAAAATCTCTCAAAAAAGAAAAAGAAAGGGACCAGTAGTTTGCATAATGGTTATGTCACTGAACTCCCATGTAGCCAACCATGGTTCAAGTCCCGGACCCGGTGGCTTAAACTCACGTGGGCACGTGTGCATGTGTGCCCAAGATCCCGAGAGGAGAATGGAGGAGAAGGGATTATGGTATAATCATCCCCCCTGAGGGGTTATTTCTCACTTTCTATCTCTCTGTCTCTCTCTCTGTCTTTCTGGCGAGTGCACGCGCGCTATAGCAAAAACTTCTCAAAAAAAAAAAATAAAAACAAAGAAAGAAAAGAAAAAAGAAAAGTGCATTTTATATATTAATGGAAGGAAGAGCAACATTGCATTACAAATAAGCAATAAGCAATCATATACATGTATATGTTTGCATGTATATATACATTTGCATGCAAATATACACACACATATACTCTAATATCTGTGAACTTGGTGACAATAATTTTAAATTTATTTATGTGCATATTAACAAACTTCAAAAAGAAAACATCACTAAATACACCAATATATGCTAATCCCAACTGATGCATCAGTAACAGTGCTGCTTCTGTTCTTATTTTAAAATTATAGTTATCTGTTTTGTGAGCAAAATATGCATGTGATGGCTATTACATCTGTGAAAATTTGGGGGATTTTTATTAATCATTATAACTGAGTACAGATCCTTTCTCAGCATGACTCATAAATATCTTTGAGTTTTAAAGCTTTTTATAATAACATTAATTTAATCTGTAAAATGACATTGCTCGCAATAAATTCCATTTACAAATCTGAATAGGCAATGAAGAGAAAGTGGTAGTGTATTTGCAAATTTTGTAAGGAGAAGGAAAAACAATGGAGCTATGGGAAACCTGAAAATATCTTCTTAGTTCTAAAAGATCTTGCAATACTATGACGCTAATGAAGATGGAATTTGCTTGATGGATTTGCCTGCATGTACTTATTGGCAAAGAAATGGTTATCTGACTAAAAATATGTTATTGATTATTCAATTTAGTGTTGATATATTTAAATTTTATTCAGGTTAAAGTAATGTTGAAATTTGGGTTTCACATTGTAGCCTGCTACTGCTGTGGTTGACAACAAAAATGTTAAAATACAATCATCTTCAGAGTATAAAATGGTCATTGTTGGCCTAATTTCCATTTTGTGGTTTATGGCTTCTTCTTAATATCTGATAATGCAATTATGCTTCAGCAGAGAATGAATCTTATCATCATAAAATAGGCCATCCTAAGAAGTTGATGATTTACATAAAATAATATCATGACTTTTAAAAGGGTCTTAATTTGGAGATTTTGTGAATTATGTGAAATATTTATTATTCAAAGCTAGAGGTCTTATCTCACTTTTCTAGAAAAAAATATATAAAACTAAGGATTAGGTTTCATTTTTTTGAAGTTTAATGATTTATTTCATGAGCAAGAGATACAGAGTAAGGCACACACGCATGTTCAGAGATATCACCACCAAAGGACTTGGGGTGGCATTCCATCCCCAGCTTCAGCCAGTCCCAGACCACAGACACATGTGTGCTCCCTGGCTACTCAAGGAGGTCTCTGGACACAAACCAAGAACCTTCCCATGTGGATCATTTTCACAGAGCATTGAATTTTACCACTATTCCACCATCTGGCCCTCTGGTTTCAAATTATTTATTGCTAGTATTGTTAAAGTTTAACTTGCTTTTTGTTGTTGTTCCACTGCACACTAAACAGAGAAGTTATTTTTCAGAACTAGAAAGAATCCTAAAACTACACAATATGACACAATGTGCTCTACATATTTTCTGGCAATATATTCTTTGCAAACTTCACATTTAACTACTGCTGCTAGATTGACAGAAACTACTGTAAGTATGTTCCCTTTTTAATTTCAGTTGTCAAGTCACATTATCTAGTTTATGCCACTCTGAATTATATATTGTAATTTTCTATTATTTTACAAACAAAACATATCATAAAATCACATAGGACAACCTTATATGACAGCTGAATTTAAGAGACCTCTTGTTATATTTGAAATTCAACCAATGTTCCAATTTAATGGCAATAGATGATTAAAGAAGAAATTAAATCCTCATTCAGTTATTTTTACTTCAGTATTTTTTTAATGTTCTCATGTATTTTATTATTTTGACAGGTTTTCAGAAACCATTTCAGAAGCCTCTGTTTTGGGTCTGGTTTTTATGGAGAAAGACAGGGACATATTTGATAGTTTTAAGAGTAATCTTTTTTTTTTTTTTTTTTCAGGTGTTTCCCCCCCCCCCATAGGGCATATGCACTTTTCAAGAGAGACAGAGAGAGGGAAAATGAGAAATCACCTCCAGTCGTATGGCATGCTACAATCCCTTCTCCATTCTTCTCTCATGCATGCCCAAAACCTGGTTTGACTTTTAAGTCATCAGGTTCAGGACTCAAACCATGGTCAGCCATGTGGGAATCTAGCACCTTAACCACCACACCGTTTTTGACACCAACAGAATTTTATTATACATATGATACTGTTTAATAAAATAAAAATTCTGTAATTTGAATATTTACATTGTTGACCAATATTTCTAGTTAAAATACTGGCATAATAACTAGTAGAAAAACTATTTCTACACAACAAACTTTTAATATATTCTTCTTAGCAATGATTAACCTTAGTAGCAGTAAAGATGTCTTCTTTCAGCATCATTATGTCTCAGCATTCAAGGAGTAATGATATTTACAAAGATCTAACAAGTTAGTGCTGGCATTTTCTGAGATCAGGTTATAGCACATAAGCATAGAATAATATCTTTATGTAGACACAGAAGACTAAATTGAGGCCAGCCCCATAATGCAATGTAATGTGCTGTAGAGAAGCTGGATATCACATGGCTGACCACAATTTAAATCCTGGATCTGGTGGCTTGAAAAACACACCAGGCAAATGCATACCCATGCCCTGGATGGTGATGGGATGGAGGAAATATAAAGAGGATTGAGGCATGACCATGTTCCACTGAGGAATGCTTTCTGTCTCTATCTTATTCTACCCTCTGTGTCTCTTACTATCTCTCTCTGGTGTGTGTATGCACCCTCCAGCAACAACAAAACAAAACAAGAAAAGATCACCATAATGGGACCAGCAGTTGACATAATGGTTAAGGTGCTAGACTCCCACATGATCGACCATTATTCGAGTCCCAGACCCAGCCACTTGAAACTCACACCAGGCATGTGAGTATACATGCCTGAAATTTCAAGAAGAGAATGGAAGAGAAGGAATTGTGACATGGCCATCCCACCTGGGAGGTGATTTCTCACTTTCTTTCTTTCTTTCTTTTTTAAAAAAAGAATGATTTATTTCTTCTTCTTCTTATTTTTATTATTTTAAATTCACCAAAGAGGGGGAGAGAGAGAAGTAAAGTGAGAAAGCAAGCTGCTAGGTCTAGTACTTGAACTGTGGTCAGTCATGTGAGAGTCTAACACCCTAATGACCACACTACCTGCTGCCCCCTGATTTCTCACTTTCTCTCTCTTCATCTCTCTCTGTCACTCCAGAGAACACATGTGCCCTATAGAAAAAAAATCTCTCAAAAAGAAAATGAACAAAATACTACCAAAATGAAGATAAACTGTGGTATTTGCACATGTAATACGTTGCACAGTGTAAAAATGTATAAGCAGTGCATATATGATTGACATATACTCCATCATTTGATCCTCACAAACATGTGCACCATTTGTTTATTCATTTATTTATCTAACCAAAGAAAACTTTCAAGAGGAGTTGATTTATTTATTACCACAGGGAAAAGACAGATTCACTTCCAGTGATAAGGTTTAGCAGCCACCTGACTACAGGTGACAGGTGTGATAGTAGTGATCTGGCTTCTTTAAACTGTGAGGTTATGTGGAGTTCATTATTAATAAAACTCTAGGAAGTTTTTGTTTGTTTGTTTTTTATGTTTTTGCTATAGGGTGTGTATGCTTGACAGAGAGAGAAAGTGAGAAATCACCCCCCACTCCACCACTGCCCAAAGGAGGATAGCTGCATTGCAAACCCTTCTCCATTCTCCTCTTGGGATTTTGGGCACTCATGCACATGTGTCCAGTGTGATTCTCAAGTTGCTAGGTCCAGGATCTGAGTCACGGAGCCATCCATGTAGAATTTAGTGCCTTAACCTCCAGGCTAACTTCTAGCTAGATTTTTGTTTGTTTTTATCTTATCTGCTTTAGTTTGTTTCATATATTCATGGTATAGCACTTGTGCTTAATTTTGTGCACAGTTTTCTTAGCCTTCTGATGCAGGGAAAATGTTAAGTACTGAAGGGAAATAGAAGTCATGAACTTCCTGTTGCCAAAAAAATTGAGAGGAAGCAGCTCCTGCAGGGAAAAATACCTATCAAAAGTAACATAGGACTAAAATATCACATGCTATTTACATAACAGCTTCTGAGGAGTTTAAAGCTCTTTACAAATCCAATTTGACTAATCCCAATAAACAGTGAGGAGTCATGCAGAAGAGTAGAAATGATCACTGCCTTTTTTATCCCTCTAAAGGGACTGTGACCTTCACTTGGTCTCAAGAAATTGTGAGACCCTACTGGATATCTACCAAAGGATAGCAATAGACTCAGTCAGATAAAAACACTTGTATATCCATGTTTGCAGCATTATTCACAATTACTAAGACATGGAATTAATCCAAATGTCCAAGGACAGACGAATGGTCTGAAAAAGTGTGGAACATGCACTGTGGAATATTACTCAGCCATAAAACACAATGGAACTGTGCAGTTGATAGAAAGTAGATGAATATGGAAGATTTACTGCTAAGTGAAGCAAGTCAGACTACGAAAGAGAGGCACTGTATGTTCCCACTTAATGTATACCGAATGCCTGTACTAAGTGGCAGAAACTGAAAGATACGAAAGTATAAAGACATGAAGAGTGGATACTAGAGAGAGTGTGGGAAGAGGGTGGGAAATGGGGGGGTGTGAAAAATGGGGAGTTAGTGGGAGAGAGACAAACAAGGGGAACAAAGTAAAATATTCAAGACACAAAAATAAAAAAATAAATATTTTTTGATAATAGTATGTATGGTAATATCTTTGACTGGACTAATATACACCTATAAATTCTTGCTAGGAGAGCAAAAAAAGCATATATTGGATGTTGATTTAAAGAATAAAGTCTTTTGAAAAACATTTCCCAAACCTTACAAGTTATTGCCATGTGATTGGCATTACAATTGAAATTTAAAAAGGCTACTCCACTACTCTATCAAAGTATCTGCTTCAGGATTTTGAGAAATATGGCAAGACCAGCAAATTGTATAAGCATAGACCCACTGTGATGTGGGTTTCATTCACTGTGATGTGGGTTTCATTTACTGTGATGTGGGTCTCTCAATCAGAAGCAATGCAAAGTGGAATATGATGATAGTGGATGAGGCATTTGGAAGTCCATAAGTGGAAGGTTTGGTAGAAGCATTGCATGCAGGTAGACAAATCTATATTAAGAATAAATGTCAGTGTCAGCAGGTGGCGTGGTGGTTAAGGGTTCTGAATTCCCACATGGCCAACCCCATTTCAAGTCCTGGACCTAGTGGCTGTTTTTTCACTTTCCCTCTTTCTCTCTCTTACTGTGTCCATCTCTAGTCAAGTTTAAATAAATAAATAAATAAAGTTAAATAAAACATTATTTAAAAAATTTTAAAAAGAAAGAATAAATGTCTCAGGGCCTGCAGGTAAAATGAAAATTAAAGCACTGTTTTCCCACATGGCTGACCACAATTTGAATCCTGGACCTGGGGATTTGAAAGTTACACTGACTGCATGTGTGTGTGCCCCCAAAATCTTGCTTGAAAAGAGAATGGAGGAGAAAGAATTGAGATTGAAGTGTGGCCATTCCCCAGGGCTGTGATTTCTCACCTTCCCTGTCTTTGTCTCTCCCCAGCAAGCACACAAACACCCTATAAACAAAAATAAATAAATAACTACATATATGTCTTTTACAGTAAGAACAAAATGCTGCCTCTTCCATTATATAGGTTTTCGTTATAGTCAACATTCCTTCAGACAGCTGGTTGATAACTCAGGGAATGATGCTGCCTCAGGGTATTAGCGTTGGTCTCTGCGACTCCTGGCAGGGTTGGGTGGTAATCATGTCAGTCTTGCTGAATAAGGGATTAGATTTTAAGACTATGCAAAAACTTCAACCCTATCACCATCAGCATTAGTTCATATATCCATTGATCAATGATGGTGAGGGCAGAGATGACCGATCGGCGTTCACAAATGGATAATTACATACACTTGAGTATTAAAATGTTCCTAAGGTTATCTTTCTGTAAGCATTCATATGAAATAAAATAGTACCTATTTGTTTAAAATTTTCAGAGAAATCTTGGACCACCACTTAGTGTAATAGCTATGTTGCTGGACTCCCATGTAGTCAACCACGGTTCGCATCCTGGACCTGGTGGCTTAAAACTCAAGCTGGGTGCATGTGCGTGCATGCCCAAGATCCTGAGAAGAACATGGAGAAGAAGGGATTGCGGCATGCCCATCCCCCCTGAGGATGATTTCTCGCTTTTTGTCTCTCTCTCTCTCTCTCTCTCTGTCTGTCTGGCGAGCGCACGTGCCCTGTAGTAAAAACCTCTCAAAAAAAAAAAAAAAATCAGAGAAATCTATTCACATATTCCCCACCCTAAATTTTCTTATCACCAATCTTTTAATCGAGTTTTTCCAATTTTCTGACCATCTAGCCAAACCATTAGCACTGCTCTTGGATTGATAAATAATTACCCATTTGGTAATTTTTTCTTTCAAGTGATAGGAATAACTAAGTACACTGCTTGAAATTCCTCCCACTGAGAGGAGGATGTCCTCTACCCATGTCCTCTAGGGATATCCCTATTGAATTTGGACCACTTCCTCATGTTACTTGTGTTTTCTGGACTGCTCAAGCCTCATCATTTTAAAAATTCATTTTTGATTTATGTTTTTAGATTTTGCAAGGGAGCACATGCACTCACCGGAGGGGGGACAGAGAGATAAGAAGAGAGAAAGTGAGAGAATATACCCCTATGGGAGATGGTCACACTGCAATCTTTTCTATGTGTAAACACACACATACACATAACATGTATCTCAAGCCACCAGGTCTAGGACTCAAACTTGCCATCAGCCAAGTGGGATCCATCTCCCTTGACCACAATGTCACAGGCTAGCCCAACCTCATCTTGTACAGACAATTTCCATTTGATGACAGGGTACTGCTGTGCCCAGCTTATGGTTTTGTTAGACAAATTTCTGTCAAGACAAGAGCTCAGGTCACATGGTAACTTGGTAGTCTAAGATTATGCATTCAATTTCTTATAACATTCTTTAGCAAGGCAATCCTTATTTTTTGAAAAAAATAATATTTATCCACAAGAAGGTGAGGGCAATTCACCTATAGGTATCTGCCACAAACTCCAAATAGAAATGATTTTTTTCCAATGATACTTCGAACACCATTGTAACTATTGGATCACATGATCCTGGAGACAGAGTAGCTTGCACAGCAGTATGGACCTGTCACAGAGTCTGCTTTTGCTCTGGTGTCCTTTAACACTAGCAGTTTTTTGCATCACTTTGTAAATGGACAAAAGTGACACATCCAAATGAGGAATATGTTCCCACTAAAATCCAAAGAGGCCAACCAAGCATTGTGCCACATTTTTGGTTCTAAGAGAGATCAGATGAAATAATTTACCCTTCACATTAGAAGAAATATCTCAACATTCTTTGCAACACTGGAACTCTAGACATTTTGCTGAGGCAGAAAACCTTGAATTATGTTGGATTTATGTTCTACCCTCTGAAATGAAAATATTTTCCTAAGAAGTCTAGATTAGTTATTACTTCTTGCACACTAAGATCATTGTGCATAGTGTCACCAATATAATGGGCCAGCATAATATATTATAGAATGGAGAGGTAGTCAAAATTCCTGAGGATCAAACTATGACAAAGGGTTAGAAAGCTGATATACCCCTGAATTAAGACTGTGAAGGCATCTTGCTGGCATTGCCAGATTAAAGCAAACTGCTTCTTGGGGTCTTTACTGACAATATGGAAGGAAAAATATATTCTTCAGATCAATAGCAACACACCAGTGCCAGGGATATGTTAACTTGTTCAAGCACGGAAACCACATCTGGAACAACAGCTGCAATTAGAGTTACCAACTGGATCATTTTATAGTTATGCATTCCCATTCTTCAAAACCCATCTGTTTTCTGCACAGGTCAAATAGGCAAGTTAAATGGGGTTCTGGTTGCAATCACCACACTCACATGCCTCTGGTCTTTAATGTTGGCACTCATCTCTGCCACCCTCCCTAAAATGGTCATTGCTTTTGGTTTACTATTTCTCTCGGTGGAGGCAGTATTAGTGGTTTCCATTTGACCTTTGCTACCATAATAATCCTCTCTCCACAGATCAGGGAACAAATGTAGGGATTCTGCCAATTGCTGATAATGTCGATTTTAATTTTGTATTCTGGAACCAGGAAAAAGACCATAACATAGGTATGAGGATCCCCCTCCCTTACCTCCTATGAGATGGACCGAAGCAAAATCAGGGGGATGGTCATGCCTCAATCTCCTCCATTCTCCTCCTAGGAATTTGAGAATGCGTACACACACCCAGCATGATCTCCAAGCTGCTAGATTTAGGACTTGTCCCAACCCATGGGACAGTCGAACAGGTTTCCCGAGGGAAGGAGTGAGAGCCTGGACGAACGGCGCAGTGTTACAACACAGAGATGACACAGTGTTACAACTCTTCAGGGTGGTCCATTTATTGTGCACCAGGGATCGTGGTTATATACATGTTGGTGGGCAGTGACTGATTGCCCAAAATGCAAATGAGATAGAACAGTATGAGGCAACAGTATCATGTGGGTGGATCTCTCCCATTGCCTAGAAACCCAACCGCCCTGGGGGGAGAATGGTTGGTCACATGATTTCTGAGAACCGGTTTGCTCAATGAGGAAGTGAAACCTAATGGTTTCCAAGATGGTGGATAGTTCAAGATGGCAGATAGCTCAAGATGGCTTCCGTATGCAGTGCCCTCCACAAGTACTCAAACTGTGGTTGGCCATGTGAGAGTTCAGAATCTTAACCACCATACCACCTGCTGGCCCCTGATCCAGACTCTTACATATACACTTGATTAGTAATAGCCCTTGCTAATGTTTTGCATATCTTTTTGCACACCATACCTTAAACAATCAGTACTTCATTAGAATTGAAAGCAGAATCACAAATACCTTTAAATCTAACCAGGTTATGGAACTAACTTCAGGAACCTCAGAATCAATTCAGAAAGTTAATAGTTAATTGTTAAGATTGTTGTCCCTTGGGGCTGGCAGGTGGCATGGTGGTTGGGGCACTGGACTCCTATGTGGCTGACTGTGATTTGAGTCTTGGACCTGGTGGTTTGCTTTCTCGATCTCTCTCTCCTCTTCTGTTTCTCTCTGGCCAAATTGAAGAGTAATAATAACAAATTAAATTATTATTTTTAAAAAATATATTGTTCCTCTAGAACACTGTGTACCAAAATTTATATAAGTCAGGGTTCTTCAGAGGAAAAAGAACCAATAACCACCCTCTCAAAACACACATGGAGTAGTCTCACCTATATCTGCTCGGGATTAATTTTAACATACTCAGTTGTTGCTTAAAACTGCAAATAGTGCCAAACCCTATATATACTCTTTCTTTTCTTATACATACATGTCTAGGAGGGACAGAGTATGCAAGCATTTTTCATCATCCTCTCAGAAAAGCAAACAATATAAATCTAATGAATGGCTCATTTCTGGAATTTGCTATTTATTGTTTATATACTATGGCTGATCACAAGAAAGTGAAGCCATGAACAGGGGAGCATCTGTATGTGTGTATATGAGAGAGAGATTTTCTGTCTGCCAGAGAGCACATTTCTCCATTCTGTTGGGATTTGTGACACACACAGGCATGCATATTTCTGGCGTGTTTCTCAAGCTTCTGGGCCCAAGGCTTACACTCTTCAGTTGGCCATGTGAGATACAATTGCTTTAATTACCAGGCCACAGGCTAGTCCAAGAGAGGTATTTCAAAGAATTCACTTGTACAATTGTGAGGATGGAGTCAGAGTCCACAAAGCAGGCTGACTGCTAGAAACTCAGGCAGGATTTGAAGTTTAAGTCTTGAGTCCTAAGCAAGTATGTCTCCTTCCTATCTTGAGGCAGAATATTTTTTCTATAAGAAACTCCAGGTTAGGGACCAGCAGATAGTGTAATGGCTACGTTACTGGACTCCCATGTAGTCAACTGCAGTTTGAGTCTTGGACCCAGTGGCTTAAACTCACGCAGGGCATGTGTATGTGTGTGCCCAAGATCCCGAGAGGAGAATGGAGGAGAAAAGATTGCGGTATGGCCATCCCTTCTGGGGGGCTGATTTCTTGCCTTCTGTCTCTCTGTCATTCTCTGTCTTTCAGACTCTGTCACTCTCTGTCTTTCTGGCACATGCACATGCCCTATAGCAAAAACCATTCCAAAAAAAACAGAAAGAAAGAAAGAAAAGAAAAGAAACCCCAGATTGGCCCCATTGCCTAGTGACTAAAGGATCCAGATCCCACATGGTCAACTGAGGTTTGAACTCTGGCCTCAGTGGCTTCAAAAACAAACTGAGTACATGTGTGTTTGCCCCCATTCCTGGCGGGATGGAGAAATGAAGGAAAGGGGTTTGCAGTATGACCATGCTCCTCTGTGGGGAAGTGTGTGTTTTCTCTGTCTCCATCTCTCTCTGCGAGTCTCTGGTGAGCTCACGTTCTCTCTGGCAATTTAAAACAAAAACAAAAAGTAGGATAAGAAGAAAAGAAATCTCAAGTTTTGCTCTGAAGGCCTTGACCTGACTGGATGAGACTGACCCATATTTTTAATGGTAATCTTTACTTACAGTCCACTTACTGTAAATGTCAGTCACATACAAAAATCTCTTTACAGCATCAAGTCTAAGATTCAGTCAAAGAACTGAGCTAACCTAGCCCTGCTGACACACAAAATTAACCATCCCTGCACTGAAAAGTCAAAATTGTTACATAGTTACATGGGGAAATGGCTTCAATATCAGAAGTTTATAGGCCCAGCCAGAAGATGTAGCTAGTAGCAAACTAACTGTAGTAGTGGAGACCACGTGGTCAACTGTGGGTCCTGATTCCCTAGTTTACTTGAAACACGCTAGAGTGTGTGCATGCCCAAGACCCAGAGGAACTGAAGGACTGAGGATAGGGAATCCAAGTATGAAATCACCCTGTCGGAGGTGGTCTCTCTCACCCCTCTCTCTCTCTCTCTTTTTCTTATGCACGCACACACTCTCTGCCATGAACAAAATGAATTTTAAATAATTCCTATCAAAAGTTTTTAGAGTTCAACAGCTTATCAATAATTATGAAAGATGAGTTATGAGCATTTCATTTACCTACCTAATGCAATCACACTATATGGGAAATGTATGTGTGTATACATTTGATTGACATACATGCATACAACTATACCAAATGACTGAAATGGATAGCTGGTCAATCACAATGAATAAAAACTAAGAAAGATAAATCAGTGATCTTTTTCCAATTTTTTCACGTTTTAAATTAAGGAGGTTGTGGTCTTTAGATAAATTATACTAATAATTAACACTATTTTTGTTCCTCTTAAATGGTTTTGATATTAAGTAATTCTGCAAATTAAATATCTCTCCTTATTTTTATTTTATTTTTTTTATCTTGAAAGTCATCACGTGGGATATAACATTATCTCAGACACTTTCAAAGGTATAATAGAGCAGTGATTCACAAAATGCAAGTGCAATTTGATGAAGACATTCATCTCTATGTGGTTACGCATGCTCATTCAAGTTGGGCTTTTACTAGCAATGTGTTTTTCCATATATACAAGATTAGCTATTTCTTCTGTGAGTGAGAGGGACAGAGAGAAAGAGAGAGGGCTAGAGCACCCTCACCAGGTTCTTGACACTGCTATCCACCCAGAGTCTCAGGTGTCTAGATTATAGGCATGATGGGTCTTCAGGACATGAACCCAGGCCTTCTCAGGTTGGTCGGTCACACAAGGTGTTATGTTTTACTGCTGAAGCCCCGTTTAGAGTTATCGTGTGCTTTTAACTTTCTTTATTGGATAAAATCGTATTCTGGTTATCTTCTAAAACTTACAAATTCTGAATGCATAGTAAATAATAAGCTCACTAAAATTTAATTATAACTTGAGAGATAAAATTCTCTACTATTGTATAAAACTCTGCTTTTGTCAGCTTATCTATAAAATTATTTTTCTATGCAATTTTTTCTATGCACATTTATTTTCTTCAAGCCCAATAATTTGTGTAATCTGTGATTTTTCAGATAAAAATTTGTTCAGCTATTTAATAAATAAATGTCTTCATGTAATCTGTGAAGATTTTGGATCAGCTAAAGCCTTAGTAATGAAATTTGATGTTGCTCCTATTAAAGAAGATACTCTACTTACTATTTTATAATACTTATTTTAGTTCTATAAAAAAACTGTTAATATTTTTATTAAAACTGAGAGAAAAATATTAGAAGCTGTCAATAGTCAGAAAGACATTTGCTACCATAAGTGATTTCTATGATAATTACAAGAATGTGGACCTTAAAACATTATGTAAATTTTATTAAGTGACAAAGTCACACAGGTTTTGAGAAATTATACCATGGTTGCACATTAACAGGTCTACATTAATGTAAATCTCTTTAAAGATTTATTTTCTCATTTTTTTGAAGAACGGTAACTTTACTGATGTATTAATGACCTAATTGTGACTAGCCAATCCCATTTTTGTTTGAAGGATCGTTCCCTCGATCCATTCAATAAATACTGTATATGGGAAAGAGAAATTTGAATTGATGGGCAAGAATTGTAATCACCATGTACAGATTTATGGGTTGAAGGAATAATGTGATTATGCAAAGAAAAATGAACTGATGCTTATGGACCCTTGATGAACAATACAGGGTATTTGTATTAAGTGTGTCAAGGATGTAGAAGGTAGTAGAAAGAAATTTTATGAAATGCTCATTGTCTTGTAAGCATGTAAGAGTCAGAGTATTGGAAGTCTGTGAATTGTACCTTTAAAGGGAATATTTTCTGTTGTCATTGTTAGAATAAGGTGCACTGTTGAAGCAGCAGAAGCTTTCTTTAGATATTCTCCATATTCATGTTTTTATGCATTTTATTACCCAGAAAAATTATATGTGTGTGTATATATATGTATATGTATAAAATGTGTATACATATGTATACATGTACACATATATACACACACAAATACACACCAACTATATTGTTACATAAATCATTGTCCAGGGATTTAGTTGACTGAACTTGGTTCTATTTTGCATATACGGAAACTGATAATCATCAAAATAATTTGAATTGAATATCCTGACATCAATAACATCAAACAATTTATCTAAAACTTAATGGACAAGGATGGAATTCAAATTATCTCAATAAAATAGGATGTGATCACAATATGAGAGAAGATATAAATTGAGCATAAAGGAGTAAAGATGAATAAATTGGAGTGTGTGTGTATATGTATGTGTATAGTAAAAATAAAATGATCTTTTAAGCAATCTGTCAGTAGACCTTTTATGCTCTTTCAAATGGTTAAGTCCCTTGTCTAAAAGTGTCCAACATAGAACTGATACACCATGTGATTTGTAGACTCGTTTTACATCAACAGTAATTACAAATGCAGTTGGTAAAATATCAACTTCAAGGAGGTCAGCAGGTGGCATAGTGTTTAAGGTTCTGAACTCCTATGTGGTCAGCTGTGGTTTAAGTCCTGGAAGTTGAAACTTGAAACTCACGCCAGACTGTGTGGCACGAGTGCCCAAAATCCTGAGAGGAGAGGACAATGGAGGAGAAGGGATTGCGGTGTGGTCATCCTCCCCAACCCCCCGCACCCGGGGAGGGGGTGTGATTTCTCGCTTTCTGTTTCTCTGTTTCTCCAGTCAGCACATGTGCCCTGTAGCAAAAATCTCTAAAATATATATATGTATAAAAAATAATTTTCCTGGACCAGCAGTTAGCATAATGGCTATGTCGTTGAACTCCCATGTAGTCGACTGTGGTTTGAGTCCCGGAACAGGTGACTTAAACTCACACTGGGCTAGTGTATGTGCTGCCCAAGATCCCAAGAGGAGAATGGAGGAGAAGGGATTATGGTGTGACCACCCTGCCTGGGGGGAATTTCTTGCTTTCTGTCTCTCTCTCTCTCTCTCTCTCTGTCTTTCTGGTGAGCGCCCTATAGCAAAAACCTCTCCAAAAATAAATAATTTTCCATTTCTGGTGTAATATATATGTATATATATATATCCCAACTTCTGACCCTCTGCCCTTTCCCACGCTCTTC
>NW_006160159.1:260339-274915 GCF_000334495.1 Tupaia belangeri chinensis
CTCTGCCCACACTATCTCTGGTGTCTACAGTTGTCTTCCATACGCCACTATGCAGTATATTCTGGATGGGAAATCACATTTTGTGTGATTGTAAATTAATTAAAAAAAATGTTCAGAAAATAAATAAATGAATTTAAAAAAAGAAAAAAATCAAAACACCTAGAATTTAGGGCCCGTGTGAGACAACCGACAGAAAATAGGTAGGACTTTTGCAAAATTTTTTAATCTTCATCAATTTTGCTGATGCAGCCAAGTGCACTTGAATTATCTGTGAGCATTTCATCTCCCAATATAGATTTGTGTTTGATTTTAAAAACTAGGGATGCTTTATTGGAAGGTCAAACTTTATCTTTGCTATTTGTTTTTATTTATTTATGTTTGCAAAAATATAAAGTTAACAGGTAGGAGCTTCTAACCAATTTGCTAAATTTTTTTATTTGCATGTAGACACATAAGTTTTACCTTCAATGTTACACTATATAAACAAATAACAATTTAAAATGTGTGTGTCCTTTGAATAACTAACTGAAATAATTTTTATAGCATTATTTTGACTCTATTATACAATCTTATGTTTTAAAAATGTCTCTCTACAATAACATCTCTTACTTTTCAGAATGAGTAATTTCTGACTGCTAGCTCATGATATTGGAAAGTTATGACATGGGAATATATTGGACAGACCCCAATTTTAAATGACTTGATTACTTTGTAGGTGAATTGGACAAGTAAAATATATAAAATTAGGGGACATATTACTTTATTTCACTGTGAGATAGATATCTAAATAGATATAAAATTAATTCTTGTCACATTTCAATTTCTTCCATAATAAATGGAATGTAAATAACCTTGATATTTCTCAAAATTGCAAATTCAATATAAATTAACAGCTGTACTATATGAGATAGTAAATCCATGTTGATAAAATAGCAAAATCTGCACTAGTCCTCTAGTCTAGTGATTAAGGAGGTTGGATCCCACATGAGTAAATATAATTTGAATCCTGGGACTGGATGCTTGAGAACCATGTTAGGACGCATATATTTGCACGCCCAAAATGCCAATAGGATGGAAAAATGGAGAAAGAAGGATTGTGACACTACCATGCCCTATTGTGAATGTTCTCTCTCTCTCTCTCTTCTTTCTCTCTCTCTGATGAATGTGCACACCCTTTAGTAATTTTTAAAAATTGGCACATATTAACACTATTTATCCTTTTATTTAAAAAATTATACTATTTTTTATTAATACTGACCACCTTCCAGTTTACTATGTGAATTATTTATTGTATTTATTGTTTATTTTTATCTAATTACATAACAACACAAACCTTTTTTTTTTTTTTTGGGTTTTTTCGTTAAAAACCTGGGAGACAGACAGAAAAAGACAGAGAGATAGAAAGTGAGAAATCACCCCCCAGGGGGATGGCCATGCCACAATCCCTTCTCCTCCATTCTCCTTCTGGGATCCTGGGCATGCACGCACATGTGCCAGGCATGAGTTTAAGACGCCGGGTCTGGGACTCGAACCGCTGTTGACTACATGGGAGTCCAGCGACATAGCCATTATGCTAACTGCTGATCCCAACAACACAAACCTTTTGGTGGTAAAATTCTTTGTTAGTTTTGTTTACTAAAGATACTTGAGTGTCTGAAAGAAGAATTAATATATACAAGCAATGAAATTGGTAGGATTTATGTGTCTTGTTTGTGTGGCAGTAATTTCTTCATTTTTACTGCTAAATAGTATTTCATTAAGTAAATACAAAGAATTAATCTTTTTTTGAGTGGTTTTTGCTATAGGGTGTGTGTGCTTGCCAGAAAGAGAGAGACAGAGAGACAGAAATCAAGAAATCATCCCCCAAGGGGGATGGTCATGCTACAATCCCTTCTTTATTCTCCTCTCAAGATCTTGGGCATGTACGCACATGCACCCAGTGGGTCCAGGACTCGAAACATGGTTGACTACATGGGAGTCCAGCAACACAGCCATTACACCAACTTTTGGTCCCTAATTAAACTGTCTTATTTTATTGCCAAGTAATATTAGGTTATTTGACTTTAGCAAAAGTCAAAATTTGTTTCTTTGAGAATGTTAACAAGTTGACAAAAACTTAGACTGATTATGATAAGTAGAAGAAGAACACAAAGTTTTGATATCACAAATAAAAGAAGGACTAAAATGCCCTAAATATGACAAAACAATTTTTTAAAAAAATAGATAATTTTGTGCCAGATATATAACTAGTTAGGAAGAAACGGAAAATATCTTTACAATCATGAGTTAAGCAGTAATTTTTTAAAAGTTACACCAAAACTAGCCCAAAAAACGAAATTAGGCTTTATCAAGTTAAAACATTTGCTTTTCAAAAGAGTAAATGAAATAATGGGAAAGGTAAGCCACAACATGGGAGAAATTTTTCACTATACATGTATCCTACAAAAGACTTATAACCAGAAAATATAAATAATTCATATACCTCAGTAATAAGAAGACAATAACTCAATAATACACTTCCAAACTATTTGGATGATTACCTCATAAAAGAAGATAAAATAATGCTCTGAATATATAAGATCATGATCAAAGTTGTTCATCACCAGAGAAATGTAGTTTAAAATTACAATGAGCTAGAACTGTGTATCTATCAGAATAAGTACAAATTTAAAGGTTGGTAATATCAAGTTGTAGGTGACAATGTGTAGAAACTGGAACTTCTATACATTGATGAAAAAGATATAAAGTAATACAGACTCCTTAGAAAACACATCAATAAATTTATTGCAAAATCATTGTGTTCAGTGAAGGTAGCAAGGTACCAAAGATTAAAGACATATTATGTACTAGAAAATGTACACTAATATTGAGTGCCAATAAGCAGACCCCTTGTTGTCTGTGACCAGGTGTGAATAAAGTGGCACAGGAGTCTTTTGACGTTTGTGGAAGTGTTCTGGGTTGTGGTGATTACGTGTGTGTACAACATTATCTAAACTCGGGAACCAGCAGTTAGCGTAACGGCTATGTCGCTGGATTCCCACGTAGTCGACCGCGGTTCGTGTCCCGGACCCGGTGGCTTAAAACTCACGCCGGGCTCGTGTGCATGCGTGCCCAAGATCCCGAGAGGAGAATGGAGGAGAAGGGATTGCGGCGTGACCATCCCCCTGGGGGATGATTTCTCGCTTTCTGTCTCTATGTCTCTCTCTGTCTGCCTGGCGAGCGCACGCGCCCTACAGTGAAAATCTCTCAAAAAAAAAAACATTATCTAAACTCTTTGAATTGCACAATTTAAATATATGTAGCTTATTTTTGCCTATTGTATTTCTCAATAAAACTGAAAAAAGAAAATATATACCCCATCAAGTTGAAACATGCTCAAAAAAGAAAAAGGAAAGAAATAGAGAGAAAGGTAAACAAGAAATAAATGAAGAAATGGGAACAGTAGGTGGCCTAATGATTATGTGGTTGGGCTCTCACAGAGTCGACTACAATTTGAGTCATGGACCTGGTGCCTCAAAACGCATGCCAGCGTGTGATGTGAGTGCCCAAGTTTCCCAGAGGAGAATGAAGGAGGAGAAGGGACAGTGGTGTGGTCATCCACCCTAGGGGGGTTACTTAACTTTCTGTCTCTCTGGTAAATGCATTTACCCTCTAGCAAAATCCTTTAAAAAAAAAAAAGAAAGAAAGAAAAGAAATGCAGGTAAACATGTAGGGATAGTAGGAAAGAAAGAGGAAGAAGAGTAAGAAAAGAGGGAAGAAAAAGAGGGAGGGAAAAAAGGACAGGAAAACACTGAAAGAAAAGGAAAAGGAAACAAGGGAAATTCAGAAATACTAACAGTCAATGGGAAAAGTCAGTTTAATTCTAATCTAATGCAAAATCAGTCTCTTCTGACATAATATTATGGCCTTTGTTATTAGAAAGAGTATTTAACTAAGGAACTCTCTTGTAAATGTCCTCAGTCCAAATACCATCAAAAACCTACCTGCAATTGTATTTGCTAACCTTTATGTCAAGGAAATGTGTTTTCCATGGAAAAGCTAAGTTAAAAAGGCTTATAAAAATTTTACATTTGTTTTAGATGATTTTCAGCGGGTAGGGTATGGAAGTGGTGCTTTAACTAAATGAGATTCTGTGAGAAAATTTAAGTAATTTTTATAGTTTAATTTTTTTTTTAAGGAATTGTTCTGAGGGCAGAAAAAAATATAGATTTAAAAGATGTTATTAGTAGAGAACTGCCAGTCATTTCATTTCACCAGGATGAAGCTGTAACTGGTCATGTTGGGTTTTAGACGTCTATATTTTTTATTGTTCAGACACGATTTTGAAGTTGCTTTTTTTTTTCTTTTTTCCTTTTCTTTTTTGTCTTGATCCATCATGGTCACAGAGTGGCCTTGTCAGATGCTACTATGTTCAACAGAAAAACCTTAACACCTACTGTGAATGACATACCAGTTCATGTCAACGCCAAGGATGAGATCATAATACTCCTCAGCTCCTGGACATCAGGAGTGGTTTTTCTTTATATCAGTTCCCCCTCCCCCAAATACAATAAGCAAGGTGTCCTCAGTAAGGAAGAGGGGGGCCAGCTGTAGTCAACTGCGGTTCGAGTCCTGGACCCGGTGGTTTAAACTCATGCCTGGCGCATATATGTGCATGCCCAAGATTCCGAGGGCAGAATGGAGGAGAAAGGATTGCAGAGTGGTCATCGTCCCTGGGAGGGGGAGGTGATTTCTCGCTTTCTGTCTCTCTTGTTTCTGTCTTTCTGGCGAGTGCATGTACCCTATAGCAAAAACCTCTCCAAATAAAGAAAGAAAGAAAGAAAGAAAGAAGATAGAAGAAAACAAATTTTCAAATATTTGGAACAATGTAGCATAGACAGGTATTAGAATAATTTTATGAATCTTCATGTATTTAGCAATGCTCTACGTATTGGGTAGCCTTTCTATTTTTCTTTCAAGTAATAATTCTCCCTTTCCTTCATCTACAGAAATGAAACTGTTCACCCATCTCCTCACAGGGCTCTTCCATCCATGGAGTAGTTTGTTCTGCACCTAATAAACTTGTTTTCATTCTTAAAATTAAAAAAAAGTGCATAAATGTGTAGATTCTAAGAAGTTAATGAAATATAAGAGTTTTAATGGAAAAGATTTACCAAGATTCATTAAAATTTGAGCTTTGATTGATTTCACAATAAGTGAGCCAGACTAATCAGATCCTCTTCTTTTTTTTTTTTTTTTTTGGAGAGGTTTTCGCTATAGGGCACATGCGCTCGCCAGACAGACAGAGAGAGACATAGAGACAGAAAGCGAGAAATCACCTCCCAGGGGAGATGGTCACGCCGCAATCCCTTCTCCTCCATTCTTCTCTAGGGATCTTGGGCACACACGCACACGCGCCTGGCGTGATTTTTAAGCAACCAGGTCCAAGACGTGAACCATGGTCGACTGCGTGGGAGTCCAGCGACATAGCCATTACGCTAACTGCTGGTTCCCATCAGATCCTCTTCTTTAACAACCTAGAATTTACTGAACAGGAATTGAAGTTCTGCCATATGCTTTAATCTAAAAATGTAGACTTTTTATTTATTTATTTACTATTCATGGTTTGCCATGTGAAGAAGGGTATATATAACGTGAACTAATATCCAGTAGAAAAACATAAACAGGATCAGAAAAAGCAACACCCTTGATTGAGTCTTTGATGTCTTTCTAGGTTTCGTTTCCACTTGTTTAGTGATCCAGCTGCATTATCACCCTTGATCTACAGGAGGGAGACAGTATTATTATTATTATATTCTCTTCTTATTTACATAAAATCAAATTGTTCTCTATTTCTTGCATCTAAAGAGTCCTATCTAATTTAATATGTGATCACTTTACCATAACTGTAGATAATGTAAAAGAGGAAAAGAATAGTCAATATCAAGAAAATATATTATTGTAACATATTGCACCAAGAGTAAATAATAAATTCTGCTTTAGTAATATTTTTTCTCCATATTATAACTGATTGAAGTCAGACATGCCACATAGAAATACCTGACAAAGAATTTTAAATTTCATTTCCTTGTATTCATTACAAGACCTGGTGAAATTGAGTATCTGGGATTGATGTCTAGGAAGGAAAAAAGAAAAGAAAAGGAAAGGAAAGGAAAAAGCCAACAGATATCTTTTATTAATCATAGACAAATATGGCTGGCAGGTGACATAGTGGTGAAGGGTGCTGGACTCTCCCACATGGCTTACCGCGACCCAAGTCCTAGACCTGGAGGTTTGCTTTCTCATTTTCTCTCACTCACTCTCTCCCTCTCTCTCACTCTGTCTCTTTCTGGTTAAATTAAAATAAATAAATTAAATAAATAATTTAAAAAATAATAATTCTTAAAAAATAGACAAATTTGAATTCACCAATAAAGTAGTAAACGATAAAAAGAGAATATTTGTCAAATATATAATCTAGAATAAGGACACAATTCTCATGAACCTATGCATATCTAACAGAACACCTTTAAAATGTAAATTACAATCGACAGGAGATGCAATAAAAGTATGACACATATTCAGTATTTTACGCCTAATCCTTGAAAGTCTAACTAGTTAAAATATCTGAGCTTATATTTGAATTTGCATAGTATCATGAATAGTACAGTCTATAATATTGATAATATATATTAGCTTGCTCTGACTTGCTATCTGTCTAAAGAAGAAACCCACCATGTGATGAATGACCTGTGGAGAAGTCCACACGCCAGGGAACTAGCAGTGCCTCTAACAGCCGAAAACAGAATAAAACTGACAGCCAGAAAAAAAAACTGGAAGTCTTAATGCCACAGCTACAAGAAAGTGAATTCTGTCAATAATCTGAGTGACTTCGGAAGTTGTTTATTCTTCAGTTGACTCTTCAGATGGAAACACAGCCTGACTGACACCTTACTTGCAGTCTGGTAAGAGAGCAAACAGATAACCCAACTAAACTTACAACCTAATTCCCAACCCTCAAGGAAAATGAGTGTTATTCTACTGTTTTAAGCTGTTAAGTGTGTAGTGATTTGTTTTACAGCAGACATGCTCACGGGTACCCATTTAAACACATAATTTCGGGATGCTGTATATAGAGACTGAATTTTCTGTTTGGGGATGTGCATATTTTAGTATAGATAAAAGTGTGTGTTTGATTTTAAGTGTTAGAATATAAAGAAAATCTCAAAAAATTAAGGCATGATACACACTTATTGGTCTGTAAACACATTGGTTGTATGCAGACGTGTCTAAGATCTTGATGAGCTGGAAGGCTGCAGACATTGATTTCTGGCCTGACAAAATCCTGTTGAGAAAGTGTCTCTTCTCTCTCATACAAGTGCTCTATCATGAAAAACAATTCCTAAAAGGGTTATACATTTATATTGGCACTGTCTTTCTCTCTTAAACATGTGAATTATTTTGTCAAGTTTTTAAAGTTTCTAAATATATTTAGTAACTTTTAGTCTGGTTTATTACCTTTAGTTTTGTTGTCATTGTATAAATTGTATATAAAACATTTTGAGTTATTGCAATGGGCATGTATCAGTTATGAATTAGCTGTCTTAGTTAAATCTGTACTATAGAATATGTTTTTTACGTATAGAAAAACATTTCTTAAATTGTCAGTTTCATCTTACACAGGTGTATTAGAATATAGTGTTGTGCTGTGTAACAATGTTTTTGTTGATGAGAGACTGCATATAAAACAGTGATCCTATAAGATAACAATAAAGCTGAAAATTTTCTACTGTTGAATAACATTGTAATTGTTTTAACATCATATCACAATGCATTACTCATGTGTTTATGATGCTGGTGTTTTAAACAAACTTACTGTGTTGCCAATCATAGAGATTATAGCACCTAAATTTATAGACAATACACAGTACTTGATAACAAATAACTGTTACTAGTTTATGTCTTCACTATGCTATACTTTATGGTCATTTTAGAATGTGTCTTTTCTATTAAAAAAATGGAGAAATGATGGTCATATCACATATGTGCTGGCAACAGCCTCAAACATCTTTTTTGCTAGAGAGCATGTATGCTCTCTAGAGAGAGACAAAGAGGGAAACAGAATGTACCCCTCTTGGGGGATGGTCATGCTGCAATGCCTTCCTCTCCATTTCTCCATCCTGCTGGGTTTAGGGGCAGGGATGCACATACTCCTGGCCTAGGTTGGGATTCAATCACCGTTGGTCAGGTGGAATCTGAATCCCCTAACCTAATGCTATGGGGCCAGCCTTGTCACATTTTAAACTATAGTTTTTCTAGCTTATATATGCCTAGATACATATTTCCCATTATATTATAATTGCCTACAATTTCAGTGCAGTAATATCCTGTGTAGTTTTGTTGTCTTGGAGCAATAGGCCAAGTCATATAACCTGGAGGAGTTGTAATCGATTCAGTAGGTTTGTGTAAGTACTCTGAGATGTTCACATAATGACAACTTCAGCTAGCAACACATTTCTCAGAACATATTTCTGTCTTTAAGTAACATGACTGTATTCCTACATAACCTACCCCTTAATTATTTAGAATCCTTCTGATTTTCTATTTAAGTAGTAGAAGATAAGAAAGGGCAAAATAGCAGAAAATTTTCTTTCTAATTTCCATCATTTCAATTAAAATTTTATAAGTAATTTTTGTAGGAACAAATATTTTTCTTTTTTTCTTTTTTTCATTTCATTTTCTTTTATACATTCAATCACATTATTATTTGGCTTACAAAATTTCAACAGATGAACATTTTTCCCTAGTACAGTTGATAAAACTACAAAATATCTTCGACAGGTAATACCACATTTCTTATTTTTCAAATGACACTTCTAATGGCAAAAGTAAGTTACGAAATTTTAGAACTGATGGATCCAGAATAAGATCTCTTTTAATAAAACAACCTGGGAATAAATCACGAAGGATAGGGTCTCTGAATTTTGTGTGATCATCTTGCCATTTCTAACTTTCCATTAAGCATTCATCATGTATCTACTAGTCATACATTTTTTTTAATGGGTCATAAACTTTATTAAAAGTAAATGTAACGTAGTATGTACAGATGGCACATGGTGCCAATTTTATTTGCAGGTATAATACTCTGACTCAAGTTTACAAGTTACACCTTTGCCACGGCCTTGGCTAAATCTTGAACTAGTGCAGAATTCATCTGTGCTAGAGTGCTGATCTTAGCATGCTTTGATGTCGCATACTTATTCTTGATGGTCGTGTGCTTTGTAAACCCACGATTCACCATGACTATATTCTTAGCTAGGTGCTGCATAACAGGAAGAAGTGATTCCTCAGTATAAGACAGGTAATGCTGGAGAGTTGGTGTCCATTCACCATTATCAAGAATTTTCAGGGCTAAGCAAAAAGCTCCTGCTGCAATTTGAGAAGGAGGAAAGTGCACCATATCGTAGTCGAGCATAGTTAATTCCATCAGGTACTTGGCTGGAGTATGTTGTCCAACATTGACCTCCCCAACTTTAAATGCTCGCTGAAGAAAGTGCAGGGGTTGAGGATGACCCAGACCAAAGTTCAAAGCTCTTAGAATCTTCATTTCCATCTGTCTGATTTGATGCTTAGTGTAAGTATTGTTAGTCACAAAAGCAAAGTCACCAATTTCTGGGGGGTACATCTCCTCGAATTTGCTTGCAATAAATATGGCAGTGACACCAACCAGCTGCAGCATCTTCTTGGCACACAATTATTCTGCATGAATCGATCAATAATAGAAACAGTCATGTACATGGTCTCCTGCAGCAACCTGAATTTCATCTGAACCTGTACTAGCCAGTCAATTAGGATGGCTTCAATGTTTCCAGTGACTTCCCGACCCAAGAGGTATTTTGGTCTGACTGCTTGCTCTTCCTCGAGCTGTCTTAAATAAGCATAGACATCTTTTACACATTCACCGCAAAGGTTTGGGTCAGCTCCATCTTCTGCGTCCACATTATTCACCGCAAGAATTACATCAGAGAAAGCCTGACACAGATATTCTTCTGCAGGAGCACATCCAGATGTTTCCATTGGGCTTGGAGAAGAAGTATCAACCAAAATAGGTTCAGGAGAAGAATTTTCTTTAACAGTCTCTGGCTCCAGGTCTAGCTCCGGCTCCGACAGGCTCAGGAGCAGGCACAGGCTCAAGCACCCTTTTCAGGGTCTTTGGAAGTTTGTTAGCAGTAACTTTTCCAGTAGCTGAAGTTTTTGCTTCCTTTTTTAGAGGCATTTTGGCCTGTTCACCGACTTTGTTTCCAATGTCTCCAAGCACTGTCCTTGGCCTCAGACCGGGCTTGCAGGCTGCAGCAATGGCCAAAAGCACACGCTTTGCACCTGCCATGCAGATTTTCACCTTATTTTCAGCATTAATTTTCGTGTTTCTGGTGACTCAGAGAGCCATGACTTCCTCATCACCAGACAGCAGCTTTGCAGGGAGAAGCAGAACCGGAGCTCCACTCTACTAGTCATAAAATTGTATACATTATTTTTAAAGCTATGCTTTAATCTACTACTTTTTCTGCATTATGGGTTCATTCTATATTATACTAATAGCACACATAGTTATACCTTTAATTTTTTTCTCTCATCTAAAATGCTTTCTTTTAAAGTCAAGGGGTAAAGATTTCCAAATTGTATATGGACTAAAAATGCAAAAAGTTATTTTCAGTTTAATATTTATATGCTTGTTTTAGATAATAACTACTATCAATATGACAATAAAAATATTTTTTTAATGCATCAGGGATTTCCCAGAAAAAGATACATTAAACCTTTGGGTACCAACTAATCAGATGTTATCCTTTCTTCCATGCATAAAGTCGCACACCACTGGGGCTACTCTATTTACATTACACAGGAGAGTGCCATTTAAGCCACAAGTTCAACTCTAAATAATTCAACTTAGTTTAAACATCTTGCTGGAGGAACAGTAATCAAATTTAGCTTCAGGACATACTATAGACTAATACAAAAGCCCTATAAGCACAGTTAAGATTATACTACAAATGTGGTTCCTAATTTATTATTTGACAAATAGTATGTCACACAGTGTTATGTGATTCCAAAATAAAAGATGCTATTATAATGCCTCTCCCCAGAAGGGCAAAGTTAAGCCTGCCAAGAGGACTTGAACTCTCAAATTCTAGAGTTAAGTAAGGTCCCTTCAGGCTCATTCTTTGAGTTCTTATGTGGAAGAAAATACATGTGGGCATCCAAATCAGGTTTCCCAACTGCATTAAACTTCCAAATGTGTGTCTGCTAGATGATATATTACATCAAATTAAGCTTTAAAATACATACATATATAACTATATATATAACTATATATATATATAACTATATATATATAGATAGATAGATGCATTTAAACCATTAAAATAGATGTTTCTGTCAAACTCAGCAAAAAATTCCCATTCATGAGCAAATAAGCTGTTTATGTTTAAGTAGCAGTGATGCTGTAGATAATCAAACTACAAATCACTTTAGAATAATAAGCCTCTTTTCTTAACCCATTCAGTCCAAACTTTTAAAAATATTATTTCTGCAAAGGCATAGTTTAAAAATTAAATTTTGGGTAACACAAATAGCATAATTTATCAGATCATATCTTTGGAGGTTGTTATGTAAAGAGATGAGTGACCAAATTAAATATATGTGTGTGTGTGTATATATACATACATGAGCATGCATATATATATATATATGCATGCTCATGTATGTATATATACACACACACACATATATACATATATGAGGTTAAAAAAAGGATGAGTGACTAAATTGGTATACTTTATTAAAAAAAAATCTATCAGCAATCCATGTGTGTCCCAGGAAAGAAGGGTAAGAGAAAGAGAACCCTCGTGCTGATGGTGTATGAGTTGCTACCTATGACTAATAAGTAACATGTGCTTTTACAAAGTGGAGGACACCTTGAATTCAAAATTAAATTTTAACTTCATATTAAATTAAAACTGACTTTTAAATTGTATTGCTTTGTAAGGGAAAAGAAAACTAAAAATCAATTTGAGAAGATTAATTTTGATTCTCATTTTAAAGCGATTTTTTTAGTCATTTCTTTATGTTGGGTACCAACAGTCTTAATGGTGCAATTAGTAAGTAATGTCTTTCTGATTTAGAAAGACACAATAAAATCTCACATTTGAAAATAGATTGTTCATACTAGAATACACACACACACACACACACACAAACACACACAAACACATTTGAAATTAGTGACAACTTTGGTCCTAAAAATCAAGTAGCACTCACAATCAACTGGAAAGATTGTTGGAGTGGGAAGTCAGAGATGAAAAATCTCATCAAATGAAAAAAAGGCATTTAGAAATAAAGTATTTAACAATGGCATCACTATTGTGATGCTATTAATAACAGACAATTGGGACAGAGTTCATAATGACTTAATCCCTAGTCCATTAACTTTTATGAATTTAATAAAAATCTATTAAAATGAAAATGTTACATTGAAATTACCAAGCTCAGATATGCTTATTTTTGATGAGTTTTTAGAATGCCTTCTAGGATGAGTTTCCACCATCTAAGTGAACTGTGAAACAAATTGCTTTATTTACCATTATCCTGGATTTATTTTAGCATGTCTCTTTTAGTTATTTGAAAAAGCCGATATGCAGTATAACACAACAAAGTATCAAAGAAACTTCAAATTATTTTCACTGAATTGGTAGAAAACCAGCTATTGGTTAATGAACCTTGATGCTTCAGTTACTGTTGGTTAAAACAATATATTAGAAATAAATAATGTTTCTCTTCCTCATTTGAAAGTACTTGGCAGTTTGCTACTGTAAAAATTGTGAAGCCTAACATCTATTTTCAAATGATTTTGTAACATATTGAGATAGCTATCTTGACACATTAAAATGATTGTTATCCAGAGAAAATTGTGAGCAAAACTATTGCCTTCAAAGACACATAGTATCCTGTATTGGTAACAGTTACATTGGCAGTGGGGTCAGAAGGGGGAATATTTTTAGCACATTTCCAATCCTTTTAAATTAAATAGTTACTCTCAACTAACATTTACGCTTTCCCACAGAATGGTAGGTATATTGTTTTATGTGAGCACGGTATAAATGCCTTCTGCTTGGGTGTTTTTGTGTTTTTTTGTTTGTTTGTTTGTTTTGTAGATTTAGGATTTTTACTACCTAAAATTTGGAAATTTTTACTTGCCTCAACTGATTTTTACAATAGCTGTTGTGCAATTTGTGTTTCCCAAAGTTTTCATCCTTCCTTTTGTCATTCCCTCCAAAACACATATATTTTCTGTGAATTATTTCTTTATTTAAGAATCTAACATTGATTTTTCCAGGACAAAAACTTAAGAAAAGTAAAATCTTCAGTCAACCAGCCCTGTAGCCTAGTAGATAAGGGAGCCAGATCCCACATGGCCAACCATGGTTCAAATCCCAACCCTTGGGGCTTGAAAAATATGTTGTGAACCTGTGCATGTATGCCCGAAATCCCAGCAGGATGGAGAAACACAGAAGAAAGGGTTGCAGTGTGAGCATTCCCTTTCAGGATATGTTTTTATCCTCCTCCTTTTCTCCGTCTCTCTCTGGAGATAGGGCACATGTTCTCTGCAATTCTTAAAATATACCTTCTTAAATTCAGCATGATTTAGATAAGATGATACATTTTATAATTTACTTTGTTTCTGCACTGGAATGATCCTTATCTACCTTAAATTGCCTCACAAGCAGAAGGTTCAATATATTTATGTTTCAGGAATATAAATGCCCACACAATTAAAATCAGAAAGTAACATGAATGGTAAAGGGATAAAGTACGGCTTAATTTGGTAGAAAAAACTAGAAACCATTTTCCCATGTGATTTAAAGACTGGTCTTAAATGAGTGAAATTTGCTTCTAAAGAAATGTTACAAATGATAAACTAAGAAATTAGAGTTTTATTTATCTCTAACTTGGTGTATTTTGTGTTTTAGGATGTTTTGAAAAATAAGTATTTCTGTGAGAATATATTAATACATCACAATAGCCTATGTTAATTGTTATAGTCATAGCTGATAATATACTTACCATGTAAAGATCTAAGCAATAAAATGATTAATAGGCTGAACATAATAATAATAGCAATAATAATAATAATAAAAGGAACAATACAGAATGAGAAAGTATGAAACCATCTTAGTGACTGGGTTTCTCACTTCTTACAGTGAATGAAAAGTGGTAGAAAGAGTTGAGGAAATTGGCTTATTTAGAACCCCAAGTGGAGAGTAGGTAACCATTAGACTTCGCTGTTCCTTCAGAAGCCTGAAAGAACCACAGCCATAGACAATGACTCTAAAACAAGATAATTTTAAGAGTCTGCAATATTTATTTATTGATGTATGTATTTAAGCTACAGGGTTCTTGTATTGGCCAGAGAAAGACAGAGAGAAGAGAGGAGAGGAGAGGAGAAAGTACCCACTATGAGGCATGGTCACTCCATTATCCCTTCTCCTCTATTTCTGCATCCTATCAAGATTTGAGACATGCATGCACATGTGCCCAGA
>NW_006160159.1:278184-283814 GCF_000334495.1 Tupaia belangeri chinensis
TTTTTTTTCCAAAAGGATATCAAATAATTTCTGTGCTCAAGTCTCAACACAGAAACTTTTAAATAGAAATCAGTATCTTAAAATTTAAATATGATTTTGAATTTTACAATTATCTTTGTCTAAAATGTGATTTTCATTTTTTGATAGTAAACTTCTCTACGTCTAGGGAAGTGGGGAAGCCAGGAAACTGGGAAAATTGCTTCCAGGTCCAGTATTCACTTAGAGAATTCCAGAGAAAAGGAAATGGCAGAGAAGCCACAAAAGGGAAAGGTATCTGACAAGCCTGCCCAAGATTTTAATAGCAGAAATTTGAATGCAGTTGTCCGCTCATAAAAGAAGCCACAAAAGGGAAAGGTATCTGACAAACCTGCCCAAGATTTTAATAGAAATTTGAATGCAGTTGTCCTCTCATAGATGTGAATGTACACATGTCTTCTTAAGAGAATCATATAATTTAAACTGAAACAAATAGCTAGAGGCTAGTAAGAGACCTCCAGAGAAATAGAACTAATAGGATAGAAATAAATCCTACATGAATATGAAGGTTGAGATGTCTCATGATTTGCCCTTTGTAACCTGGAGATCCAGAAAAGATGTGGTATATTTTGCAGACCTGAGAACCAGAGAGCCATTATCTGGATTTCAGTCTGATTTTGAGTGCCTGGAATCTAGGAGTGTATAGTACCAGAGGCAGTCCATGTCCCAGCTCCAACAGTCAGGTGGAGAGAGGCTAGAGCCCACCTTCCTCTAGTTTTCATTGTACTCAGACTCTCAACAGACTGAGTGATGTCCACGCACACCTGGAATGGCCATCTACTCATCTCAGTTCACCAGTTTAAATGACAATCTCTTCATGAAACACATTCACAGACACAATCAGAGTTAATGTTTCATCAAATACCTGGGCATCTCATGACCCAGTGTAATTCACACATAAAACCATAAAGCAAAATTGGTATGTGGACACCAGATTAACTTTTTCTAGGGCACATTGATAGTCTAAGAGAGCACAGTTGAAGTATCTCCAGCCTCTTATGTGGCAACTCAAGACAAACAGTGAAATAAGGAAATATTATAGGAGATATTTAGCTGAATATTTTGATAGTTTTAGATTGTTTATTTTAATTCATGCTAAATAATAGTGTGCTTATGATTTTAAACTGTACCATTAAAATAATTTTAGAAATGCAAACATACTGTTTAGTAAAATCATAAATCACATAAATACCGTCATTACCAGAACTTATCAAAGTTGGAAATTGGTTTATAAGTATATTGTATAAAATATCCAGAATGTAGTTATCTCAATGAAGAAATTAATTTCTATACTCTCAGTATATAGTGATACATTTTGAAATATAAAGCAGATTTTTGCTTAGAAGATGACAGCTCTAATCCATTGTCAAAATCATCTATTGTTTATATAGTAACAAGACATCATTTTTTTTCTCTCTCACAAAGAAAAATTCCTCTAGGAATTAGTTCTGCTGCTGTATAGCGTTATCTTACAAAATAGCATTACAAATCAAAGGCCCATGATTATGTTAGTTGTAATTTTCATTTCTGAAATCACTTAAACACCTTTTACAATATAAATCTTTATAACCTATCCCTCATTTAACAGCCATTAGCACATCTTCCATCTCAAATCAAGTGTACCTACTAATAATGACTTAATTTTATTACTTATCAGAGGTGATTTTACATCATCAGCAATCTTATATTAAGCCCATGATGCTTAATATGTAAAACTTCTATAAAATGTATTGCTCATCTCTTGACACATCATTTTGTCCATTAAAATTTAATGACATTCAAATTTTGAATACAATAATTGCAAAATTGGCCTTGTATAAAATGTAATGCAAAATAAAATGTTAGTAAATCTCATTTGAAAGGGTAAATTATTATAAATTTATAACATTTAAAAGCATGCATAAGACATTGAACTTACTATGAATAAATATAATAGACAAGATTAAGTATATATAAACTTAGTTTACATACATATATGCATATGTATGTATATGGTTACATACAACATGTATATAGTTACATACAATAATATACTACATATATATAATATGTCTGTCTCTGTGTGTGTGTGTATATATATATATATATTGCCAGAAAAGCTAACTAGAATAATTAAATCTAAATACACTCTTTAGACAGTTAAAATTAGTATTTTTAGGTTGGTACTGATTCATTTTTTCAAAGGAAAACCTTACAGTGAGACAAAATTCAATGCCAAATGTTTAATAGTTTGCTTAAGCTTTATTTTAATTGACAGAATTATAGATTCTATAATTAAGAAATTAGTTTATTTTAAACAATTTATTACATTAATAATTCTTTTTTAAACTTGATTTTACTTTCTATTGCTTTGTATAGTTACAATGGGAAGTCTTCTATTTTATACCTACTTTCTTCTTTGTATTCTAGTTATCAACATAATGTTGATAGCATAGATCTATTGCAAAGATCAAATTTGTTATAAAATATTACAGGTTTTAGTATAATTTGTTATAGATTTAATCATTTCATTTCCAATTTTTAGTTGATGGTATTTCAAATGCAATAGTTATATATTAATTAATTAATTTATTTAATATTTTTGAGAGATTTTTGCTATAGTGTGCATATATTTGCTGGAGAGACAGAATCAGAGAGACAGGAAATGAGAAACCACCCACCACCACCGGGGGAATGATCATGCCACAATCCCTTCTCCTCCATTCTCCTCTTGGAATTTTGGGCCCCCTGTGAGTCTTAAGCTGCAGGATCCAGGGCTAGAATTGCAGTAGACTGCATGGAAGCCCAGCTACATAAACATTATGCCATCTACTGATCCCAACAGTTTATTTTTTAATCTTTGTTTTGTTATACATTACAAAATTCACTTGTTTTCAGAAGCCATCATATTCATTTTGGTAGGTTTTTATACATTTCTAGGATTTTTCCATGTACTTGCTCATTTTTCCTGAAAAAATATTTCCTTTTTTATGTTCCAAATTGCAAGTAATTTGTTTCTTTTTCTTGCCACTTTAAATAGCCTGCACTAAGTTGCAGAGTAGGAGTGATGAAAGTGGGTATCCTTGCCTTATTGCATACCCTAAGACAGCATTCAATGATGTCGACTCATCTCCGTCTCCTTCTATAGCTGCTCTCTATTACACAGAGGGAATGGTTTGTGTTTCTAGTTTGCTTAAAGAATTTTATCATGGAAGAAATGGAATAGTCCAAATTCTGTGTTACTGAGATGATAATATTATTTCCTTCATTATTCTGTTATTTTAAGGAATTTCCGGAAATTCCAGACTGCATAGTTGGCCATGTGCAAGATAACTACCTTAACCTCCATGCCACCTGCTGGCCATGTTTGGAATTCGTTTGTCTTTTAATAAAGATAATATGTTTTCTCCATTAATGTTTTGGTCATGCTATATATATATATTTTTTTTTTGAGAGTTTTTTGCTATAGGACACTTGCACTTTCCAGAAAGACAGAGAGAGACATTGAGACAGAAAGCGAAAAATTATCTCGCAGTGGGGATGGCCATGCCGCAATCCCTTTTTCTACATTCTCCTCTCAGGATTTTGGTCACTCGTGCACACACGCCTGGTGTGAGTTTAAGCTGCCAGGTCCGGGACTTGAACTGTGGTCGACTACATGGGAGTCCAGAGACATGGCCATTAATGCTAACTTCTGGTCCCACCAACATGAATACATTTCTCACCAGTCCAGTTTGGGATACTATACATGTTATCATCAACAGATAATGACACATTTCTGTGTCCCATAAATGTCTTGCCTCTCTATTTTTCTCCTTCGTGTCTTTCCTCATACTCTCTTGCATACTTGTGCATTTCCTGAGTAAACTATAATTATCTATGATGCATTATTTGTTTTAGATATATGAATCATACATTAATGAATTTCATTAGCAACTTTAGAGACTTTTAGTAAACAGGACTTTTAATTTTTCTCCATCTTTAAGACAAATATTAGTCTGTTAATATATTTTATTATAATTTCTGTGTAGTTTGATACCAATTTTGTTTTTAGAGAGATTTTTTTTTTGAGAGATTTTCACTGTAGGGCACGTGCGCTCGCCAGACAGACAGAGAGAGACATACAGACAGAAAGCGAGAAATCACCCCCCAGGGGGGATGGTCACGCCGCAATCCCTTCTCCTCCATTCTCCTCTCGGGATCCTGGGCATGCACGCACATGCGCCCGGCGTGAGTTTTAAGCCACCGGGTCCGGGACACGAACCGCGGTCGACTACGTGGGAGTCCAGCGACATAGCCATTACGCTAACTGCTGGTTCCCAAGAGATTTTTGATATAGGGCATGTGTGCTCACTGGAGAGACAGAAAGTGAGGAATCACCCACCACAGGTGGCGATCATGCCTCAATCCCTTCTCCAGTCTTCTCTTGGGATTGTGGGCATGTACACACAGGGATTGAGGGAGTGTATGTACATGTGCCTGACTTGAATTTGAAGTCACTGGGTCAAGGACTTGAATTTTAGTCAGTCTTGTGGGAGTCAAGCAATGTAACCATTATGCTATCTGCTGGTCTCTTATCAAATTTTTTTTAAATAAAATGAATTTGTTTAGTATTTCATACAAAAAATTGGTTAATTAGTTATATTTGGCTTCATTTGTTTATTTTGGTATTAATTTATCTATGGTTTACAGTAAGTATCTTTAATTTATCAATTTACACCTCATGTATATTTTAAAACTCTTAGAAAAATATATATATCTAATTCTCTTTCCACATTTTTCAACATTGTTATCATGGTTTTTTTTTGTACATTTGGTATACATATCATATCAAATAGGATATATGTATATATTGTAGAATTTTTATTTATTTGGTTATTTAGTGTTTTGTTCATTTAAGTAGTCAATTTTCCTTTAAAAATTATTTGTATATGAGTAAAATATAATCTTCATGCTCATATATTTATCATTTGCCAATATTCTTCATTCCTTTCTCTCTAGAAATATTTTCCGCTCCTTTGAAGAACATCCTTTAGTATTTCTCAGAGTACATATTCTAACAATGAATTATTGCAGCACCTATTTATGTTTACTTAAACTTTTTATTTGTAGAACATTTTTAAATATCAAATTCTAGAATTAAAGGTTTATGTTTTGTTTTTTAAAAAATACCAGAGTGTGTACAGTTGCCAGAGGGGGTGCAAAATAACAGAGTAATTGGAAGAGAAGGAGAGACAGAAAACACCCCCAATGGAATGTGACCACGCCTTAATTCCTTTTTCTCCTGTTTGAACTTTGGGTATGCATGCACACATGTGCACACACACACACACACACACACACACACACACATCTGGAGTATTTTTCAAACCTCCAGAGTGGAGGAGTCTGACCCGGTGAGGCCCCAAGATCTGTCTGAGTCCCCCGACCTTTGAGCTCCGCTTCCAGTCAGATCAACATGTTGGCAAGGCTACTGTTGTGTGCCCCCCGCCCGACCTTGGAACAAAGCTTGGGTCAATTAGCATGTCAGCAAGGCTGTTTGCTATTTGCTCCAGAAACTGGCAGCCTTACTGGGTAGCGACCCCCCTCTGGCTCCCCAATATACTACTATAAAA
>NW_006160159.1:284100-301600 GCF_000334495.1 Tupaia belangeri chinensis
TATTCTTGAGATTTTCTTTTCTCAGCACCATTCCCAGTAATCACAAGATGGTTGCTGCACCACATCAGCTGATAATCATCTCTGCTTACTGAAACCGCTTCCCCTAAACTGCATTCCATGGAGACCCACCTACAATTGAGGAACTGCACTAGACCCACCTTTAATCCACCCCTAAATAGAATCTATGTTCTTTATTGTTAAAAGACTTTATGAGCTAATAATTAAAACACGTAGCCCCTCTCCCATTTACTTGTATATAACACATTTTCAATAAAAATGCACGATAATTCCTAGCAGTTGTCACTCCTCAGAGAGTGATCTCTGAGGGGTGTCTGGCATAAGACGTGCATGAAAGGCATCAAGGCCTCTGTCTTCTGTTCACCTTCGCCGCCTTCGTCGAGATAACCCACCCACACCGAGGCTGGACCCCGGCAGATTGGCGCCCAACGTGGACCCGGCACCAGAGGTGGGATTTGAACTACTCAATTTGTCATGTGAGATCCAGTTCTCTTAACCACTATGCCATAAAATAGGCCTGGTCTTTATATTGTCTTTCAGAATTTTTAAAGCTGTGATTTCATTTTCTTTTGACTTGCTTTATGTTTTGTTTTTGCTATAGGGTATGTGCTCTCACCAGAGAAGAAAATGGGAAAGAAAGAAAGTGTTCCCTGAGGGTGATAGCCACATAGCAGTCTCTTTTCATTTTCCTTTCAGGAGTTTGGGGACATAGGCAAACACATCCAGTGTGTTTCTGAAGCCTCCAAGTCAGGAACTTGAATCACAAAGACTTGTGGGATCCAGCTGCCTTAATCACTACTCCCCCTGGCTTGTCTCTTTTATTTTTCTCTAGATAATTCTTGGTTCTGTTAAATAATTTTCTTCCTTTTAATAATCAACAATCTTATTGTCGATTTTCGATGGTTTGATTGTGATGAGTCTTAGTGTAATTATGTTATTTTTCTCATGATTTGCTTAGTTTCTTGTATCGTTGGATTTATAATTTCTGAAGAATTTGGAAAATTATTGGTCATTATTTCTTTAAACATTTTTTTTCTGTTTTTCCTCCCCTCTGAAATTCTAGTTATCTATATGTTATAATTCTATAGGTTACTGAGTTTCTATTCATTTTATCAGTTTTTTCTTTTTATATTCTATTTATTATTAGGTACAATTACTATGTCTTTCAAGTCAATGATGTGATTTTCTATGGTATCTAATCTGACATAGTTCTAGTAAATTTGTTCAGTGAATTTTTATTTCAGATATTTATTTCATGTGTAGGAACTCTCTTCAGTGTTATCTGATATCTTTCATTTCTCTCATTTTTGCTTTAAACATAAGACTACATTATCTGTTTTGAACTATTAAAAATGCCATTCATAATTTTTCTGCTCTTTTTATTACACTTCTTATCTTAAGGTCTTTTCTCATTGATTGATACTTTTTTCTTTTGGCTTACTTTTTCCTGCTTCTTAGAAGTCTATTTATTTTTTTTCTTTGATGCTGAGTATTGAGCATATTATGTAATTGAGTTTGTGGATTTTGTTAACTTTTTTTTAAGAGGTGTTTGCTTTAGGATGAGTATGCTCATGAGAGAGAGAGAGAAAGAGATAGACTGTGAAAGGAAGAGTGAAAAATTGCCCTCCTAGGAAGGATGGCCATGCCATAATCCCTTCTCCTCCATCTACTTCCTGGGATCTTGGGCTGCATACATATGTGCCCAGCCCAAGTTTCAATCCCTGGGTCTGGGACTTGAACTTCTGTGGACTATGTGGGAGTCTAGTAACAGAACTGTTGCACCATCTATAACCACTATGTCATGTACTGACCCCAATTTTCTTTTCTTTTCTTTTCTTTTTTTTTTTTTTTTTAAGTATTGAGCTTTGTAAGAAATGAATTTTTTTGATTATCAGGCTGATCCCTTTAAGGCCAATTTATAAGCTGTACCTTGGAAGAGGCTAGTTACTTCTCTGCAGTCTCTACTGAAGACCGTGAGGAATCAGTAATATGTCTGCACTGTGCATAGTTAGAGCTCATGTTTCTTTCTCCTTTGTGTGAATACTGACAATTCTACAACTTCCCTGGTTGTCTTTTTTTTCCAAGTTTGTGGAATTTTACTTTATGTGAGTGTCACTTAGTATTCAGTAAGAACTCAAGTGATTCAAGACTCAAAACACAACACAAATTTATGTGTCCCTACCACAATTCCTCATTACATGTTTCCTAATACATAAAATCAAGTTTGGATACAAAAACACACACTCCAGATTTTAAGGAGCTAAAGAGCAGTTGTTTATATCAATCATAGTGAGAAATAGAAATCTCCCAAAGCTAGTTTTTCTTTGTATCACAATACAATTCTTTTTTTTTTTTTTTTGGAGAGGTTTTTGCTATAGGGCATGTGCACTCACCAGACAGACAGAGGGAGACAGAGAGACAGAAAGCAAGAAATCACCCCCCAGTGGGGATGGCCATGCCGCAAATCCCTTCTCCTCCATTCTCCTCTCAGGATCTTGGACACGCATGCACACGCGCCTGGCATGAGTTTTAAGCCACCGGGTTCAGGACGCGAACCACGGTCGACTACGTGGGAGTCCAGCAACATAGCCATTACGCTAACTGCTGGTCCCCTCACAATACACTTCTGATAAACTAATGGTGCACTGCTTGATAATGCAGGAAAGATGGGTGAAAAGAAAAAAATTGTCCTAAAGAAGTAAGGTCTGTCTGAAGCTTGAGGGAAGACTTTGAGAAAATGAAAGTGAACAAGAATTAAATTAATACAGACTCCCAAACTCCTCACATTTCTGGCATTATAGCCCATATCGTTCTATGTGGGAGTGATTTAGACAAAATGACTAGAATGTTCCCAGAAACTTAAATCCTAGGGATCTTAAATATTTTGCAGTCTTGGGCACGGTGAGTAAATATCTAATATGAGGTTACTGGCCTGTATTAAACGGTAATGATCCCAAGAAGACCAGAGGTGGGGGAGACCCAGATTTGGGTAGAAGAGAATATGGACAGCAGGGAACACCCCGTATTCATATTGTTATTATTTTAGGCATAAGTTAGACCCAAGATCATCAGAGAAGCCTGTCACAACTTAAAGAATGGCCACTGACCAACACAGCCTAACTATACTCCTATACTCAGTGAAGATTAGGTCTGAGAGTCAATGGTCATATTCAACAATGCTGTTCTATACTACTAGAATAATATATAACCTCCTATCTTCTACCTCAGGAATTTATATACTATTAAGGATAAAAGCAAGGAAAGAGATAAGGTAAAGAATTTCTGAAAGACTTTTTGTTCACTTTAAAAGAGACTTAATTTTTATTCACATAACTAAGAATAACTAAATATGAATGATATATAACTGTATTAGACTGAGAATGCCACAATGGGATAAAATAAATTGTCTTCTTAGGACAGATTATGGCCTCAAGAGTGAAGATAAATTGAGTTTTATAAAATATTCTTTTTCACATCACTATGACAGTGTGTAAATCATGACCTTTTATATGTAGAATCAAGATATTCTTAACCTCATTCTATTTTAAATATATTTTTCTCATAAAATAACCTATGTTCAGTACTCTTTTTAACTCTCAGTTTATATTCTAAATGCATTTAATACTCCCTCCAAGGTGAAAAGTAATAGAGAAAACCACTCACAGTAATCTAGACTATTCAGTCATAACATGGAACATCTGAGAAACCCACTGTGATAAGCAATTATCATATGTATTTTTGCATAGCAGGCAGTCCCCTAACTTACAAACAGATTGAGTAGCAAAAGTTCATTTGTTAGGAGATTTTTAGAACTCAGAACATATTTTCCCTCTAAGAACAGTGTTGGATATGGTAGTTAGCTTATTACACTAGACCAAAAAGGCCACTCAAATCCACTATTAGTATAATTTAGTTTAATAAGTGGTTATCGAGCACTTTGAGTAGATATTGCCTGTGAGAAGCTTTTAGGATCTAAAGGATTTATGGCCTTACAATCAAGGAACCATGATATACCTGAATTATTAATTTACATATGAAATAATTATTGAACTGATAAATTAGATACTGGGGATAAAATGTGAAAAAAAGAGATGTGCACTTTGTTTTCAAAGAGCATGCTCTGAAGTAGAGGGAGGATGGACACCGAGTTGACTAAGTATTGCAAAGGTGTCAGAAAAGGAAATGTCACAAGTGTTAATAAAAGGAGGCACTGACCCTGGCTTAGTAGATAATTTTACAAGAAAATCAGATATAGCAAGAGTTGTTGGGGTTTATATAAATCAGTCTGTAGTACAGGAGGGAAAAGCAAAATTTTCTGGCAAGAAATATGAGTCCTTGGGGGACATAATAAACATATGGAAATTCTACAGTGACTCAACTGGGGTTGACTGAAGGTGAGTAATAAGCAAATTCATTAACTATATTAAAGTCAGGATGAACTGATAATTGCGTTATGTAGCATAAGTACTTCTTAAAAACTACCTCAACTAAAAAACTTTCCAACTAGGTATCCAATTATATACCCAGACGAAATTATGGTTTTAATTGTCTTGTACCTGAACATGGCAGTCACAGGTGATTTTCACCTGTTTCTTCTTTTATTCCTAAAGTGAACTTAGTAAATTAACCATGATTTCACTGCCAAATATAAGATTGTTGGAAGATTCATGATTTATTTTTCTGTTTTTTTTTATGCAAACTGTGTCATGAATTTTCTGATGGCGCAATATAATCCACTCTGTGCACTGTGTTGTATCAAATGATAATTCAATTTTCCAACAAGGTGGACCTCATCTCTTAGTTTGAACGGCACATCCCTGCAGAGAATCACAATTTTCTGGATTCCTACCCTGTTGACACTAACTCTCCAGTGAGTCAGATGACTTGCTTTGGCCAATGGGACATTAGCAAATGTTACACAGAGAAGAAGAAATGTGACAAACACATGGTGAAAGTTGCCCTCTCTTGTGTTGAAATATCTTCTGGGCTAGCATACTCTGAATATGAGATTATACCAGCAGTAGATACCAACTGATAGCCAGCACTAATTGTCACATACATGTAGGAGTCTAACTTAGAATATCTAGGCTCATTCAAGCTGCCATATAACTTAACCATGTGACTAAATTTAGATCAGAGAAGCAGAACAAGCCAGCTGCATACAGCACAACCTGCTGACCAGCAGCAGTGAGTAAGCAAATTGGCAATTGATTTAAAACATCATGTTCTGGCATGATTTGTTATGCAGCCTCAGATAACTGTTATTACTTGAATAAAAGTTTGGGAAATTATTTAACCTATCTTTCAGGTTGAAAGTTGCCATTTTTGTTTTTCTGCAGAACAAAAAACATTTTCTTTTCTTTCTTCTTTTTTTAGTGAAATTTTTGATATAAGGTGTATGTGTTAACCAGAGAGACAGAGAGACAGAAAATGAGAAATCACCCCCCAGGGGGATGATCATGCCACAATCCCTTCTCCTCCATTCTCCTCTCTGGATCTTGGGCATGCATTCACATGCACCTGGTGTAAGTTTAAGCCAATGGGTCCAGGACTCGAACTGCAGTCGACTACATGGGAGTTCAGTGACATAGTCATTACACCAACTGCTGGTCTCTTTTTTTCTTTTTCTTTTTTAAAAATTTTAAAAATATACATTTAATCACGATACCTCTTTACATTATACAACATGGTTTTGCCCAGCATGAATACAGTGCATAATATTAAAGTCCAAGATATTAGGACAGAAGTTCTTAAGGATTCACAAGATTTCTTACAAAGGAAAATGGGAAAAAATTTCAAGTTTTCTTGTATACCACTAATAAAACCTCTATTTTTTGCTGTGACAAAATTTCTGGAAAATGCATAAATATATTCATAAAGTCACTTCATTTATTTATCCACAAACACACCCTTCTGTTAATTAATTTAACAATATTTGCTTCATAGCCATGACAAGTCAAATACTATACTACAATAGTTGTTATGAATATGAAAGAAACCACAACTTAGTACCTCTGTCCTCAGGGCTTGCCTTTTACCAAGGAAGAGAAATGGACAGGTAGACATGCCTTTGTATTATAGAGTTAAAGGAGTTGTGGAAGTGTCAGGATCCCCTGGAACAGAGACATCTAATGATGACTTCCTGGAAGTAGGAATATGTCAGCTAAATTTGCCTCCAGAGTCAAAGCTTATAACCATTAACGTGTAGTTCAGATCATTATAAAATGACCGTGTTATAAAGTAGCAGCAACTCTCTGTCACTATGATATTTTAGTTTCTAATGTTAATAATGTGAAGATGAAGTAGAAATTATTTCTTGTGTCTTTACACATCAGGATTAACTCTGGGGCACTGAAAATTCTCAGAATTTATTTAAAAGGCCTATATTGAAATTCTAACTGCCCTAATGTGTTAGGATTAGTGCATGAGATTCTACAAATATTTTTTGAGAGGTTTTTGCTATAGGGCACGTGTGCTCGCCAGACAGAGAGAGACAGAAAGACAGAAAGTGAGAAATCACTCCCCAGTGGGGATGGCCACACCACAATCCCTTCTCCTCCATTCTTCTCTTGGGATCTTGGGCAGGCACGCACATGCGCCCGGCGTGAGTTTAAAGCCACCAGGTCCAGGACTCAAACCGTGGTCGACTACATGGGAGTCCAGCGACATAGCCATTACGCTAACTGCAGGTCCCCAAATATTCTGATCCCATTTATCTCCCAGGTACAAAATCCTTGGCAGAAGTCTGAATCTTGATAACAAACCAAAATCAGCCGATCTTTGGAGGAGCCCAGGCTTGGAACTGTTTTGCTAGCCACAGTGAGACCAAAACTTTATATTGTATTGAGTCTGTCACCAATAATCTGTAATCATATTTGCACGGAAATTATGGAAAAGAAGGAGGATATTATCCACATTTGTGGTTCCTTGGCCTACTTTAATCCAATAGGTACCACTTCGTTCACTCATGTACAAAATCCATGGATGCCAAACTAATTGTAATGACCCTCCCAATGTTCAATAGCATAAGATTACCACAGACTTAAAGAATATCTCATGCCACAAAATCATCATGTTTATTCCATAATGCTCCCTCACAAATTTTAAGATTTCACACATACATCCCCTTAAAGAAGTGCCTTCCTAAGAAGGAGGAATTACAAAAGTATGTGGAACTATGTTGTATCAATTCACAGGTGTGTTTTTAAACATAAATTTCAGTGAATGCTCTTCTATTATTATTATCTTACAGAAGGCACACACATTCATCAGAGAGAGACAGAGACACAGAGAGAGGGACTGGGAGAAAGCAAACCCAGTGGGTAATGCTGAAATCCTTTGTCCTTCTTCTCTCCTTCTTTCAAGATTTTAGGCATGCCCAATGAGTCTTTTCAGCTGACAGGTTCAGAACTCCAATCACATGGTATACCTCTGAAATCCCACTGCATTCATTATCAGTACATGGGCTGGTCCTGTGTGTGTTCTATTAAACCTCAAACAAGAATGTATTATATGTATAGTTATATATGCCTTTACCAGTTGTGTGAAAATAAACCTCAAACAAGAATGTATTATATGTATATTTATAAATGCCTTTACCATTTGTGTGAAACTAAAATAATTTTTTTTGTATATTTAGAAGCACATAAACATTGCATTTTTTCAAAAAATTTGTTTTTCAGATATTCTGATACAGGGTTCATGCACTCACTAGAGAGAGATGAAGAGAGAGAGGGAAAGTGAGAAATCACCCCCAAGGGGGATAGTCATACTAGTCCCTTTTTCTCCACTCTTTTCTTGGGATTTTGGGCACACATGCATACAAACCCAGCATGTTTACCAAGTAGCCAGGTGCGGGACTTGAACCCTGCAGTCGACCATCTGGGATTCAGTGCCTTAACCATCATACCACCTGCTGGCCCTCAGCATGTTTATCAAACCTCTAGTCCCAACTAGAACTGCTCAGTCAGCCACGTGGGATACTGCACCACCTGCAGGTCTGCATATTTTTTACCTGAACAAAAATAGCAAACATTATGTGTTTAAATGTTATGCTTCACAAACCGGGTACAAATTCTATGTATTAGTCCCATGATAAACTACTTTTAAGGGTTTTTACTTTGTGAGTGTTCACTAGTGGCAATTCTAATTAACCCACTGTACTTCCTCTTAATTTTTTTCTTTGTTCTTTATACTTATCTATAATAAATATAAAGGCTTGTGTGAGAGAGAGCTAGAGAATGAATAATAGTCAGTAATCAGAAGGTTGAAGAAAGAAGATGTGATCAAAATAGTCAGCAATGAGTTTATTCATCTCTCCATTGCTATTTCTACAAATAGTGTTGAGATAATAGACACTTACATACAAAAAATATACACCAGAATTTAAAGCTCATACATAATACAAAATAACAATTCCTAATATATGAAATTAGGTGAGAATAGAAGAAAACAGAGTAGATAGAAACTTCTTTAAGACCAGAGTTCAGGGACCAGCAGTTGGCTTAATGGCTTTGTTGCTGGACTCCCACGCAGTCAACCGCAGTTTGCGTCCTGAAAACTCTAAATATCTAACAACTGCCTTGTGTTTAGAGTATTTTTTTTTTGGAGAGGTTTTTGCTATAGAGCACATGAGCTCTCTAGACAGAGAGAGACAGAGAGACAGAAAGCAAGAAATCACCCCCCAGGGGGTATGGCCATGTCACAGTCCCTTTTCCTCCATTCTCTTCTCGGGATCTTGAGCACGCATGCACACGCACCCAGCGTGAGTTTTAAGTCACCAGGTCTAGGACTCGAACCGTGGTTGACTACATGGGAGTCCAGTAGCATAGCCATTATGCTAACTGCTGGTCCCGTGTTTAGCATATTTTAATAACACCAAAACTCAGCAGTAAAAAACAGAACAACTCATTTCTGACCTCCCTCTAGCTGCCATCTTGTGTCCCCACATGTGTGGGCCTATTCTCTCAGCTGGTCTGCCTGAGACCTCCTGAGTGCCAACCCTAGTCCCCTGCCTGGCCCCTTTTCCTCTCCGACAAGATGAAAGAAATTATCGTGAACCAGGAAAAACTCGCCAAGCTGCCGGCACAAGTGCGCATTGGTGGGAAAGGAACTGCTCACAGAAAGAAGAAGGTGGTTCATAGAACAGCTACAGCAGATGATAAGAAATTTCAGTTCTCCTTAAAGAAGTTAGGGGTAAACAATATCTCTGGTATTGATGAAGTGAATATGTTTACAAGCCAGGGAACAGTGATCCACTTTAACAACCCTAAAGTTCAGGCATCTCTGGCAGCGAATACTTTCACCATTACAGGCCATGTTGAGACAAAGCAGCTGACAGAAATGCTACCCAGCATGGTAAACCAGCTTGGGGCAGACAGTCTGACTAGTTTAAGGAGACTGGCTGAATCTCTGCCCAATCTGTGGATGGAGAAACAAACACCACTTGCTACTGGAGAGGATGATGATGATGAAGTTCTAGATCTCGTGGAGAATTTTGATGAGTGTTCCAAGAATGAGGCAAACTGATTTCTTCTGAAAGGGATAAACTTGACAAAGTCACTGGGAGCTGCTATTTTATATTATGACTGCTTTTTAAAATTCTGTTTTGTTTATGGATCTGATAAAATCTAGATCTCTAATATTTTTAAGCCTAAGCCTCTTGGACACTGCAGCTCTTTTCAGTTTTTGCTTATACGCAGTTCATTCTTTGCAGCTAATTAAGCTGAAGAAGCCTGAGAATAAAGTTTGGAACAAAGGTTAATAAAGTTCTTTGCCTAGTAAAAGAAAAAAAAATAGCAGAACAACTCAATTTAAAAAAAAATGAAAAGGCATGAATAGACACTGAAATAAAAAAGATATACTGATAGCAAATAAGAACATTAACAAAATGAAAATACATGTAACATTGTTAGGAAATAGAAAAATGCAAATTAAAACCATTATGAAATATTACTAAACATCTAGTCAAAACCTTTCTTCCTCTCCCATCCCCAAAAAAAGAAGAAATAAAAGAAGCACTGACAATTGACCACATCAAATGACAGTGAAGATGTGAAGCAACTGGAACTCTCATACATTGATGATGAGAAGGCAAAATATTAGAGGCAAGCTGGGAAAATGTGGCTGATTTTTATGGGTTATACTTTAATACATCTGTATGAACTCATGGATAAATGTCAAATAAATGGCAACCACTTGGATCATTCTAGCCCCAATGTCCTAAATTGTTTTCACTTTCATACATTAAAGTTCAGCTTTTACTCTGAAAAATTGTGTTGTTTTTAACAAATGCAGTTTCATTTATCTACTCTTTTTAAATTTTTTATATTTTAGATTTCTGCAACAGGATTCAGGCACTCAACAGGAACACAGAGAGACAGAAGTAAAAAATCACCTTCTCCCTCCAGGAGAGTGCCTACACCATAATCCTCTCTCTATTCTCCTGTCTGTATTTTAGGCACGTGTGCATGCGCACACGTGGTCTGTTATTGAAGCCTCCAGATCTGAGAATCAAACTGCAAAGTTGGTCACGTGGGATTCAGTGTCTTAACCACATGTCACTGGCCTTCCTCTATATATGTTCACTCTTAAAGAATCATAGAAAATAATATCACCATAGTAGAAAAGTTCCTTGTGCTTCAACTAATCAGTTCTTCCCATTTCTCTTTTAAATGCATAGTTTTGCATTTTGTACGATGTCATGTAATTGAAATTACAGAGTTTGCAGTATTTTCATACTGGTTTTTAAGAAGTAAAGACATACAATTAAGATTCATTCTTGTGTTTTCATAAGTTGTAAGTTTCTCTTTTTTTAAATTTTTTTTTTAGATTTTTGTCATTGGGAGCATGTGCTTGCCAGAGAGAGAGGCGGAGAGAGCAAGAATATGAAAAATCACCATCCCCTTGGTGGGGAGGGGTGATGGTCATGCCACAATTTCATCTCCTCCATTCTCTTCTTGTTATTTTGGGAATGCATGTACACATGCCCAGACTGATTTTAAAGCCACCAGGCCTGGGACTCAAATCATGGTTGGCCAGGTGAGAATCCAGTGTCTTATCCACTATGCCACCTGCTGGCCCTCAGAATTTATTCTTTTAAACCACTGAAATCTATTCATTATATGAACATATCATAGTTTGTTAAAAATCTACCTATTGAACACACCTTGGTTGCTTCCACTGTTGAGATATTCTAAATAAAGCTGTTATAAATATTGCCATACAATTTTTATATCGACATAATTGAAATCTGTTGCACCTAGAAGAGCAATGCTTTTAGAAATTTTTATTTAATTTTATTTATTAAAATTATTTCTTTTATTTGGCCAGAGAGAGAAAGGGAAAGTTAGACAGCTAGCCACCGGGTCCAGGATTTAAACCATGGCCAGCCATTTGGGAATCCAGTGCCATAACCATCACGTCACTGGAGGCCCCCAGACCAATGTTTTAACTATAGATTAACCCTAGGCTTGTTTACTGTTGTAGGAAAATGTCAAACTGTCTTCCACAGTGGTAGTACCATTCCACCAGGAGAGAAGGAGCTCCTGTTGCTCCATATCATTGACAGCAATAGGTTTTGACAGATGTTAGAATCTCAGTTATTACCATAGATGTTAATGGTATCTAATTATGTTTTTTAAATTTGTAAAGAAAAAATATGTTGACTGCCTTTTCATCTTTGCATAAACAAATTTGTTGAGTTGTTCTATGTGTCAGTTAAATGTTTTACTTGATTTTATACATATATGTGTGTATGTGAGCGAAAGAGAGAATCCTACGGTGTGATGTCGTCATGCAGTAATATTTTTTCCTCTATTTCTTCATCTTTTCAGGATTTTGGGCACACACACAGAATGTTTTTAAGTCAGGTTTAGCAGGACTCAAATCACACTCAGTTATGTGTGATTTGGCTCCTGTAGGCACCAGGTTACCAGGCTGGCCATTTTTACTCAATTTTTAAGTAGGTTGCTTTCTTATGGTTGAATGTTAAGGGTTTTTTTCTACTTTCTAAAAAATATGTAAGACCGTTATAAGATATGTGATGTGCAAATATTTTCTCCCATTTTATAGCTTTCCTTTCTGTTGTTCAGAGTGCTTTACACATAATAGAAGTTTTTAATTTTGATAAAGTTCCAATTTTTTTTTTATAGATTTTCGTTTTTGATGCTGTGTTTTAACTTTCATCACAGATCACTCAGACTTTGTCCAGACCTTCCTGTGTAAGAAAAGGTCATGAAGAAATTCTCAGATCTACCTCTCCTGGCAGTACTTCCTAAAACCCTCATGTGAGATGACCATGCCCTTTGTGTACCCAGAAAAAAAGGGAGACTACATAGAAAAAAAGAATACTACAAGGAAGAATCTGAGAAAACAGGAATTGCTAGGTTTCCTTCATTTTTTTTTCCAAACATCAGATCCCATTATACCCTTAACCCATTGTACTTCTACATGACTGTCTAGTCTTCATCAAACCCAATAATAAAAATATACCATTTCCTCCTGGCCTCTAGATCTGTATTTTTGAAGACTAATGTTTCATGTAAAACATTGCTCAAACACATTTTTATTCTTTTCTCTTATAAGCCTATCTTTTGTTATAAGGTGTCCATCATAATCTTTATGATGGGTGGGAAAAGGTATAACTTTTTCTCTCCTACAGTATTTAGAACTAATATATATATGAAAGATCTATTTCTGAGTTTCTGTTTGTTTGTTTTTGGCATGTGAACATCCTATTGTTACAATATCACTTATTGATAAAACTATGCTTCCTCCACTTAATTGCTTTTGCTCCTTCTTCAAACATCAGTTAGCCACATTTGTATGGATCTATTTTGAATTTCTCTAGTCTATTCCTTTGGTCTATCTGTCTGTTCTTTGGCCAGTTTCCCGCTATCTTGATTACTATGGCTTTCCATGAATTCTTAGATGGTTTCTGTCCTCCAACTTTGTTTTTCTTCTTTGGTATTACATTGGTTATTCTGGGTCTGATACTTTTCAATTTAATTTTTAGAATTCATTTGAAATATCTATAAAATTATTTACTGGAATTTTGTATAGAATGACCTTGAACCTATAGATCAACTTTGTAAGACATTAATGAAATATCAAGTGTCCCTGTACACGAATGCAGAATATCTGCCCATTAATTTAGAACTACGTTGATTTTCTTTCTTTAAAAGATTTTTTATTTTTACCATTTTAAGGTTTTTGCCATAGAATACATGCCCTCAGCAGAGAAAGAGGGAAAGTGCAAAGTCACCTGTCAGGAATGATGTCTGGGACTTGAACCGTTATTATTTAAGTGGGAGTTCAGTGCCTTAACTACTACACCACCCACTGACACAGGGCTTTAGGTTTTTTAAAAAGCAGAGCTATAAGTGATTTTCCAGTAAAATAAAGACAACTTTATATATCAAAACAGTGTAACATATTTAAAAAATTGATCTTCTTCTATTCCAATTTTAAAATATGAAACAGAAAATAAGAATACTTTTTAAGAATTACTTCCATTAAAATTAAAATAATTTGACAAGCAGGTGGTGTGGTAGTTAAGATGCATGGATCCCATGTGGTCAACTGCTCAGTTCAAGTCCCAAAAGCAGCAGCTTAAAAACTCGCCAGGCACATGTATGTGCGTGCCCAAAAAATCTCAAGAGAATGGAGGATCAGGGATTGCTAACTGACCATCCCCCCAGGGGCTGCTTTCTCTCTTTCTCTCTCTCTCTGTCTCTGGTGAGCACATAAACCCTTCAGCAAATAAGTAAATAAATAATAAATTAATAAATAAAAATAATTTAAGGGATTGGACAGTGGTGGCATGACAAAATATAGCACTCTGAGAATTGACCCCATGGGAGGATTCTGTGTATACGTCTAAAGATCACCCTGAGTATATCGAACAGTGTATGCATAGGGTCAGGCTGGCAAGGGTGGTTCTCAGTATGAAGACTCTGTTGGCAGTTTTCTCTCTCTGTGTCTCTCTCGCTCTCTTTTTCTCTCTCTCCCTTTTTCTCTTGCTCATGGATAAAAAAATAAATAAACTTCAAAGAATTGAAGTAATTGGGACCAGCAGTTAGCATAATGGCTATGTTGCTGGACTCCCATGTAGTTGACTATGGTTCAAGTCCCAGACCTGGTGGCTTAAAACTCACGCCAGGCACGTGTGCATGCGTGCCCAAGATCCCGAGAGGAGAATGGAGGAGAAGGGATTGTGGCGTGGACATCCTCCCTGGGGGATGATTTCTCGCTTTCTGTCTCTCTATCTCTGTCTGGTGAGCGCACGCACCCTATATCGCAAAAAAAAAAGAAAAAACGTTAAAAAAAATTGAAGTAATTAAAAATACTATCAATATAAGTTTTAAAGCATGCCTTGAAACAAAAACTAAATATTGATAAAACTAAAAAGTTAAAGAATATGAAAGGCTAAAATACACAACAAAGCTTTTTAATTAATTGAATTGAGTAGATGATATTCTTAATAAAGATTATGTAAGATAAGAAAAAATGGCTTTCCTCTACTCTTCTGCTTTTTGGTTGGGCAAAAATCAAATTGAGATAGGTCAGATTACTAGGATAAAAACAATTTTAATTATGTGTGCACACATGGGCATCTCAGTAAAATATGAGACTCAATGAAGAGTCAGATAATTAAAGCTTATATAGCATCCCCACCTATAGAAAATAATAGGGTCTTGGGGATTCTGAGGATAGTGGAAACTATGATGAGGTGATGGAAGGAAACAGATAGTGAATAAATGTCTTGTTATGCAGAAAAAAACATTCTCAAGATGAGCTGCACTGTTTCTGATATCGACAACTTGACCAATACAAATTTCACTTATAGATGTATATTTCCTTTACAGAGCAGCTTTTCAGAGCTGCGTGTTAGCACCTTCTCAAGATAAATAGTAGAAATACTCAATTCACCGAAGAGATATATATTTTTTAATAGCATGTTGTGACCTACAGTTGTGTTTTGGAGTGGTGTGCACTGAGCCTAACGTATATATGGTTACAGGTAATTTTTGTTTATGTAATTGTTTTAAACTAAATACATGCTAAACATAGCTAAATTAAATACTATGTATATTTTATAAAATGTGTTGCTCTAACATTTGCTCTCTAAAACTCATAATTTCCTTGAAAATTGTCCCTTACTTAATGGAAAGAACTTTATTTCTATGGCATATTCTTTAAAGAGCATTCAATACTGATTTTTTTTTTTCACTTAAATATTTGGAAGGTGTTACAATAGTAACAGTGAATACAAGATACTCTGCAGATACTTTTTGGCAGGGATCATAAATAATGACTTCTGTAATCTTCGTAACAACTCGGAAAGGAACATGCTATGGAGCTCATTTATTAGAATATCAAGTTTTGGGATTGCCAAAACTCGTACAGAAGTATGTGGCAGAACAAGAATTTCAGGTCCAGTCTTCTTGACTTCAAATTCTCTGTCGCTTTAACAGTACGTGGATATCTTTCCAAAAATGTCCGTGGTTATTTGGAAAACTCAGCAAGATCATTTCCCATTCAGCTTAAGATGTGCAAGAAAAATGGAAAAAATAAAAGAAAAAAACAGGTGATATTCTTCTTGTTGTTTGCATAATATATCGGATGTTTCGGAATTCAAATAAAGCTGTTTCTTGTAATACCTTTGGAACAATCATGCCACCTGCAGTCATTAACTTGAAAGCCTAGAATTTATAAGTGCAAACGTAACACATGACTTGAGAATGGGAAAATGTGCAGTGATGTATAATCTGATAACTTTAATTATTGCCACATGTCAGTGACACTTACTGCAATTTGTTATATAATTGAGTATGTTGGCTATAGCTGATAAATGGGATATGATATTTTTAACATTTTGTTAAGTATCAAGCCTTTTTACAGACCAGCTTTCTCAAGCCAGTGATTATTTACAAACCACTTATAAAAGGAATTTTCATAAAGTGAAACAAACTCAAGAGGTAGGTTTGGTTTGGTTTATTTTAAATAAGCGGAGGGTAATTTTGTTAAAGTCACTTTAAAATGTGCACCACTTAGCATTATTTTGAGTCCGTAAGTGTCTCATCTGTTTTCTAATTTTCTATAAGATGCTTTTAATATTTTGAGATTTGTATTAAACTACGTGGTTCTGAAAGACATCAGGAACTCTTGCATATGTATCAGAAATAATCAATTAAATTAATAAAGGAAAACCTCAATTTAGATCTTAATTGTTACACATTTCTCTGCTATTCTTTTAACTGTACTTTGTAGTTTTGTAATTCTAGCTCAGTATTTACCCTATTGAAGTAACTGTCACATTGTGATTTTTCTCTGCAGGTTCTAATATATGAAAAACTTCCAAATTTTGGTCTCAGTCAACTAGTTGCTTTAAATAATAGCAATTTATTCATTTAGAGGAGCTCAATTTATTCATTTAGAGGAGCTCCTTTTTGTTCTTCCTGCAAAATGAAACAGTGAAATATTAGCCTCTGAATGACTTAGACAATTTCTCTTCTATGTATATAAGATTTATTATTTGGACTGTTAATGTTACCAACTAATAAAATTAGAGAGAGCTATTCAAACTAATTTAATTTTAAAACAAAACCATGTTGTCTATGAAACTCTCATTATGGCCACATCACTAGGAACAAAAGAACCATAAATAAAGATCGCAAATACTAAATTAGATGTATTGTTTCATACTAATCTTTGTTCTTTTTTTTAAAAAAAAAAAGCCTCTGAAAATCGATTGCCATATTGGATAGGCCATTTTTATATTGTTTTAACTATATGTGCATAGTACATATTATCTTAAGTTTTTCTATTTAAGAAACAATACGTTTTTCCAACCAAATTTACTTTGTCACTAATACAATCTGAACCAAAGGAAAACTTGACTTAGACTACAGTTAAAAAAAAAAAAAGAAGAAGAAAACGATACAGACTTGACACACTCTAATCTTTACAATGTCTATTTCTTGTACCCAGACTGTGCAATATTTTCTAGAAGGCGAAATATCTTAGTCATTATATGCCAAATATTTCATGTGATATAGGAGGATAAATGAAAATGAAAGAATATCCTTAGTGAAGCAAGCTTCAGATTTTTTTTTCTGTAGTATCTTGGCTATGTGACATGAAATCAACATAAATGGCTCTATTTATTAAAGCATTTGACATGCAGCAATACAGTACTGTCCTGCATGCCAAGAATATCAGACCTTAGGTACACCTAGTGGAAATGAAGAATACTTAAATAAATAAATGCATATTTAAAAAGATATGAGTAATAATAGCAATGTTATCTGGAACACAGAATCTTTCTTGTGTGATTCAAAATACCTTGCATGTATCTTAATACCTCAGTCTCTTTTAAGAAAGGGGCTAGCAAGTGTCATGGTGATTAAGGTATTGGATTTCTTTATGGCCACCCATGGTCAGAGTCCTAGACTGGGGGGCTTGAAAACCACACTGGGCG
>NW_006160159.1:306600-315075 GCF_000334495.1 Tupaia belangeri chinensis
TTTCATATGCATCAGATGTGAAATTCTGATTCTGTTGGCTTAATGAGAAATGTTCAGATGTTTATTCAAGAATCTATGCCCATTTTTAAAAGTTTACTAATAAAACTTCAGATGTTTAATTCAATAATCTAGCTTCATAAAATTCTTACTGAATATGACACGCTCTTTCTTTTCACATTAAATACACTCTATTAGTGAAATACTATTAAAAAACAACCTCCATTTTCCATTTACTGAAGTTTTTAAAGTTGTTTCATTCTTTAACAACCAGTGATTATTAAAATCGTTACGTTTATTTCTAGAACATAGAGTTGGCTCTTTAAGAGAAAACATTTTTTAGTTTAATGTTGTGCATAGGGAGAAAGTTTGATTCTAAACATCAAATATCATGGGGTCAGGGCATATCCATCACATGCCAGAGGGGAGGGCTGCACTCGGTCACACTGGAGAGACTGGAGGTCAACTCCAGAGCCCTGTGTGGTTTAGAAAGCAGAATATCAGGGCAGGTTGTATGAGTTGTTTCTGGATCAATATGTCCAATACAAGGTAAAGAGGTCACTTGTCAGAGCTGAGAGTCTCTGGAGTAGAGAGAAGTCAGGACTTAAGGAGGCTTCAAAACAAATATGCCTGCATCCTTTTGCTCGTGACCTGCAGAGAAACATTCCTCCACCTAAAGCTAATGTAGTTTCTTTGCATTCTGAGGTGAAAAAAGAAAGGAATGAGATTTGTTTTTGCTGTGCAGACATCTGGTTCTATTGAGAATAGTGGCGTCCTTAATGTAATATATGGATGTTAAATATTTGTATCTGACCTATTTTGTTTTACTGGGGATTAAACAAATTAGTTGTATGATGTTCATTTAGTCATACATTTCAACAAATGCTTGTGCATCTCAAGGCCTCCCTAAAAAGGAAAAGAAAGAAACGTCATTGCCTTTGCTTGAAGGAGCTTAGAGTCTAAAAGATATAACTATATAAACAGATGTTAGACTGATGGTTAAGGTGATGGACTCCCACATGTCTGACCACAGATTACGTCCTGGACCTGGTGGCTTGGAAATCACATTGGGCATGTGTGCATGCATGTCCAAGATCCTAGGAGGAGAATAGAGGAAAAGGAATTGCAGTGTGACCATCTCCCCTGAGGGCAATTTCTCACTTTCCCTCTCACTGTCTCTCTCTGTCTCTCTCCAGGGAGCACATGTGCCTTATGGCAAAAGTCTTAATAAATAAGTAAATAAATAAATAGATGTTGATTGACAGTAGATTAATAAAATCATTTTGAAATTCCTAAGAATGAGGATAAAGAGGAAAACTTTCAAACATAACAGACAAATTTCATGCACAGAACTCTTTCATGAGGACTATTAGAACTCTGAGTCTAAAATGATGGGACTATAGGTTAATAGAAAAGAGCTAAGAGGTACTCTAAAAAGAGCTCTGAAGGATTGCTTTCTTATGTGTTAGATACATTACGTAAAGATTACTGTGTAGCATGTTTTAAAATTTTATTTTCTGAAATATTTACTTCCTTTTGTGAATAGGCTAAGGACTGCTTTTTAGTGAGCATGCAGAATATATTCATAAAAAGTGGCATGTATACAGTGCATTCTAACACAAGGTAGCAATAACTTTCAGTTTATGAGGAATATTCCTTTGTGCTGGCAATCCAAAAGAAAAAAAAAAAAACGTGTTATGACTACAACCATTTTTGTGTTATTGGGCAGTTAGAATCTATTAAAGATCTTAGAAAGAAATTTATCTTGATGCTGAAAGGTGCAGTTATGCTTATAAATTGTCACTATGTGAGCAAATAGTGGAGAAATATGAAGCAAGCATATATAAAGTATTGTGTGCTTGTGTGTGTGTGTGTGCACATACATGTGTGTTTAAAATTGGACATATTAGCAATGTAAAAATGGAGAATTGTAAGTTATAACCCAAAAAAAGTATTATAAGGACACTTTTCTATAATTGTTTCTTCTACTAGAAAAGCAGACCACCATAGAAAATATTGGCTCCCATCAGCACCATGTAAAATTTAAAAGTAAAACTCACATATTTGACACACTTTAATTATCATTGTGATTTTGGAAAGCATTTTATTCAATGCTTAAAAATTAAGTGGAATAATATACATGAGTGTTTAAGGCATAATTCTTGAGAATATACTTCCTTTTCTTTATAATAAACACAGAATCATTATTTAACAAGTAAAATATTTTAAATAATTATTTTATTTTATTTTCCTTATTGTTATTAGTTTTTCAATTGACCACAGAAAGACAGAGAGAGATAAAGAAGCAAGCTTCCCAGTCCAGGACTCGAATCACTGTCAGCCATGTAGGAGTTCAACACCTTAACCACCACACCACCTGCAGGCCTCACATGTACAATTTTTAATAAAAACAACAAATAAAGTTATTTTGTGTTAGCACATATGTGTTTACCAAGAATAGAAGGACAGTGAGTGTGTTAGACATCACTGATATTCCCTGGGCAGCTTGTGTGTGATGGAATCACAAGTCAACAGGGACTGACTTCTGTCCTGGGAATGTGATCCAGGAAATCTAGAATACATCATTTTAGCTTTCACTTTTGAACTATACGCAAGCATAGGACTTGTATTACTTGAACAATAGGAAGATAGAGTGGGCAGGTAGTATATTCTCCTCTCACAGGAGGAGACATATATTCTACTTTGTTACATACCTTTGATAGAGTTTCCAAACACACACCAGATCAATATGTACCACTACCCAGTATACAAAGACCATTACTTTTGGTGAAAGTAATACATAATTCCATTGTGATTACTCATTCTTACCCACATCTCTGAACTCTCAATAGTTAGAATGAAAAATAAATAAATAAATAGTCTTTTCCCCAGATAAGGACAAAAATTATGAAGTCTTGACAATAAATAGAGTGAATCAATGTTAGAGTTTCCATGTTAAACTTATCCACCAATTTGTTAAAGAAGTGAATTGTACATGATAAGAAAATAATTATTAAAAAATCCTCTCTCTGTTGAAAAATGAAACAATCTAAAGGGAGGAAAAAATAAAAAAAGGAAAGAAAATCCCAGAAGAACCTACTTTGCACCTTGACATTTAAAAAAACTTAAAAACAACTATTCTTTTTTTAAAAATGAATTTTTTATTTAATTTTTTTTTCCTAATTTGACCAGAGAGACACAGAAAGAGACAAATTATAAGGTCCAGGTCTTAAGGACTCAACTGAGGTCCACCATATGGGAGTCCAGTGCCTTATTTATAGAGGTCAAAGAGAATTTGATACAAATAACATGTTTATACTTAGTTTTAAAAATGAACTTTTAACTTGAAAAAAAATCATCATAGAATAGTTTGTAAAGATTATTTGTTGTAAACTTATTAATAATTAATATGCTCAAAATTAAAATAATTATATTTGAAAATAACCCTCGCAATTATGATTTGCTGAGACTCAGATCAAGACAGCTCATAGGAACAGACTGCAAGTTGTATGAAGCACAAGACATTCATTTTCTTAAAGATAGAACTGAAGTTATGTTGAAAACTTACTGGATAAAATCATAGCAGCAATAGTAGGATTGAACTACCTGCATTTCACAAGAGGTGAGTGCTTTTGCATAATGCTAGAGTCTCATGAAAGACCCAGATTTTGATCCCAGACCAACCTGAACCACCAGGTATGGTGGTGTATGACTGTAACTCTAGTTAACTGGGAGGCCTAAATGGGAAGGTGATGGCATTGTGAGACTATGTCAAAAAACAAAACAAAAAAACCTCTCTATCTACCTCATGTTCCTTGATTAAAACCAAACCAAACAAAAAGAACTGTAAAACATTGTAAAAAAAAGTAAATTAAAAAAAACAATGCATTTTAACCATCTTTGATTAATTTTATAATTAATAAGACAATGTATGCACAAAAACATTGACATTTATTAGGGTAATTCGAAGTAGTGACTTATATTCAAATGCACTCACCCCTTTAAATGGTAAGAATGCACATGCATTGCCAGAGTTTCAGCAATTCTTCTGCTCACCTTTGTGTAGGTTTTTTCTTTTTTTCTTTTTTTGGAGAGGTTTTTGCTATAGGGCGCGTGCGCTTACCAGATAGACAGAGAGAGACATAGAGACAGAAAGTGAGAAATCACCCTCCAGGGGGATGGTTATGTCGCAATCCCTTCTCCTCAATTCTCCTCTCGGGATCCTGGGCACGCATGCACACGTGCCTGGCGTGAGTTTTAAGTCACTGCGTCCGGGACACGAACCACGGTCGACTTATGTGGGAATCCAACGACACAGCCATTATGCTAACTGCTGGTTCCCACCTTTGTGTAGGTTTTTTAAAATTCACATAATATTTTGAAGGTAATTACTTATTTTTTGATATATCATAATATGATACAGAAAAGGCTTCTACCAAGATATACTTAATTATCAAGTATCTATGTAATTCAAATTTGTTTTACTTTAAATAAATTTGTATTTAATGCAATGACTTTTTTAGTGAAGCCTGTTTGAAATAGAACACATTGTGAATATATGTGAATCAAGTGATTTTACACTTATAAATGTTTTAGTATTTTATTAAAAGTTGAAATAAGTAAAATCCTTAAATTTTACACTGGCACTAAAATACACACAACATACAAACACACATGCCCAGAAATATATGCATATATGTATATGCATGTGTGTATGTGTGTAGCCATATACACACATACACACACACACACACACACACACACACACTTCCATTAAGCCTTTTTATTTACATCTAAGATGCATACTGCTGTCCGTAAACTTCAATTTGTTCATACATTTTTGACTGTTCCTGGTAGGCACACACAGCTATGCCTGGACCCTGGATTGAGAGTGTCCACATGCTAATCACCACACAGAACAACACAAAATACAGTTTCTGTCCTGAAGATGTGCATTCTTATAAATATCAAGCCATGTTTTATTCACAACAGAAAACATTTGTCTTTCAGATGTACTGGAAACCAAAAGTAATGATACTATTGACAACTCTTAGGGGAATTACTAATACACCACTTATGTTCCCACCTAAAACTGCAGTTCCAAATAACAAAAAAAGATTATTTTTTTTCTAGATAATAAATAGAGGCTTATTATTTAAGAATAGGATTAGAAGTCATAAAAAAATAGTTATTTTGCATTACAGTACACATTTGGGAAGAACACAGCAAATGTCAATGAGTTAGACATTGCTCAAATTTTTCCAGCAAGTGTGGTGTACTTGAATCATAAATAAGACACATTAGCCAATCCATTAAGACTTCACTGAGTAATATTTTCCAACATTTTATCTGTGAAAGCAGTTAAAGGGAGTGGAGCAAGAGTGCAGACTCTGACTCTCAGCAGAGCAGGGTGGGAGCCTTCACATCTAGGTGTATTTCTCTAGGGCTGATAATGCCAGAAAACCATATTGAAGTAGTGATTCTTGGTGGGATAAGAACCTACATTTTAATTACAGGTAAAAACTTGTGTGAATTACATGTTTATTTAGTCAAAATATTTCAATAATGTATATTGATATTACAATTACTGTTAATATTGCTGTTTTCCTATCAAACTCATGTAATCATTCTATTTGACTACATTTTTGGAAAATGATGACCATGGAAATTCAATCGACAAATGTCCTCTTCTAGCAATATAAAATGTTCATGTACTGGTGACCAGATGATTATCTCCAGCTTCAGATTGACACTAGAGCTGGTATTAGGACTCGACAAGCACATTTCTTCAAACCCAGTTGGCTCTTGTTAGGTTTTATTAGTAGAGGGTGCTAAAGTGGCTATAAACCTCGACACTGAAAAAGGAATATTTTTCTTGATTTTGCTTCCTGTTCCTGTTAACATGATGCAGTCAGGACTCTATGTTGACCATAGCAGTTTTTCTGGATTCCATGATTCTGTTTGTATCTCACATTTTCTGACCCAGCTTAATACCATTTTTAAAAACACTAGCATTAACTGGCTGGCAGTTCTTTCTCAGAAATCTGGTTTCCAACAATATGAAGAGACTCCCTAGGGATTGCAATGCAATAGAACCAGCTATCCGGTATTCTTTCTTTATATAACCTCCTTCCTAGCTGTCCTTTTAGGGGTTCTGAGTCTATGAGGGGGTCATTATGTCTAGCTAATTACTATTTTAAGTTCTTTCCATTAAAATAACTTGGTGCTAATCTCACTTTCCCTCTCTCTCTCTCTCTCTATTGCTCTGTCCCTCTCTGGTCAAATTAAAATAAACAGATAAATAAAGTTAAATAAAATAATTTTTTAAAAAGTTATTGCAAAATAATACAGCCTTAAAAACTAGTAAGCAAGAAGAGTTGCATGTCTCAAATGCAGCGCTGGGTAGTAGGAGAAACACTATTCCTTCAGTATCCATAACTTTTTGGACCAGCAGGTGATGTGATGGTTAATGAATTGGACACTCCCACATAGCCAGCTATGATTCGAGTCCCGGATCTGATAGCTAGCTTTCTCACCTTCCCTCTTGCTCTTGCTGTCTCTCTCTGGTCAAATTAAAATAAATGAATGAATAAATAAAATTAAATAAATAATTATTTTGAAAAGGTATTTATAATCTTGAATTGGCCCTTGTACAGATTAATTTTTTACATTCATGATTTATAGTCTGAAAAGTATCTAAATCTCTTGTAACAGTGATACCTGCAATGGAGCAACACTTGGGAAATACAGATATTAGAGAAGGAATTAAATTTCAATTCAGGTGACAAACTCTTCACATTTAATATTCCAAGGATAATATCAACAAATAATTATTATACAACAACACACACTCTTGCACACTTATAGGGCACTATGAATGAAAACGAGTAGTAAAACAGACAATAGGAACTCACTCATAAAAACTGTCATTATTACGACCAGCAGTTGGTGTAATGGCTATGTCACTGGACTCTCATGTAGTTGACCACGGTTCAAGTCTTGGACCCATTGGCTTAAACTCATGCCGGGCGCGTGTGAGTGCCCAAGATCCTGAGAGGAGAATGGAGGAGAAGGGATTGCAGCGTGGCCATCCCCCTCCCGGGGGGGATTTCTCGCATTTTATTTCTCTGTCTCTCTCTGTCTTTCTGGAGAATGCACACACCCTATACCAAAAACCTCTAAAAAATTGTAATTATTAGATGTAGAACATAAATTTTTAATATAGGATATGTCCAAAGAAATAAATGAGAGTTTAAAACTTTGGACAATATAGAGGCATAAATTGTAAAAAGCAAACATACTTTTTTACAGAAGAAAAGCAATATAACTAATATAAACATAATAATATAAACAACTCAAAGACTATATTAGATCCAATGAAGGAATGAAGAGTGTAAAAATTAACTGGAATATAGCAGAGAAAGAGATAAAGAGACAGAAGAAAAAGGAGACAGCAAAATATGAATGTAAGGTTCTACGAGATATACAAAACAGAATGACATGGCTCTAACATTTGTGCAACCAGATATTTTAAAAGCAGATATAAGGGGCAGAGGAAATATCTAAAATTAGAAGATTTAAAAAATACTACTATTACTACTACTAGTATGATTTTAAACACAGCCAAAGAGAAGTTCGAGATTACTTGCAACAAAGTGGCAATTAGATTGATGGCTTATTTATCTTACTGTGTTGAGAAAAAAAACACAAAATCACATATAAGAAAAAATGAAACTTGCTAGCTCTGACCACATATGCCCCCACCAAGAAAAAACTCTTACAAAAAAATTGTGTAATGAAAGTACAAAACATTTTAATCAAATAAGTTAGAAGGGGAGGAACACAGGCAAAAGAAAATAATCCTAGATGAACTAAGAAGGAATAAATATTACTAGTAGTAAATACTGGAGTAAAAATTTTAACTGCTTAAATAATAATAGCAAAATTTCATTTTGGGTACAAGAGGAATACAGAAAAATTCTGAGCAAAAGTAGCACATGTTTTTGGAGTTGGCTAATCCTGGTTAAGGTATTTTAGTTCCTTATGTCATGTAGAGGTATTGTGATGATTAATTTTATGTACCAACTCAATTAGGCTACCAGGTGCCCAGAAATGTGGTCAAATATTCTGTGTCTATGAAGGTGTTTTTAGAGAAGATTGAATTTGACATTAGAATTGTTAGGCTGAGTAAATTGCTTTCCTCAGTATGAGTAAGTCTTGTTCAATCTGTTGCAGGCCTGAATCGAACAAAAGCCTTAGAAAAGGAGAATTTCTTCTTTGTTTGAATTTGTTCTCTTTAAGTAAGGATGGTTGTCTTTTGCCATTGAATTCAGGTTTGGACTAAGTTATACTACTGGTTTTCTGGTTCTCAATTTTTGAACTTAGACTGAAGTTTATCCTATTGACTCTCTTGGCCCTCCAGCTTAAGAAGTAGTTTAGATATGAGGACCTAATTAGCTTGCTTCCTCTCTCTCTCTC
>NW_006160159.1:315126-335077 GCF_000334495.1 Tupaia belangeri chinensis
TTATACACACACACATACACACACATATATACACATGCAAATATTTATACATACACACATACATATATATGTATATATTTTTTTCTCCCCAGTGCCAGTAAGTTTGTAAGTAAATCTTGTTTAGTCATAGTGTCTTCCCAGAAAAAGGGGACTGGAAGGGAAGAGTTAGCATGTGCATTAAAAAACAATTACAAAAGAGGGAAGGAAGTAATGAGTACAACAAATTCAACCAACAAATAAATATAACCCACTGATGGACTTCCCACAGGAGCTTTGTCACTTCTAGTTTAAGAATGAGTTGGGAACCAGCAGTTAGCTTAATGGCTTTGTTGCTGGACTCCCACATAGTCGACCGTGGTTAGCTTTCCGGACCCGGTGGCTTAAAACTCACGCTGGGCGCGTGTGCGTGCATGCCCAAGATTCCGAGAGGAGAATGGAGGAGAAGGGATTGCAGCGTGGCCATACCCCATGGGGGGGGTGTGATTTCTCACTTTCTGTCTCTATGTCTCTCTCTGTCTGGTGAGCGCAGGCACCCTATAGCGAAAATCTCTCCCCCCCAACCCCCCCAAAAAAGAATGAGTTGAAGGGGTCAGAAAAAAAAGACAAATACATGCTTTTCTAATATCCCTCTCTACAAATTCAAGTTTCACACTAAACTTTGTGGACCAGTTTCTTACTCTCTCTCTCTCTCTCTCTCTGTATGTGTGTGTGTGTATATAGATAGATAAATAGATGATAGATAGATACAGATATAGCAAAGAGACTATTCATCTTATAACAAGTGGAGAGGTTTGGGACCAGCAGTTGGTATAATGGCTACGTTGCTGGACTCCCATGTTGTTGACCATGGTTCGGGTCTCAGACCCAGTTGCTTAAATTGGCACTGGGTGCATGTGCGTGCATGCCCAAGATTCCGAGAGGAGAATGGAGGAGAAGGGATTGTGGCGTGGACATCCCCCTGGGAGGGTGATTTCTTGCTTTCTTTCTCTCTCTGTTTCTTTCTGACTTTCTGGCAAACGCACATGCCCTACAGCAAAAACCTCTCAAAAAAAAAAAAAAAGTGGAGAAGTTTCAATAAAAATGTTAAAAGTTAATCAATTCAAAAGAAACCAAAAAGTGGAAGTAGGGATAAAACATAGTAAACCCTGAGTCTCTGTTCTACCCCCCTTACTGACCACTCTGAAGATCACTGTGGCTGTGGGAATGTTGTTCCCAGCCTCAGTTGCCTGATATGTGAGCACCATTGCTTGGGCATTTCTGCCTCTGGAGTCCTTAAGCCTCCTGCTTCTATAAGAACTTGCTTGACAAACCTATTGTGGTCTGGTCCTGGACAAGCAAAGTTGCAAAGTTTGCATTTAGTACCAGTTCCTTACCCCCCAGGGGTATGGTCATGCCACAATTTCTTCTCCTTCACTCTTCTCTTAAGATTCTGGGCATGCACGCACATTCGCCCATGATAAGTTTTAAGCCACCAGGTCCGGGACTTGAACCTCACTCAACTACATGGGAATCCAGTGACATAACCATTACGCCATCTGCTGGGCCCTGCAGGTGCCTTATTTTAAGGGTGTAGCCATTGTCTAAGGATAGTTAAAAGACCTAAGGCTCGATATCTTTAAAAGGAAATAGTTGGTGCTTTTCTTCTATCTTTTGGATTCCATCTTTGTGTGTCCTACAGAAATGATTGCTTTTAGTGACAAAGTGAATTAATTTCATGACCTGAACTTTGAAGTTGCTGAGGTTTCAGTTGACTCTCACTATAGTCACCTTGCCTGAACAAATACATCAAGAAAGAATGGAAGTTTAGACCATTCTTGTTCAATTTAACTAATCAAATTTCTCAAGACTACAGTGTGCCATTAGAAGGTTCTGGTCTTACACTAAGAGGTCTATTCCTAATTGATCCCAATGAAGTCATCAAGGACTTAGTGTCATTGATTTTCCAGTGGGCCAAGTGTAAAAGAGACCCTCTGCTTGATGAAGGTAGTCCAGTATGTGGAAAGCCATGGAGAAGTCTGCCCAGGAAACTGACACCAGATTCACAAACAAGCCAATCTCCACTGCTCCCAAAGAATACCTAGAGAAGGAAGATCAGTAGACCATCCCTTGTGTGCCTGCAGCTCCTCCCACCAGGAAAGAGCCACACTTGAAACCCATTTTTAGCATTTCAAACTGATTATTTATAGAAGGTAAAAAAAGTTATGTTTATATTCATAACTATTACTCCACATGTTTTGCTTCTGTAATTCTGGTTAAGGTTTATAAACTGTCATCACTGTTAAAAGGAGTCCTGTATTGGCAACATTGTGATGGCTATCTAGTTTTTGCATACTACTTAGTTCTGCATGTCTTAGATCATGTCTTCAGTGGATAAAGGAAACTCTTTCTTATCCTTACTTAAACATTTGTTTACAACAAAGTAGTACAAGCACAAAAAGCTTCTTATTAAGGGTCCTGAAATTTTCTTTAATTTCTTTGTATTAAACTGAATTTTTTTTTTTGAGAGGTTTATTCGCTATAGGGTGCGTGCGCTCGCCAGACAGACAGAGAGAGACATAGAGACAGAAAGCAAGAAATCACCCCCCAGAGGGAATGGTCACGCCACAATCCCTTCTTTTCCATTCTCCTCTCAGGATCTTGGGCACGCACGCACACGCGCCCTACGTGAGTTTTAAGCCACTGGGTCCGGGACGTGAACCGAGGTCGACTACATGGGAGTCCAGCGACATAGCCATTACGCTAACTGCTGGTTCCCTAAACAGAATTTTTAAAAAAGTAACAAAGATTATAGTTTTGAGTTGTTAGCATCAGTAATCTCTTGCAATGGATATATCTGTGATTGCAATGATGTGAATCATGTTATCAAAAAAACAAGGTGGCACAATGACTGCACTGATCATTCATGGTCCCCATCCTTGAGGTTCATAGTTTACATGGCTATGCCTATATTGGTGAGAGTCTTGATCATGAAGGGATGTTGTATCTTATCAAATGTTTTTTTCTTTCTTTCTCTCTCTCTTTCTTTCTCTCTTTCTTTCTTTCCTTCTTTTCTTTCTTTCTTTTTGCCTTTATTTTTTTAATTAATTAATTTATTTATTTATTTTAATTTTTTATACATTCAATGACATTATTTAGCTTACAAAGTGAACATTTCAATATGTCAACATTTCTCCCCAGTCCAGTTATAAAATGCTTTCTCTGCATCAATTGATATAATAAGGTTTTTATCTTTCTTTCTATTAATATGGTGTATTATATTTATGGTTTTTGCATATGTTGAACCAACCTTAAATTCCTGGAATTAAGCCTACCTGATCATGATGTATAATCTTTTTTTACAAGTGATTAGATATGATTTGCTAGTATCTTGTTTAGAATCTTTGCATCTATATTCATCAGTGATATTGACCTATAGTTTTCCTTCCTTGTCCTGTCCTTATCTGTTTTAAGGATAAGGGTGATGGAGGCGTCATAGAATGAATTAGGGAGAGATTCATCGTTTTGGATCTTTAGAAATATCTTGAGCAGTATAGGTGTTAACTCTTCTTTGAAAGCTTTGTAGAATTTAGTAGTGAAGCCATCAGGACCAGGGCTTTTCTTTGTTGTGAGGTTATTACTTATTCAATCTCCTGGCTTGTTATGGGCCTATTCGGACTTTCTACATCTTCCTGGATCAATTTTGGTAGATCATAAGTGTCCAGGAATTTGTCCATCTCATCCAGGTTTTTTTTGTTTCTTGGCATATGGTTGTTCATAGTATCCTCTAACGATGTTTTGTATTTCTACTATGTCTGTTTGTATATTACCTGCTTCATTGCAGATTTGATTTACCTGGTTCCTTTCTCTCTTCTTCTTAATAAGTCTCACTAGAGGTGTATTGATTTCGTTTATTTTTTCAAAGAACCAGCTTTTACTTTAATTTATTTTCTGAATAGTGTGTTTATTTTCTATTTCATTTATTTCTGCTCATATCTTTATTATTTCCTTTCTCGTGGAATTTTTTGGATTTTTTTGCTGTTGCTTTTCCAATTCTCTGAGGCACGATGTTAGGTGATCCATTTGCCTTCTTTCCATCTTCCTCTTATGTGCACTAATGGCTATGAACTTCCCTCTTATGACTACTTTAGCAGTGTCACAAAGATTATGGATACGAGTGTCCTCATTGTCACTGGCTTCCATCAATCTTTTGCTTTCACTCTTTATTTCTTCAGTAGTTTTTAAGTCATTCAGGAGTAAGTTATTTAGTTTCCATGTATATTTGCATTTTTGAAGGCTTCTCTTAAAACTAAAATGCAGTCTAATTTACCATGATCAGAGAATATGCTGGATATAGTGTCTATGCCTTTCAATCTGTAGAGGCTTGCCTTGTGCCCTCTCTAGTGGTTAATCTTTGAAAAACTTCCATGTAGGAGTGAGAAAAAAGTGTATCTTGTGGGTTTTGGATGGAAAGTTCTATAGATGTCTGTTAAGTCCATTTGATTTGTGGTGTCATTTACATCCTTAATCTCTTTACCTTTTTTTTTTTTTTTCTTGGTCTAGATGATCTGTCTAGAGGGGATAGTAGGGTCTTGAGGTCTCTAGCAATTAGCGTGTTGCAGTCTATCTTTCCTTTTAGATCTAACAATCTTTCCTGCATGTATTTGGGTGATCCTGTTTTAGGTGCATAGATATTTATATGTGTTATATCTTCTTAATTGATTGACCTTTTTACTACAATATAGTCCCCCTTTTTTTGTCTCTTCAAACAGTTTTTGTTTTAAAGCCTATTTTATCAGAAATTAGAATCATGACTCCAGCTCTTTTTTAGTTCCCATTTGCATGGAAAACCTGTTTTTAACCCTTCACTTTTAGTTTATGTTTGTCTTTATCCATGAGGTGGGTTTCCTAGCAGCAGATAGAGGGTTTCTGTTTTTTTTTTTTTATTTTAAATTTATTTTTAATCCATTAAGCCAGTCTGTATCTCTTGATTGGAGAATTTAATCCATTAACATTCAATGTTATTATTGATATTTCTGGACTTGTCCCGAAGTATCTCCACTTTTATATCTAACAGTCTTTCCTTAACATATTTGAGGGCTCCTGTGTTGAGTGTGTAGATATTTATAAGAGTTCTATCTTCTTGATCTATTGATCCTTTTACTACAATATAGTGCCCTTCTTTGTCTCTTCTAACAGTTTTTGTTTTAAAGGCTATTTTGTCAGAAATTAGTATCGCAACTACAGCTCTTTTTTGGTTCCCAATTGCATGGAAAACCTTTTTCCAACCCTTCGCTTTCAGTCTATGTATGTCTTTATTGATGAGGTGGGTTTCCTGTAGACAACAGACAGAGGGTCTCTGTTTTTTACCCATTCAGCCAGTCTGTGTCTCTTGATTGGGGAATTTAATCCGTTCACATTCAGCGTTATTATCGATGTAACTGGATCTGTCCCAATATTTAAGTTGGGTACATTTTTAAAAACAGAAAAAGAAAAGAAAGAGCGAGACAGAGAGGAAAGAGTATAAGCTTGCCTTCTTTTAAAAAATATTTATTTATTCATTCATTACTTTTTCTTTCTTTCTTTCTTTTTGAGAGGTTTTTACTATAGGGCGTGTGTGCTCGCCAGAAAGACAGAGAGACAGAGAGACAGAAAGCTAGAAATCACCCCCCAGGGGTGTGTGGCCATGCTGCAATCCCTTCTCCTCCATTCTCCTCTAGGGATCTTGGACATGCATGCACATGTGCCCGGTGTGAGTTTAAGCTACTGGGTCTGGGACTAAAACCGCAGTCGACTACATGGAAGTCCAGCGACATAGCCATTACGCTAACTGCTGGTCCCATCTTAACACTTTCAATATGTATGCCCTTGTTTCCTTACGTGCATTGTTTCCATTGAGAGGTCTGGTATTAGCCTAATGGGATGACCTTTGTAAGTCACTTGTCATTTTTCTCTTGCCAGTTTTAATATCTTGTGTTTATTTGTGATCTTGTCCACTCTGGCTAAGATGTGCCTTGGGGAAGAACTTCCTGGGTTGATTTTATTTAGGATCCTTTGTATTTCTTGGGTTTGGACATTTGAGTGCCTCTCTAGACTTGGGAAATTTTCTTCCAGGATTTCATGGAATAGATTTTCTGTGCCCTTAGTTTCTGCACCTTCTGGAATGCCAATTATTCAGATGTTTGGGCATCTAATGGAATCTAGTATTTCTCGTATATTATCCTTGTGTTCTTTTGTTACTTTCTCTATCTTTTTGGTGTTTTTTCCTAGGTCAGAGATTTTATCTTCTACATTGGAGATTCAGACTTTGGCCTGGTCTAACCGACTTTTAATACTTCCAAGAGAATTTTTTATTTCCTGTATTACAGACGTCATCTCTAGTAGTTCCAACTCATTCTTTCTCAGAGTGTCCATTTCTTCTTTCCTATCATGAAAAGACTTCCTAATCTCCTGTAGTTCTTTGTCTCTTTTCTGTCCCAACCCATAGAATTTTGTCACCATGAATGTTCTAAATTCTTTCTCTGACATTTTGGTAACTTTCTCTGTTTTTGGAAAGATCGAGGGGAGTTACCTTGTTATTTTGATGGAGATGTATTTCCCAGTTTATTCATACTTGAGGCTCTTCTACTTCTAGCCATTGGGAGATGTATTTACTTTTGAATACCTCTTAGAAGAACATTTCTTCGACTAGGAGCAAGTGTGTTTCCCTTTTGCTGTGGAGTGATGTGTGCCGAAGTCTCTCTTGTGTTGTGTTTAGCAATGTGATCTCAATAGATGTATTCTATCCATGTGTCTGAAGATCTGTATCTCCTTTTGCATAGGTGGTTCAGTAAAAGGGAGGATCCCAGGGAACCTCACAATACTAGAGAATTCAGAACTGTGATTCTATACCTGTTTAGTCCCTCTGGCGGAGTGGAGGATGAGAAGGAAAAGATAACATAAAAGGGAAGAAAAGAGTACAAAGGAGAAATAAAAAAAGAAATTTCTTTTTCACCAGTGGCCTGGAGATGGAACTGGAGCTCTGCCGCAGAGCAGAGGCCAGGTTGTGGGGCAAGGAGGAGTAAGAAATTAATAAAAGAAAGAAGAATACCAAAATAAATAAATAAATAAACCTACCTACCTTTCTAGAGGAGAGGGTCCTGGGCTTGGGAGAGCTGGAGCTGGGGCAGGAGGCAGTAGTGCTCCTGCCTCAATGTCCCTTGCTGGCCAGGGCTCTGGAGATGGAACTGGAGCTCTGCTCCTTTACCCTGTTAATAAATAAAAAGCTAGAAAGGAACTAAGCAATATGTTAATAAACAGTGCTCATAATTATAGAAGATTCAGAAATAAATTTAATAATATGAAATTTGCCCAATGATGTTGAAAATAGTACAATAGATTATTAATATGTAAACAGCTTAACAAGATTATTTAAAAAAATAACACAAACCTAAGGAGTTCCATATATTTAGATCAATTAATTCAATAGAGAATCTTCTTACAGGAAAACACTGAGACAAACATAAATTTAAGGGTGAGTTCTACCAATTTTCTTTATAAAAAATAGATCAATTCATTTTTATGAGGCTAACATAGTTTTATACCAAGTCAGGTAAGACCAGTAAAATAAAAAACTATAAATGAATCCTACTATGAACCCAGAAACAAAACTATAGTACTATTAGTGTGATGTTAGTGATTAAAATTCAATTATCACTAAAATGATTACACAACATATACAAATTGTCTTACATAAAAAATGGCGAGTTGATTCAGTATTTAAAAATAGAATAATATAGTCATAGTATTAACAAATTAAATGAGAAAAACTGTATGATATTCTAACAGGTAAGACTCTTCAAAAACATTGAACATATAGTTATGATAAAACATCAGCAAATTGCAAATACACAAAAAATTTCTTAGCTTCATAAAAGGTATTCATTCATAACCAGCAATAATTTAATCAACATGAATCCTCCAGTATGAACCAGAGAGAACTCATAGAGGCTATGCATTCTGTGACCATTTTTGGACATTTAGGAATACTTTTACTGTAGTGTCTAAGCTCTCGCTTCCTCAACAGCTTTCTGTAAGGGATGGAGACTCAATGCTGAAATGCTAGAGAGTCACTTTCTTGTGAGGTATATTTTGAACCATGAAATAGGAAAGAGCTGATAGATAAAGTACTTATACTTCTACCCATTCCCCAAGAGATTATTCTGAAGTATGGTATAGACTTTCAACCTGTCTAGAGACATCCCATCTGAATTTTCTTTTGAGGTTCTGATTTGCTCAATTTTGTCCCAACTTTGGTGGCTGGTTGCCCTTCCCTTTTGTCCTCACTGGATCTGTCACAGGACTGTACAAACCATGCATGCTTTTCCAGGAATTCAGCAAAAATAGTCTTCAGCAATAAAATGAACTTAATTTGTATATTTATATAACAAAGAAAAGTATAAGAAAGTTATAACAAACTCACTTCAAGCCCAAGTATATAAAGGTGAAAAATTGAAAAATGAATGGGCAAATTGCAGAAGGATACATACAGCATCCTTCCATTTATAAATATTCCAAACAGATTAAACTAAGCAGTATGCCTTTTACAGTTACTAGCCTCATTGGAGAAACTTTTAAGAGAGATATTTGCTATATGGCACGTAGGCTTTTTCCACAGACACAGTGAGAGACAGAGAGAGGCCCCCCACATGGGAGATGGTCACATGGCAATCCATTCTCCTTCATGTTCCTCTTGGGATTTTGGGCACACAGGCACACACACCCAGTGTGAGTTTCATGTTGCTGGATCCAGGACTCAAAACGCTGTCGACCATGTGTAGAGAATCCAGTTCCTTAATCACAACCCACCTGCTAGCTAGAAACATTTTTTTTTTAAAAAAAGCAAAGATATGACTAAAACAAAATTTACCATAGAGGCTATTCCATTGAGAGTGGGTGGAAAGCACTATGAATGAAAAAAAAGAAAGAAAGAAGAAGAAAAGCAGTGCTTTATGATAATGATAAAGTCCCACCCCCCCACCGACTGATTGTTCATTCTGTTAATTTTGTAAGCTGTAAAAACACGTTTTGTATACTTAATCCATATCCTCTCAGACACTATTCTCATGCCTTCTGTCAACTTGTTGAAAAGCCCTGCAACTTTGAGAGTTGTTTCTAGAGCCTAGGCTATATGCTCTGTCTACACATCTGGCAGATCTGAGGTGCCAGGAAGTTTATTTCTGCAAAGCATCCCTTTGACAATGCCAAATAGGAGCTGGTGGATGATAATAAATCCTGCTTCCATACCTTTCAAGTGATGCAGTTCTGATCTAATGCTACACACCTGCTGGTGCTCTGCAGGATCCAGATGGTTACCCACAGTAAGCTTTCTCATTATTGACTTTCTTCTTGTGGCTATGAGGCCCAAATACAGCCCTCCATAAACCAGCCTTGCCCTTCCTCTTTAAATTTGGATTGACCTGTGACTGGCTGTAGCTGAGAGAATGTAGGAGAAATGACATTTTGTGGTTCCAAACCTACAATTATAGTGATTTGACCACTTCTTCTTTAGCATGTTTGGAAGCCCTAAAATATGATTGCTAGGAAAATCATGTTAACAGCATATGTAGAGAGAGAGAGAGTGTGAGTACCAGTTTCCTCATGCAGAGTTGTGCTTCTAATGCAAACCCCAGCTAGGGTCGACTGTGGTTCCAAGTGAAACCACCCAAAAATCCAAGAAGCTCATCTCAATCATCACACAGAATTGTGAAATATAATGCATCGTTTGTATTGTAAGACACTAATTTTGGATTTGTTTATTACATAGTAGCAGAAAGCTAAAAAAAAAATCAATGTTTTTGGGCTCTCACTTTCTCATTCACACATAGGTGTTGCCATGTTAAAACCACCCAAATAAACAACCTATACTCTAAATTCAAGAAAATGCAGCATATATTTCAAATCTAATCAAGAGAAAATGAAGCCCAGCCATGTCAGCACAAGCAGTAGAGTGCTCTACAAGCTACTGTGGCCACATGAGATGTTGGATGTCGTTCCTGGGCCAACCTGAACATGTTGGGCATGGCCATGTAAACCTATCATTCTAGTTAGTTGGGAGGCTATGGCAGGAGGCTTTGTGAGATCCTGTCAAAAACTAAATTTGTATCTCCCTTTCTCTCTCTCATAAAAAAAAAGGTAAAATAAAATGATTTCACTTTATCTAATTGCTACTCATACAAACATACACATAGCATGAGGGATTGATATCTCCTTCTGTTTTTTTTCTCTAAAGAAACAGAGTTTGGTGAGTAAAAGTTATTTGCCAATGTGTATAAGCAAGATAATGGCATCACATTATGAAGACATCTTTATGAATGGGTAATATGTAGGCCTTCCAGACACAGAAGGATGTAATAGACATTACCTTACTGTCCCTTAAGTCCAAGAACCAATGTAATAAGTCATTTTCTCATCTAATCTACATTTGTCTTTAATTTCTATTGTGTCACATAATAAAGGGAAAACTCAATAAATAAGTTACCTATTACCTAGGGTTAAGATGGTGCAGAATAACTTTTTTCAATAGAGGAATTAACTATTTTAGTTTTATTACTTTACTATGTTTAAAGCACTTGATATAGTTAATTTTTAATAACTATAGTTTTGTTATTTTGAAATAAAATTTAAATAGTTATTATAATTATTATAAATTTATCTAAATATGCCTTTGGATATATCTTTAAAATTCTATGTAACATTTAAGTCCATTTAAAGTATGTTTTCCTGTAGCTATGGTTTGAAACTCGGACAGCCAGCCTTTGAAATGTATAAATTATAGGAGAAAATCAGCATAGTTTTCTTTTCCTGGGAAATGGAGCAGTTAATATTCAACATGAAATGTCTAATCTTTAAATACATTATAATCTAAGTGCTTAGGATAATTTTTGCTTTAATACCTTAAGAGTCTTCAAAGCCTGAAGGATGGGATTATTAAGATGGAATTTTAATGTCAAAATTATCAGGGAAGTGAACATATTGCTAGTGTTCATAAAAAATTGTATTCAATTTCTGTATGATTTGTTCAAATAAGAGATGAGAATATATTTGATTATAGCCAGTAAGTAACCCAAAATTTGATCAGATGACTAGAGGTCACAGCTACATAAGTGCTGTCAACCTCAGAGATTAAACTATTTAAGAGCTGAGTTTATTCTAATACATAAATGTACCTGCACAGATATGCATAAAAATGTAGTTAGGAAGTAATTAAACCATTAGAATATTTTGTGGTTAAAAAAAAAGACAAGGAAAAGAAAGTATGAAAATAAATAACAAAAATAAATATAAGTGATGAAAATTTCTCTGAAAAATATCCTACAACAGTATAGGAAACGTTTCTCAATTTTCATTTTGTAAAGATTTGGGATAACTCAAAAATAACATATGCACCACAGCTTTCTAAAGCTAAAGTCTCTTGTATTTAGCAGACCTTTATTAGTGTTCAGATTAATCTATGACATAGAATTTACTTTGGAAAGCCAGCTAATATGAAAAGCAATAACAAGATAGCATTTAACTGTACTATTTTAGGCAATTGTTTTAAAGCAAATACATACTTTGCAGTATTTTTTATAATCACACTTGTCAGTTTCTTAAGGAGGATTATCCCTGTAGCAACAAACTTTCCCTTCTACATTATCAAATACCTACAATGATGTGTTCATACATAATCATTTATAACTATTAATAGAAACTATAATAAGCAATCAATAGTCATTCAAACTTACAATTATAATTTTTTATTCCACTGATGAGGGATGTAGAAACTTGTTTTGTGTATTGGCCTTAAGATACAAAAGCTCAGTAGGTACCCTTCTTAGAACAATGCACATTTGTAATTTATGAATGTTCTTTTATATTCTTGTAGGATATAAATATACAGTTACATTTTCCCTTTTCCCCAGTGCTACATAATTATAACTTGTAATATGTAAATATTTATGAATTCACAGGATGTTCGCTAGCAGAGAAGAATGTTATACTTGCAGATTTATCCAGTATTTGCAGAATTCAGATCTTATTATTAGGCTTTATGTTGTATCACAAAATGTAAAAATACATTGTTATAAATTCGACTTGTCTAGAAAACATACCATCTGGTGATTCTGTTGAGATTTGAGGATTATCTCAACATCATTTATTGTTAGAGATAGACATTACAACATGGGTTGAAAATTTTACTTCTTTTACTTTTACATAAATAAATGAAAGACAAATGCCTTGTATTCTTGATGATAAAATGTAGTTCCAACATTAATACCATGAGATATTAGAATTTGTAGGATTTTGGAGAGCCCCTAAACAGGAAGAAGACACTAACTGACTGGCACTGGCTGCTTAAAATGCAATTTGAAGGATTATGAAGCTATTAGTCCAATAAGAAAGGCCCTGGGATGATTGAAAATACATGGCATGGGTTCAGAAGGGGACCATGGTGGTAAGCATGCCATGTATTTACACACGTCATCTAATATAAGTTGGAGATCACTAAAAAGCTAGTCAAAAAAGATTTCAATCCCTTGAGCCAGCTGATAGCATGGTGGTTAAGGCACTGGACTCCCACATGGCCCACCACAGTTTAAGTCCTAATCTCAGTGGCTTGAAAATCACTTGGGTGCTTGTATCTATGTTATCAAATCCCTAGAAGAGAATAGAGAACAAAGGATTGAGGTGTGGCCATCCTGCCTGGGGGGTGATTTCTCAAAGTTAGTCTCTCTGTCTCCCTCCAGTGGTCACAAAACCTAAAACCAAAACAAAACAAAAAACCCAAAAATAAAAACAACTCAATTCCTAATATATCTCATAGAAATGTTAACTCTACAATACTTCATAATGTTTGTCCACGTATTTACTCAAATCCTGATTCTTACTACTTTGCCCACTTAATTCTATTAGTCACTTTAAGTATGTAAGCTTTTTAGATATTTGCAGATTACTTTTTCCTTTAAATTTCTCTTTCTAATATAAAAACTCATTTGCTACTTCCTCACCATTGCTAGCTTAACTTTTGTAACTTGCTACAGTTTTTATGAGCCCAATCATAAGATACTTATGTAAAGCAGTATTACTTCTCTTTATGAAAACACCATATTTAATGCAAAATAGGAGTCTATTATCTATTTTGTGGTATTTTTACCCTCTTGAGTCAAACTGGCTTGCCACTTGGGCTTTTAAAAATTAATTTGGGCTTGGGAACCAGCAGTTGGCGTAATGGCTATGTCACTGGACCCCCACGTAGTCAACCGCGGTTCACGTCCTGGACCCGGTGGCATAAAACTCACGCTGGGCGTGTGTCCGTGCGTGCCCAAGATCCCAAGAAGAGAATGGAAGAGAAGGGATTGCGGCGTGACCATCCCCCCCGGGGGATGATTTCTCGCTTTCTGTCTCTCTGTCTCTCTCTGTGTGTCTGGCGAGCGCACGCGCCCTATAGCAAAAACCTCTCCAAAAAAAAAAAAATTAATTTGGGCTTTTAAAAATAATGAATCATTTTTATCCACTCTAGATACTAGATGTTCTCTAGTTCCTTCATCTGAAAATGATGACAATCATATTTTTAGGATTGTCCATTTTGAGCTAAGAACTACATCAACCATTTCATCTTGATCATATTATTTAAAATCACAATAGTCCTCATTTTATCCACAGATAAAGAAACAAAAACACAAAAAGTTAGGTAATTTAGGTCAGTCAGTCCAAGAAAGAGAGATAAGGCAGGCGCGATTGCAGTCATGCAGGCAGTCAGTTCCACGAACTGCTGTGTAGCTGGAGTCTTCTCTACATCCCAGGTCCGTGGTGCAACCCATGACCCTGACTGGCTACAGGGTCAAAGTGCAGAGACTGTGGGGAGTGCCTATCCTTTTCCTCTCTCTGTTTCTATCTTATGAAGAAAATAAAAACATAAGGCTTTTTTAAAAAACTAAAAACAAAAGAAGTTGAGAATTCTGCCTAAATATGTAGTAGCATTACATTTAACCCTTTGTATCAATATTTATGAGAGGATCTTCAAAAAGTTCATGGTAAGTGTGTATTATGAAAACACTATGCATAGATTTTAAATATTTTTGGCACCAAAATAAACTTGGTCTTTAATTTCATTCTTTTTCACAAATTTTGAAGTTTTCTTGTACTTATTTAATTTGGAACAATTCGCTTCTTTAAGATTTATTCAATTATTTTGTTAGACTCTCCTGGGAGAAAAGGAACACTAAATTTATCTTAGATATTTAAAATTTATTTTAAGAGTATTTAAAGCAAATGTAACCATCTTAGAAGTTACACAATCAAACCTCTTACAAAAATGGAATGCTTCTGAAGATGTTCAAAGGGGTTAGCATCCCAACATTCTTTAATGTGATCAAAGAATGCTTCACACTTGTTGTCCTGAGGGAAGAGATTTCTCTCCTCTTGGTAGGATTGAGACATCATGGTAACTCAAATGCTTTTTTTCTCTGTTCCTAACTGTTTCTGACATTAGTGACTGGACTCTTTTCTATATCTAAATTCTTGTTTGAAGGATAATACAATGTATGTGTGACTTCAGTCATGGTAGCATGCTCTGGGTGCTGCTGCTCAACAGGCTAAGGCCACATGAGAGGCCCGGGTTCAATCCCCATCCACCTACGTTCAATTTCCACCTACCCTTAAAAGCTGGGCATATTGGTATGCACCTGTAGTCCCAGCTACTCAGAAGGCTGAAGCCAGGAAGATTGTGACACAGTAAGATCCTCACTAAAACATCTCTCTCTCTCTCTCTCTCTCTCTCACACACACACACACACACACACACACAGAAAATAAAAATGAAAAGAATATATGTATGTAGGGCATTTCTTTGATCCATCACTCATAGCAAATCTACCAAGGAAATAAATCACGTAAACTTGAATAAGTCTTAGTAACAAATTATGAAGATGTTAACAAATCATATAACCTAAAAATCTGTAACAAAATCTTGTGGAATAGATCTTATAGTCATGCTTATTGAATCTAAAAATCCACAATTCCTTTTTATGCAGACAATACATTTACTCAGTTTTTCTTTTTTTTAAGTCCTATTTTAACAAATTATGAAGATGTTAACAAATCATATAACCTAAAAATCTGTAACAAAATCTTGTGGAATAGATCTTATAGTCATGCTTATTGAATCTAAAAATCCACAATTCCTTTTTATGCAGATTTTCTTTTTTTTATGTCCTATTTTCCATGTTTTCTTAAATGGCATTCTTAGAGAGGCACCAACTGCATATCCTTTCAATGCTTTCACATACAGTGTTCCTCTGCCAAAAACAAATGCTTTGTGAGGTGACTGTTCTTTACAACCACTCTCCTTTATTGGGCATATTTATCACTTTACCTGCTACATTTTCTTCATTTTAATTTGGAGAATGGTTTAGACATTTATCTAAAAATTAATATTCATTTTGTCTCTAATCCCTATTTAAAAAAAAATCTCAGTGTGTACTTATATACTGTATGAAAAAAATAAAAAATAAATTGTTAAATCAAAGATATATGTTAAGTTTTGATAGGCGCTTCCAAATTGCCAAGAGTTTTTATCACTTTATTCTATCGTGCACTGATACTGTAAGTGTTAACTATCCAAAGTGTTATTTAAGTCATTGCTTTTCTTGTTGTTATACATTAATTATGATATACATGCTAAGTATATTTACATCTACCCATGTCTTTTGATTCTGTAATCACATTTTTATTTAGTTTTGTTTAGTGCATTCATAATTCTCAATTAATTTTGAACTTTATTCTTCTTAGGACTACTCTTAGAGCCATATTCTATTTGATTTCTTAATTTGTTTCTGCTCATTAGCTCTTTCATGTTTTATTAGTGTTCTTTACTAACTTTAAGATACACAATATATTTAGAAAATTCATATATATATGCACATGGACAAACTTCATAAGTTATAAGTTCAGCCATTTCTCTAGTGGTTATCACATGTATTTTACTGAATTAAGAAAGACATCAGAAAAATAAGTTTAATGTCTGCAAACCTAAATATTTCTCAGACAGTAATAGCAATGCATGTTTGTGATTTATGAAGAATTTCTACTTATTTCTCATTTGATTATTTTTTCTTTCTCTTTTTTTTTGAGAGATTTTTGTTGTAGGCTGCATGTGTTTGCCAGGAAAACAGACAGAAATTAAGAAATTATTCCGTCTGCTGGTCCCTCACTTGATTCTAATAACCACTGGTAATATAACAATTATTCTCTCTATTATAAAGATGAGAAAACTGAGATTCAAAAGCATAAAGTGTCCAAAGTAACAATGTATGATAGTAGGTATGACATTTTAACTCTAAATGTAAATAAAGTATTTCCACCTGAGTTTGTTGTTCTTTAAGAATATATCACTATTATTGATTGTTCCATTATAAAGATGCTAGATGTGCAAAGAGAATTGAATATTTTTGGAATCGCCTTCTCTATTGCTTTTAATGCCCCCCAAAATTTTCATCCCCCTCTACAAAAAACACTAATTAATTTTATTGAATTTAGACTTTTAACATCCAAGAGTTCTCTATTCAAAATCTAAGTACCCTTGGAGATTTAATAATCAAGCTGTTAGGTAATTAAACCTTAGTAAGAATTAGCTTATTGGATTGCTTTTCATCAACCACTAAGTGAGAAGCAGCAGAGCACAAAGTAGATGAGATGGGGTAGGGTGAGAGTCACACCACTGGCAACACTGAAGGGGACTGATGGAGTATAACACTGTAGTAGCATTAAAGTCTAAGTACTTGATATTCCTTGGAAATCTAACTAACAAAGCTGCAGTATAGCTACCAAGAGAAAATGAATTATTTTGTAATTTTGGCATATGGATGGCCAGCTGCAGGCATAAACTAGCAATCAGTCTTGATTAGTTGCGATTTTGCTGCTAGTTTTCCCACAGTCTCTCAACCTGCAGTTGAGAATACACCTTTACTCTACAGACAATAAAATGATAAACTTTCAATATGCTTTCCTCTTGGCCTATTAAACACTCGCATGGATTTAACTAAAAACAAACAAACAAAAAAACAATAACAAAAAACAAAACACAAATAAAAACCGCCACTTTCTAAAGTTTTCTGATAATTTTCATCCCTTTTAGGCCTTGGCGAATTAGCCCATTCCCTTGCTTTTAGTTTATTTTTATATACAGACTGATACCATTTGTCATGATTTCTTTGTACAAATTTCTTTTAGTTTACATCTTTTATCTTCTGTTTGTCTGATGCTCCTTAACAATAGGGACTAAGTCATATTTATCTTTGCATACCTAACATCTGTCACAATGTCTAGTCTTTGTGCTTAAGACATTATAATAGATTGCCAAATATTCAGTGAATGAATTAACTAACTGGACAAATATGTATGTATTCATTTATATTACAAATGTTTCCTCCTTTCACAGTCAAGTTAAAAAGTCACTTTTTCATCAGTTTTCAACTTATTTTATTATAGTTTATGATTCTTCTGTTTATTTTGTATACCTTTTTAAAAGAACATATTTAAAACCTGAGGATATAATACAATGGAATTATTTTCCAGCATCTCACAGACACCTAATGAAAAAACTGAAAATTATAAAACTCTTTGACTTATAGTACAAGTTTGTCAGCAAATAATTCTAAGTATTTTGTATTCATGTTTCATGAGGATATACTTGTCAATTGAATCAATTTAATGACATTATCACTTAAAAATAAAAGAGGGCAGACTAGTGGTTTGGATACTAAAGAAAAAAATATCAATTTAATATTAACATTTAAAATTTAAAATATTTTTGTTATTAAAAGTATTTAATTGATTTTTCTGGTATAGACATAGATCATACTCCATGTGAGGTGCCCACAGGTTTAGCATTCTAAGGGGAGGTGTTTATATAGTTTTGTAAGTCTTTGTTTATCATAAATTATAATAGCATATACCCTACACATGCTAACGCATAATATGACTTTATACACTTGACTTCTGTTTTCTATCTGAATTTCAAGTTCTATCTTCTCAGCAGATCAGTATTTAACACATGCTTTGGAAGACCACTTTTGCTTCTGCAGTTCTTGAAAATCTTACAAGTTTTGACCAAACAGGATGCAGAATTCTTTTTGAGTCTCTGCCATGAAATGTCTAATAACCCTGTCATTCTTCTGAAAATACTGTGTTAATAAATTCTGACAACGTGCAAAACATAGTGAGAAGAGGAATTATTGCTTCCCACGCAGCTTTTCTCCAAGTGGTAAAAAGAGAGAATAAGAAAGAGAGAGAAAGACCCCACAATTAGGTCAGACACACCATTTCTACACAGAAATATTACTTAGAAAACTTCCATCTCCAAACTCTATTAGTGATGGTTTGATTTAAAGATCTGAGGCAATATGACTACTTTTCCTGTCTTAGAAGTATAGATAATAATTTAAAGTTATTTTCATATTTAATTCTTTACATTTTAAAATTTCTAATGTCCAGTTTTTTTTGTTTGTTTGTTTGTTTTCTGGAGAGGTTTTTTCTATAGGGCGTGTGCGCTTGCCAGACAGAGCGAGGTAGAGAGATAGAAACTGAGAAATCACCCCCCAGAGGGAATGGCCACGCAGCAATTTCTTCTCCTCCATTCTCCTCTTGGGATCTTGGGCATGCACGCACACATGCCCGGCGTGAGTTCAAGCCACCAGGTCCGGGACTCGAACTGCGGTCGACTACGTGGGAGTCCAGCGACATAGCCATTACGCTAACTGCTGGTCCCAATGTCCTGTATTTTAAAGCCTTTCATTTGGGTCTTTTCTACCTAGTTTAATTTGATTTAGCACTAAAGCAATTCCTTATCTTCTTTGCTGTTTTTAATCTAAAAATACTAGATGGTATATCATGATGACCTCTTTTATTAGAGAACTGTACATGAGTACAAAGTGGAGCTCCCACACACATGTACAAAAGTGATTTACTTCTTAAAACATCGCTTACCTTATTAGTGAAGTCAGAAGTATTAGAAAAATCATGAGAGTCAGCCACCCTTATTATTGAAGACAGAAGTATTAGAAAAACCATGAGAGTCAGCCATCTAGTTGTGCATTACATGGCTTTGATAGTATCTTCACTCATTTAACAACTTTGCAACCTTTATTAGATCTGGAAAGGGCATCAGTATATACCTACCTTTCACATGAATGCTGCAAATGCAAAAGAAAATGCAATTCCCTGGAAACATATTAAAAATAAACAAATAACAATCTTCCTGAAGGCTGGTCTGAAAACTCTGCAACTGTTAATGTATGCATACGAGAGGAAAACATTGTCTTTGTACTTCCATGCAACACAACATTTATGGTGGTGGGCCTCTGAAAGCAATGACATCAGAAGCACCCCAGGAGCCCAGAATCACAGCCATTATAAAAGAAAGCTTTTGGCTGCAAGGTAGTGAAGAGAAGGCTGGTGGATCAAACCTTAAAGTCTGGCTTTTGAAATTAAATTAATGCAGTGGGCTCAGTCAGAGCTGAATTAGTTTGTACCATGTATAATACCATGCAGCACCTCACAGCATAGATTCTGCTGGAATGCAAGCAGTGTGATTCTGACCAGCTTCTCCCAAGGTATTCCAGCTCTGGACACTCCCAAACAGGTAAAATTTTATATATATGTATACATAGCAGTGGTGTGAAAGTTAGAAAAAAAATAAGGAATTTGCTAAATCCTCTTTCCACATGAGTCCTAATGAGCACCTCAAGATACTGCCTGTCTGAGGAGAAGAAGGATTAATATTTAAAGTCATTATTCCACCTAACTCCATCAATTTCATGTCACCAACACATCAAAAAGTGCGATTTTCAGAAAGCTGTTTTCTGCCTGAGTCTTTTCATTGTGGTTTCACAATACAATTGCCTACTTAGTCCCTTTCAGCAAATGGCACCCTCACAATATATGCACTGTTTGGACA
>NW_006160159.1:335088-342106 GCF_000334495.1 Tupaia belangeri chinensis
AGTTAATAAATACATCACAAAGAACTTTCTAAATTACGAAGCCCTCGAATCTCACAAACAAACAAACTTAGGATATTATCCCTGAGCCATGTTTTCACTGCCTTTCCTTGTGTTTTCTTTTATTTGTGTAAAATGCATTTTTGACTTCAGTGCAACTCCTAAGAAAACTTGATATCAAAATAATATCAAGCATAACTCAAGAAGGGTAAACAAAAGTAGTAAAATAAAACACTCACAACACAGTACTATTTTTAATCCTTCACATTCTTCATCACATCTCAGCACATTTCATTTAGTGCATCTCTGTGAAAGCAGATAATTCTTGTCTTTCATTTTCCCTCCCATCGAGAGAACAGTCACAAATAAGGAATATCCACAAGATATAATAAATCTGTTTCTAAAGCTCACAGGAGCCAATTCTCTTTTTAACTTCACTTACAATTTTAAATGATTGGGGGGATGATAACAAAGTCACAAATGATGGTTATTTGTGAATTCACCAAGAGTTTCCATTTAGTTTTAGTAAAAACTGTGCTAATGTAATTTTTATAAACAAAATATTCTGAAAATTTAAAACATACAATTTGTATATTAAATAGAGCACTCTTTTTATTAGATTTTAATTTTTATGTCAGAGCACACAGGCACATGCTAGAGAAAGTGAGAAAGAGGAAAAAAGGCACCCCCGAATAAGACCTGGTCACATTGCAATCTTTTCCCTCCAATTCTCCTTCCTGACAGGATCCTGGCTGTATATTTTTCAAGTCTCTTGGGCCAGATTCAAATACTAGTCAGCCATAAGAAATTCAACTTTGTATAACACTTATCCATTCTAGAGCAATCTTAAATACCTGCAGCGTCATAATTTATTATAATTCAATATATATACATACATATATATGTATATATATGCATGAAAGATTTTCAAAAGTTTAATATATTCAATACCTCAGTGGTGTTGGACTTAAATTAACAGTGGTAAACCAGTCAAATTTTGGGCTACCTTTCACTGTCTCATTCTCCAATTAAGTATGATTTACACGAAAAATTTGATGTTTTTCTTTGATTTGTTGTCAAAGTTTTGTTATCAAAGTTTTGTTAACTTTTTTTGTTATTTAGAGACAACCATTTCAAATGATACTGTTGAGTATATAGAAAGAATAGTTTACATTGCATGTTAAAAGCAATTAAAACCTTTATTATGAAATAAAGATTTATGTTCCTGAAATGCCAGGAACAGCAGGTGGCATGGTTAAGGTGCTTGACTCCTACATTAGTGACCATGGTTTGAGCGACTTGAAATTAATCCAAGCATGTGTGTGTGTGTGTGTGTGTGTGTGTGTGGTCACGCCCAAAATTGTGCATGTGTGTGTGTGTGTGTGCATGCCCAAAATTCTAAGAGGAGAATGGAGGATATGGGATTGTGGCATGGCCATCCCAGGTGATTTCTTGCTTTCTGTCTCTCTGTCTCTATAACAAAAATTCCTTAAAAATAAAAAAAACCTGAAATGCCTATTAAAAATTAAATCAACAATTATACTCATGTAGTTAAGTGAAAGTAATTAAACATGGTAAATATATAGCCCTCAATTTCAGATTGAACATTTTGTTATTTACACTGTTTTAAAATGAAATGGAGATTTCATTTGTCTAAATCAGAATTTATTAAAATTTTGTAAGTTGATTTATGCCCTGAGAAAGAGAAACAGAGCCCTTGGATAGGGCTTTTATACTGATCCTCCTCCCAGCCCTGCAGCAGCCAGGAAGACAAGTGTGCTTGCAGGAGTGCTTGGTGTGTTCGGGTAGACCCAGGATATGAACATGTCATCACACATGATCTCTGGTTTTGTGTGACAGTTCCTCTACATCTGCTTCAGGACAACTGGACCTATGTATGGTTTTCTTCTAGCAAAACACTAGTGGTTTACCACCTAGGCTTTACAGCACAAATTGTTCACTAAAGCAATGATATTTATAGCAGTGTGTGTGTGTGCATGTGTGCATATGTGTGAGTTTAGAAAAAGTCCCAGGAATGATCTTTTTTCATTTGTCCTTTTCTCTTGAAAATGAAGAAAGAGACTAAAATTAAGAGAGTGTAAAAGTATTAAACTCCCAAAAGCAGACTTTCCAGAAATATTTACATGAAATAGTCATTAACATGCAAGTTACATACTAGTGTGAGAATTCCAGTGCACTGTAAGCAGTGATGCCATCCTACAGGAAGTTGATAGTTCATAAACAACAGATAATCTGGGGAAGAGCTTCCTGGTTGTAACCTTTCCTCTTCCCCTGAGTGTGTGAGTGTTAGTTCTATACTTTTATAGGACATACAGTCCTGGCACTGTAGAAATGCTGAAGATACATAATGACATCATTTCCCAATGAAGATGCCACTGAAACATGTTCAGAGGCCAGCCTTTGAGTGCCTCCTCCAGACAATCCTCCTGCACCATGTGTTAGATAACTACAACCCCTAGAAGGCCATCTTCTGAAGGCATGCCGGTGGAGCAATTCCACTGGGAAGCTCCTGGAAGAATCCAGTCACATAGTGGAATATCAAAGGAAAGGGTAAAACTCAGATTATGACAATAGACCTTTGTGAGTGTCTCCATCTCCATTTATCCACTTCAATCACCTAGAAAGGGTAAATCTGAGGCTTAGATTCTGACCATCTTACCCACATCCCAAATTTGATACCACAATCACATAGCTAAGACTTCCAGGGTAGCATGCAGTCAGAAAGTGAGTTAGTAAAACATCTCAGAGTCAGGGACCAGCAGTTAGTGTAATGGCTATGTCGCTGGACTCCCAGGTAGTCAACTGTGGTTCGAGTCCCGGACCTGGTGGCTTAAACTCTCACGCCTTGCGCATGTGCGTGCGTGCCCAAGATCCCAAGAGGAAAATGGAGGAGAAGGGATTGCGGTGTGGTCATCCCCCCTGGGGAGTGATTTCTCGCTTTCTATCTCTCTGTCTCTCTCTGTCTGGTGAGCACATGCGCCCTATAGCAAAAACCTCTCCAAAAAAAAAAAAAAAATCTCAGGATCACAAACTAGAAAAGTACAGTAACACACTAAGTAACCTACTGCAGAGAAGACCACGTTAATGGTGCAAGAAGGACAGAAATTTATAACAGTGTCAAGGAAAAGCATAAAGCAGCACTTGGTAGCTTTAAGGATGACACAACCAGAGATCTGAATGTTAAAAGACTGAAATGAAGTACCTAATAGATAGTTGAATAATCAAATATATAGACAATTGGTCAAACATATGAGCTTAAATAGAAGTCAAGGAATTTACTCAAAAACAATCAAGAAGAAACTCACTGGGGACCAGCAGGTGGTGTGGTGGTTAAGGCACTGGACACTCCCACATGGCCGACCAGGGTTCGAGTCCTGAATCTGGTGGCTTGCTTTCTCACTTCCTCTCTCTCTCACTTTCACCCTCTGTCTCTCTCTGGTCAAATTAAAAAATAAATGAATGAATAAATAAAAAATAAAAAAAGAAGAAATTCAGCTGTGTGAAAAAGGAAAGTCTTAAGAATCTATAAATATAAATGGCAGTATGTATAACTAAAGTTTCAGAAAAATAAAATAATGAACAATATGAAATAACAGCATAATAAATGGCAAAGTAAAAAGGAGAAAAATCAAGCAGAAAAATAGAAGTAAAACATATAATAACATTTATGGCAATATCTTTGATTAAGCCAATATACAGTGTATTCTGGATGAGAAAATTCATTTTGTATGCTGCAATGATATACAGTGTATGAATGCAAAATAAATAAATTTAAAATTAAAAAAAGAATCCCAGCATACACTGGCATTTGGTTGATATAAAAATAAACATTTCTTAAGGTTTTAATTGTACCAAACACAGAAGTTGAATTTTTCTCTATATTTGATAATATTTATTTAATAAATATGTCTCCATCCTTACATAAATTCTTAAGCTTTTTTAAGGTTTTATATTTCACTGTAGTATGCAGTTAACAATATCCCTAATATGCTCTTTAAATTGCTAATTTTCCTTTACAGGCTGAGAATTCCTTATCTGAAATGCTTTGAACCAGAATGTTGGGACCAGTAGCATTTAGGGTTTTGAAATTTTTTGTATTTCAGAATATTTACACATACATAATGAGATTTTTGGGAATGAGACCCATGTCTAAACACAAAATTCATTCATGTGTCATATAATACCTTACATATATAACCTGATGGTAATTTTATGTAATTAAAATATAATTCTTTGTGGGGCTAGCAGGTGGCATGGTGGCTAAGGTGCTGTATTCCCATGTGGCAGAGTATTGTTCGGATTCCAGATGTAGAAGCTTGAAAATCACAACAGATAAATAAAAAATAATAAATATCTGTTTTTTAAAAATCAGTAGTAATATAATCATAAAAGATATGAAGTAACAAAATCAGAAAATTATCAAAAAAAGATAAAAATGTCAGATATAAAGGACTCATAGCCTGTATTCTGTTATAGAGGATATCTTAAAAAGAGAGAGAGAGGAAGAGAGAGAAAAGGTAAAAAGAAAGGAAGAAAACAAACACAACCAGATCTTTTATATTGAAATTTGAAGATTATTTCTCCCTTCCCCAAAATGTTAGCATTCCCTTAGTGGATTATTAAATTGACCAGAAAGATAAATATATTTAAACTTAATCTTCAACAACAGCAATATAAAGAAGATATTGAAAAATTTTGAAACTGTTGTAGCAAAATTATTTATAATCTAAAATTTTATATTCACAAATACTATAAAAAAGCAAATATTATTCATCCTGAAAGACAATTTATATAAGACTTTCTGCACTCATACTATGAAAAAATTTACAAAAAGTATTCCTAAAAGAAACAATAGCTAAGGTAATGAATGGCGTGTAACTAATTTAGTTAAGTTTATTGTTGTTAAAGGAAGGACTAGTTTTAAATATATAAAAATAACGTAACCATAGTAATTAAACCACAAAATTAAACTTTAGGAAAAAACCTAAGAGAATAGAGAAATACAAAAGAGAAGGATATTATGTATGAAAGTTATTTATTTAAGGGAAATCAGTAATCTTAAGGAAATAATTTGTAAAATAAAAAGTATGTGTGATTTTTTAAAAAATGTGAGGTATAACCAGGTAAAGAATAAAATAGCAGGTGTAACATTCATGCAGAAAACTCTCTTTATATAATGGAAGATGATGAAGAGAGAAAAAAGAAAATATGATACATTGTATGAGAATAATAAGATGTCTTTTTAAAAAGAATTATTTATATAATTTTATTTATTATAATTATTAATTTTTTTAGAGGTTTTTGCTATTGGGCATGTGCACTCGCCAGACAGACAGAGAGAGACATAGAGACAGAAAGAGAGAAATCACCCCCCAGGGGGGATGGTCACGCCGCAATACCTTCTCCTCCATTCTCCTCTCGGGATCTTGGGCACACACGCACATACGCCCTGCGTGAGTTTTAAGCCACCAGGTCCGGGATGTGAACCTCAGTTGACTACATGGGAGTCCAGCGACATAGCCATTATGCTAACTGCTGGTTCCCTAATTTTTAATTTACTATAGGGCATATGTGCTCACCAAAGAGAGAAGGACAGAGAGAGAGAGAGAGAAAGAGAGAGAGAAGGAAAGTGAGAAAGCAAGCTGCCAGGTTCAGGGTTCAAACTGTGATTGACCATGTGGGAGTCTGGTGGCTTAACCACTATGTAACTGATGGCCTCAATAAGACACTGTATCAACATAGAGTTTATTACACATCTTTCAGGAAATTAATGGCCTACCTGACAGAAAAAATAATAAGTGTCTAATAGACTTGAATATAAGTAGATGTATGTGTGCTGTTTATATGTACTAACTATATAAAATATGGATTTATACATAAACATATTAATATACACATCTGTAATAGCACTTCATATACTGTGAACTTTGTCCTCTTTTTTCTTGGTAAAGAAAAACATAAAAATACACTCCTGAGAACTAGATGCGGGCTGAGCAGAGAAAGAATGGCTCCAACGGCCTATACAATGAACTTTAAAATATAGTTTTTCATCTCTCCCATCACTTGCATAATTGCTATTACAGATTTTAATTCTGCCTATTGTATAAATATCCCAGAAAAATATTACTATTTTTGGTATTACTACATTTTCTACAAATAAAATTGAGAAAATATCTTACCATTTCTTCCACTTTTCATTTCTTAAAAAAGAATTATTTTATTTAGCTTTATTTATATATTTATCTATTTTTATTTGACCAGAGAGAGAAAGAGCAAGAGAGAGGGAGAGAAGGAAAGTGAGAAAGCAAGCCACCAGGTCCCGGACTCAAACCACAGTTGGCAATGTCAGAGTACAATGCCCTTAACCAGCATGTCATGTGCCAGCCCTGACTTCGTATTTCTTTTTACAGATCACTATTTTAGTATAAAATCATGCTGTTTCTTTATATTTTATGAGAAAAATGTTTCTAGTGAAAATTTAAATGTGCAAAGAAATTTGACAATGATTTAATTATTGCCAAGATTAATGTAATGACACAAATACTCTCATACACAGGCAATAAACAAACACTATTTAAAGACCAATGTGACCTTATTTATTAAAATTAATATTCCTCACTTTCTAAGTCACAAATACCTGTTCAGAAATTTATTTTTCCAATACCTTTACACAAAACCACACACGTATATTATACATAGATAATCACTGAAGTGTTGTATTTAATAGAAAATACTTAAAACAGTCAGTGTTGAGAAGTAAGAACATGGCCTTTTATATCTTGCAATTCAACTCTACTAGAACCATGTTGAGTAGGCCATCATTTGGAAAAAGATTTTCAATCTAGCTTTAAGTAGGAGTGATTTTTTTGCTGGGTATAGAATTCTGAGTTGACAGTTTTTTTTTTTTTCTTTTTAGTATGCGATATCCAGAGAAATGAGTAAATCTCAAAAGAAGGGTCTAGAATTATGGCTTATGTAGCCTTTTTAACTAGGCTAGGGT
>NW_006160159.1:342355-372367 GCF_000334495.1 Tupaia belangeri chinensis
AAAAAAAAAAAAAAAAGATTCTTTCTTTCATGAGAGAAAGAGGGAAAGAAAGAGAGAGACAGGAGAGACAGGACCCCACAATGTCTCAACACAGAACCACCTTTAGTCTCAGTCAGTCCAGGATCTTGGGTACAAGTATGCCCCTTGTACTCAAAGAGGTTTCAAGATATGAACTTTCCCACCCATGTAGGTTAGCCTCACCTTGCAGGGTGTCAAATTACCATGATGCCACTTTTCAGCCCCTAAAGATGTCATTTCCCATTTCTTAGCTTGCGCCATTTTGATAGCAAGTTTCCTCTTATTTTTTTCATTGTTCCTCCAAACATCATATTTTCTGTTCCCTAAACTCTCCACAGCTACCTTTTGGCCATTTGAGACTATGAATATTTTAAAATTCATACTACTTAGGGCTCTTTGGAGTTCTTGAATGTATGATTTGTTTTCTTACATTTGTTTTTGAATATGCTCAGTCATAATTTCTTTAAATGTTTTTTCTTCCTTGCCCCTCTCTCTTTCTTTTGTAACTCTGACTATAGAGACTACATTAGATTGCTTCACAATGTCAAATAACTCTTAAAAACACTGATGTTTTAAAAAAAAATATTTTTCTGTTTACATTGCAATTTACATAAATGTTTGACCAGTTTTCAAGTTGCTGATCCATGCTTTGACATGTGCTATGGTTTGATGAGCACTTTAATGGATTTTGTCGATTCTGATACAGCAATATTTATATCTAACATTTGTATTTAGCTTTTTTTCCTGTTTATTTTATTTATTATTATTGTTGTTTTTTTTATTTGACCACAGCAAGACACAGAGAGAGAGAGAACAAGTAAGAAAGCAAGATGCCAGGTCTAGGACTTGAACTGTTGTTAGCCATGTGGAAGTCCAGTGCCTTTAACCACCATGCCACCTACCAGCCCCTGTATTTAGCTCTTTTAATAATTTCGTAATACTGCAGAAATTTTTCTATTTTTAGTCATCTTTTCTATCTTTTAAGTAGATCTTTAAAATATGCTATACATAAATATTTGAAGTCACAAGTCATCCCTCACTTTGGCCAGCCTAGGTTGTGGAAACACATGTGGTTGACTCACTCAGAGGTCTCCAGCCCCAAACTGGAAACCTTCTATTATGGGTCTGTCTCTCAGAGCATCATATTTTACCTCTACCATCTGTCTTCAGCAATCTGTTTTAACAACCACTACAAATGACTTTGACATACACAGTGCTCTATACCATGGTGGCACTGTGCAATTATTCTCATGTGGGATTAAGTATAAAATACTATCTAAGCACTAAAGTGATTTATAGATAAAAGCAACTGTATCATAGATAAGGCAAGAATTATTGCCAAGACGAGGGTCACTTTTGGTAACCAAGTTTTATATGAATCCAATATTGACTTCTAGGAAAGAGACTGAAATCTTACCTTGTTCCACCAGACTTACTGACACTGCATGGGGGGGTAAAGGAATTTCAAACACGCCTGTTGTATTATTCTATCTAGATAGAAAAAAATGAGTAAATTCCCTGCTACATTAAAATGACCCTTCTTCAGTAGGTATTCACAATATTTTTAAAAGTTAAAACGGCTACATGTTGACAGTTGTGGGTGGGATGTTGCTGATACCAAAACCCAGTGGCAAACACTGTATACAAGTAGCTTAAGATCTGCATAAGGACTCTTGGTAGGTCTGTTTAATATGCTCAAGCAAGGTGCATGATTGCCTCATAACCCAATTTCTTATTCTGAAAAGTGAGATAACAATATTACCTCTTTCTTTATAGAAATTAATGAAGCTAAAAAATGAGAGATTCTCTTAACATTTGAACTATTTACACTTGGTTTAGAAACACCTTTGGAACTAGCTTAAGAATATTTCCAGCCCCCAAGTGGTAGTATACTATGTCAAGCAATGTAACCACAAATGTACATTCTAGAAAAATGTTTTCCTGATTAAGTACTTGGCAATTAATCACACAAGCCTATTGATTTCCATTATAATTTAAAAATTGTGTTCACATAGAGGAATTGCCTCAGAGATATAATAAATATCACCCTTAAGAAACATTAAACTATTTCAAAGAACATAGAAGCATTGTCAGAGTATAGTTTATGTACATTTATTCTTCCACGCAGTGTTACAAAGAAAGTTGGTTAAATATACAATACATGTACATAATCTTGACACAATTATTAAAACAATGTATATTTTAAATCTGCTTTTTTTCCTTTATATCCTTTATTTGTAACACATGTGGCCCTCATAGAGTATTTAAAATTTTGACCAAGTTTTTTACTGAGTGTATGTAAATAGTCAAACTGATTATGTTCATTGACTTGGTTTTCAGCAGAACTCACCAGCTAGGAGTGCAACATGAAGATTTTTAGACAGACCTTGTGCAATTGTAAGTAAGCTGATTTGACTTAACCTTAAGTATTACAGGATCTTTTAAAAGCAAGTCCCCTTCCTGCTGTTTTACACTTTAATTACTTCTTTAATCGACTCATTAGTTGATTAACTTATCACTACTGGCAATAAGTACCTGTTCTAAGTAGGGGGGAGCTAATTGAAGCTGTGGTCTTTGAATGCTTCCTGGCTGCAGCCCAGCAGCTGGTTGCTTGGCTTTGGGGACGGCTGGGGGACTTCAAAGTCCATACATTAAATATCTGAAAAGCAAAATTATACTACTGCCATTATTTATTAAATATTGTCTAAGTAAATTTCACTAAATCATTACCACAATGCTTTGTTGATACTCTTCTTTTCCAATTTAAAAGCCACTGTTACCACATAAATCTTGAATTCAGAAAAACAGTGTCTTATTAGCTAATGACTGTCACCAACTGCTCTGTAGGTGCTAGTTGTGAACATCCTGCATGCTCCAATGTGGAAAAAAGAAATAAGCACTTAAGAGGAAGAAAGATATGAATAGGCTGAATCTTAAGAAGAAAAAAAGTCCTTTTGTTATAAGTGTTTTTGTACAGTATAAGAATACTGACCTAGCACAAAAATTCTGAAGCTCATATTAAATATCACAACTTAAAAAATCCAATGGTCTTTCTTGCACTTTAATTCAACTCTATTCAGCCATATTTTACAGGTCCAACAAAGAGACAATAGTAGCATTGCATAATTAGGAAGCAATTTATCAGGTAATGATGTTCTCATAACTCTTTCAGTAAAAGATTTAGATTTTGCTCAATACTTAACAGCATTTAATGGAGGTTTAAAGGTTGAGAAGACTGAAGACAAACTGACAATGCAAGCTTTGCCAAGTTCCCTTGGCTAAAGAGAAAAAATTTTTCCTCATGGCTCTTGGCATCTTTTCTCAGGCAGAGAGTAGGCTTTTCTCCGGTAGAATATATCAGTTTCCCATTGAATGGCAATCACTATCTTTTTTTCCTTTTAGTTGTAGTTTTGATTGAAATTTAATGAGGCAAAAATAAAGTGCTGGTAAATAAGAATTGAAGTAATTAATGAACAATAATCTTTATACCTTCTCTATTTAATTTAAAGACTTCATGGTGCTATAATGAAGCCATGGAGGCAACTGGGACCCTCAAATGGCACAACCTGAGGCAGTGATGGGTAATGTTTCCAGTTTTGTGATAGAGAAGAAATTTGGAAGGAGAATGATGCAATTCTTGACAGCAATCAGCTAGAGTCATGAGAACCACACTGATTACCTTACTAGTTAACATTATCAGAGAAAAATACCATACGTTGCGCATATATTAATTATCATGGATTCTACCAGGTACTGCCCATATATATTCTTACTTCAGACTCAGAGAAATGCTACAATTTTTATTTACATCATTGGAAGATTAGACTGATACAATCACTTGGGATCACACTGCTACTAAGAAGTGTGATAGTGACTGAGTCAGTTCTTTTGAATGAATTGACACAACATGCCATTTTTACCATTTAACTTTCCTTTTCAAACACTATGGAGGAATCAGATGGCATTTCTTGTTTGACAATGTGACAGCCCTGAGTTTGTATGTTAAAGCTTCTGTGAAAATGCTAGTGCATGTGCTGAGATCCGGGCTGATTGAAGTTGGAGGTGTTTCATAGCATAAAAACTCTGTTGAGAATGTATTTGTATGCTTTTCTTTCATTGAAAAAATGAGTAATAAAATTAAAGAATTGAGTACTTAGGGCCAGCTGGTGGTGTAGTGGTTAAGGTAGAAGATTTGAGTCCTGGGCTGACAGTTTGAGAAACATGCTAGGCACATGTGTGCATGCCTAAAATTCCCAAACAAACAAACAAACAAACAAAAACAAATACAAGAGAAAGGACTGCTGTGTGTCCATCTCCCCACTAGGGTTTGTGCTTTATTAATTTCTCTATCTCTCTGGAGGGTGCACATGCCTCCGGCAAAATTTTAAAAAGAAAGAAAAGAAAAATATGTAGAATATTAATTTAACATTTAGTTATGTTTTATTATGATTTATGAAAGCTACAAAAGATGAAAGCAAAGCTCTAGTCTCATAATTTATTCTAACAGTTGTGATCATAAAAAAAGTATAATGTATGATTTGATTTTTGTTTCCAAAACTGTAACAAATAAAATAATATAGAATCTTTGTGATCATTCATGTACCCCAAGTATCGGCTCTTTTCAAATTTCTGTGTAAGAGAAATATAAAAGCAACCTGGAAAAATATATTATGAGTAAGCAAAGGACATAATGTTTAAATTAATTAATTATGTAATATAGATTGAGACCAATCTGAACTCCAGAATGCTCCAAAATTCAAAACTTTTTGAACCCAAAGATGAGAACCTAAGTGGAAAATTGCACATCTGACTTCATGTGATCCATCACAATCAATATACTGTTATTAGAAAAAGTTTCATACTATTACCTTAAAAACTATTAAGGTATTTATAAATCATAGATACATTTTGTGGTTAGGTGTTAGTTCCATCACCAAGATATCTCATTATGTCTACTCAAATAGTCCAAAATCTGAAAAAAATCTAAACTCTGAAACACTAATTATTCCAACTATTTCAAATAAAGGATTCTCCAACTGTAATTTATTCCTAATTAAAAATAATTCTGTAAGTCAACAATACTTACTGAGATTTTGCTATGTGCCAAGCATTGTTTTAGTAACTAAAAATAGAGTGGTTAATAAGAGGCATGCCTTTTTAAATTTATTCTAATGGATTAGGGTGAATATATTGGAAATAGAGGAAAGGCATACAATAAGCACATAGAGAAATAAATAATTTCAGATAATACAAGTGATAGAAATCTTCTCCAAGTGAGCATAGTAAGTGAGACATAAATCTTGATGGAAGACATATGAAATGATGCATTAATTTGGATTTGGAGGCATGTGAAGAACATTGGCGGCAGAGGAAAAAGCAAATGGGAAAGGCTCAAAACTGGAATAAGGTGGGATGTTTGAACTTTGAGAGAGTCAGTATAGCAGAAAAGTAGAGAAAAGAATTTGAAGCTACCAAGCTAATGTGCAGATGTTGTGAATTCGTTCTGCCATATTTAATTTGTCTTATTGTCCTTGGGTGGAATCCCAGTACATTATTTATTGGTTCATATAGCAAGGGTTACTTTTAAAGCAAATTGATTGATAATGAGTAGATAGAAATATAAAATGGAAATCCTCTCATATATTGTAAAGTTAAAAATCTATTGACATACCTATCTGGTTATGTATATGTACGTTTTTAAAGATCTTCTGAGAAATATGGCAAAAAATGTTATCATTCCAATAATGAACTAGAAAACATAGGGTTATTAGTCATATTTTACATTATAAAAGTTACAATATGTGCTAGATCAAAAACAAGGCATTGGTAAGAGGATGTTAAACATTCATAAAAAAATAACCTTAATAATGGTTTTCCAAAATGTTAGGATTGACAGGCAGTAGTTCAGAAAATATCTTTAAAAGCAATTTGGAGGGAAATTAGAGCTGGCTTAGTAAACATTTTCATTAGCTTAGTAGATTTCCCTGGGGACCCAAAGTGGCCAACCTAAACCCCTACTCTCCTTCATTTCCTTCCTGTTCACTTAGAATGAGAATAACTGCTACTAGACATAAGAAAAGATACAAATTAATTAATCCAAGTCCATTCTAAATCAGATATATGACTAGTCTCTTAATATCCTTAGGTTTATTTCAATGATAAAGTAATACTTTATTTTTTTCAGTATAAAACTATTTAATGAGATTTAGAACTTGAATAAAAACACTAAACTAACCATGTTTTTTGTAAAATCAAAGCTGTCATCTTCCTAAATCAAATAGTAAATTACAAAATCAGTCATCTTAAAATAGGTTGAAACTAACACTATATATATACACACACACATATATAAAAATATATATAAATAATATATACACACATAAATAGGGTTATAGTGTTTTATACTCACATATATACATATATGTCCATGTACATATAAGTGTATATATATATATACATGCACATATATACAAACACTATAACCCTACATATGTGAATAACACTATACATACATATATATACCACTATACCACTATATATGTATTAATATATAAACTAACATGATACATATATCACTACATATAACACTACATACTTGTAAGTGTATATAACATATTATTATATCTATACTAAAAAAAAGTTAAAAGGAGATGAAATTAAAATTTGAGTCTCTGGGACTGAACAGTGTTGCAATGGTAAAGCAAGACATTCTTTAAAACTACATGAGAAAGTTACCAGTCACTCCTAAGATTTCCTGGAGTACACTGGGCTTGTGTGTTCTTGTTATTCCAGCTGGCTAGAGTTGAGGTTGGGTTACAGCATTGAGATTTTGTTATGCATGCTATATCTCTGTCTATGTATCTGTCTCTATATATATTTCTATTCATGGCATAAATCAATAAATGTTTTAAAATAGATAAAATAATGTACGAGTTTATTTTCTTCCAAGGAGTTTCAAGGGGGCTAAACATTAGTGTGGTGGTAACACAGCACTGTGTAAGGCTACGTCATGAGGTAGGTTCTGGTTTGCAACTGCAGTCCTCTCTGAGCACACTGGCTATGTGCATGTGCAAGCCTTGGCCAAACTTAGATACCAGGCATATGTGCATAGCATACTTAGGGAGGTCTTTGGACATGGACCAGAACCCTGTCATGTGTGTCATCACACAAAACACCATGTTTAACCACTGTATAAATATCTGGCCCAAGAAATGTGTTCTTTATAAATGAAAATATAAATAAGAATAATGGACCAGAGGAAACTGTAAAATAGTTTGATTAACAAAATTTTGAAAATGTGCAAAATTATAATTGTATTAATTAAAACAGTACAGATGGCCCAATGATCATTAGTTTTGAATTCATTTGTCACAAATATTACTATTTAATATCTAGTCCAATATCTTCATTAAGATCCTTTAAACAAATATATATATATATATTTTTTTGAAGAGGTTTTCAATATAGGGCATGTGCACTCGCCAGACAGACAGCACTATAACCCTACATATGTGAATAACACTATACATACATATATATACCACTATACCACTATATATGTATTAATATATAAACTAACATGATACATATATCACTACATATAACACTACATACTTGTAAGTGTATATAACATATTATTATATCTATACTAAAAAAAAGTTAAAAGGAGATGAAATTAAAATTTGAGTCTCTGGGACTGAACAGTGTTGCAATGGTAAAGCAAGACATTCTTTAAAACTACATGAGAAAGTTACCAGTCACTCCTAAGATTTCCTGGAGTACACTGGGCTTGTGTGTTCTTGTTATTCCAGCTGGCTAGAGTTGAGGTTGGGTTACAGCATTGAGATTTTGTTATGCATGCTATATCTCTGTCTATGTATCTGTCTCTATATATATTTCTATTCATGGCATAAATCAATAAATGTTTTAAAATAGATAAAATAATGTACGAGTTTATTTTCTTCCAAGGAGTTTCAAGGGGGCTAAACATTAGTGTGGTGGTAACACAGCACTGTGTAAGGCTACGTCATGAGGTAGGTTCTGGTTTGCAACTGCAGTCCTCTCTGAGCACACTGGCTATGTGCATGTGCAAGCCTTGGCCAAACTTAGATACCAGGCATATGTGCATAGCATACTTAGGGAGGTCTTTGGACATGGACCAGAACCCTGTCATGTGTGTCATCACACAAAACACCATGTTTAACCACTGTATAAATATCTGGCCCAAGAAATGTGTTCTTTATAAATGAAAATATAAATAAGAATAATGGACCAGAGGAAACTGTAAAATAGTTTGATTAACAAAATTTTGAAAATGTGCAAAATTATAATTGTATTAATTAAAACAGTACAGATGGCCCAATGATCATTAGTTTTGAATTCATTTGTCACAAATATTACTATTTAATATCTAGTCCAATATCTTCATTAAGATCCTTTAAACAAATATATATATATATATTTTTTTGAAGAGGTTTTCAATATAGGGCATGTGCACTCGCCAGACAGACAGAGAGATACAGAGAGATAGAAAGCGAGAAATCACCCCCCAGGGGGGATGGCCATGCCACAATCCCTTCTCCTCCATTCTCCTCTCAGGATCTTAGGCACGCACGCACATGCTCCTGGCGTGAGTTTAAGCCACCGGGTTCAGGACTCGAACCACAGTAGACTACATGGGAGTCCAGCAACATAGCCATTATGCCAACTGCTGGTCCCTAAACAAATATATTTTTAAATATTAATACATTGTGGGATAATATAAGTTCCCATTTTTAAATGTGTTTTTGTTTTGATTATTATTTGTAAACAACATTTTAATGTATACTTTCATTGTGAGAGGTTCCTTAGAATCATTCATGGTTTGTGGTTCTGGAAGTCCTCCAATTGGGTTACATATGATAGGCATTTCTCCCTGTTTATGCAAAAGTTGAGTCAGAGGTCATTAACAACTTAATCTAAATGGAATAACCACAAACCATAACTAATAATAATATAAACATATAAACACACTTTACTTAAAAGGGTCTTATCTAAACAATCCCTAAGTAAACTTAACATTTCCATGCAATTCTTTATTTTATTTTTTATTTTTTTGCTGTAGGAAGTGTGCACTAGCCAAAGAGATAGAAAGTGAGACATCACCGACCAGAGGGGTTGACCACACTACAATCCTTCCATTTCTCATGACATGGGCCATTCATGCACACACACCTGGCCTGTCTTTCAAGCCACCTGCTCCAGGACTTGAACCACTTTGTCTGACATGTAGGATCCAGCCATCTTAACCTCCACACTACCTGCTGTTCCCTTAAAAGCAATTCTACATATAACAAGAGAATAAAATTGGTGGTTAAGGATTTTTTGAATCAAAGATAAATGAATTCAAAACTTTGATTTTATATTTTATTATGAAAATTTTATTTCATACACGTTTATTTTCTTAAATTCTCATTAATCACATGATTCCTATTTCCAATTCAGTCTTACACATTTTATATACATAATTTTAATCCTTATAATTACCTTATGAGATAAGAATTAGTATCACCATTTTTTAACCTCAAATATGAACACTAGAATTCACAAGGTATAAATATTTTGTCCAAATTCTACGGTCAGCAAAGGATGAAAAAGATTCAAACCAGTGTTCCAGACTTACACAATTTCCATTACTTAAATTTTCCTGTGATAGATTTTAGAATGTCCCAAATCCCTGTCCACCAGGAACTTTAGATTGTAACTGTATTTGAATATAGAGTATTCATAGATGTAAACGGCAAGCATCTAGCAATTAAATAATCCTGGATTTAGTAAGAACTCTAAATCTAATGACTGGAATCTTCATAAGAGAGAAAACAGAGTTGAATTACACAGAGGTAAAGATTAGCTATGTTTCCTAAGCCATAGAATGCCAGGAACCACCAGAAGCAGGAAGAGGCAAAAAAGGCTTATCCTCCACAGCCTTGAGAGAAAGCATGGTCCTGGAAGCACTTTGATTACAGAATTTTGGCCTTCAGAACTGTGAAAGAATTCATTTTTATTGTATTAAGCCACAAAGTTTATGATGATTTATTAAGGCAGTTCTAATAAATTAGTACAATACTGAATTATCTTTCTCTGTAAAGCAGGGCCTAAAATATTTATGCATAGAATTAAATACAAATATCTTTTTAAGAAAAAGTTTTATTTATTTAATTTGTAAGAGACAAACGTAGAGGCAGAGACAGGCAACCTCAACGAGAGCTTCACACTGACTTACCACCAACCTCAATCAGTCTGGATCATGAGCATGCATGTGCACGGTGTTTGTGCAGGGAATGCTTGAAATAGGTACCTGGGACTGTCTCACGAGAATTTAGCATCATGTAACATTACAATACTGCTGGGCATTGGTGTTGCTGACTCAAAACACTTTCTATAGTTCTAGCTTCACAGTGACATTCAGCTTTGCCTCTAAAATATGAAAGAATCAAAGCTAGTAAGTAACATGGTGTTTAAAACTCTGGACTCCCACATGACCAACCACGGTTCGAGTTCTGGGCTAGCGGTTTCAAAGTCACACTGTGTGTGTGTATGTGCATGCCCGAAATCCAAAGAGGATAATAGAGAAGGAGAGAGATTGTGGCAAGGCCATCCCCCTTGGGGGTAGGGGATGGGGTGATATCTCACTTTTCCTCCGACTGTTACTCTGTCTCTCTCCAGCAAGCACACAACCCTATGGCAATAAATAAATAAACAAATTATTAAAAAATAAAATAAAATAAAGACAGAATCTGGCTTCATCTTAGATAATTGTTGCTGATAAGTAAGAAAAGCAGAGAATCCATTGTACTCTTACTGAATCATTGTGTATAACACCCAGTAAAATTACTCTTTAAATTTCAAAGAACAAAAAGCAGTTTAAAATGCTCATTAAAGTGACACACAAGTATGGGCACTAGTGTAGAAAATGTGTTGGGGTTCACAGAGTACTAGAAAGACCAAGATTCAAATTTATTCAGTTAAGTAATGAAACAAGAAAGAACAAAAGACATGTAGTTAGTTAGGGACTAAAGGCATTATTCGATAAATCAAATAAAAAATTTTAACTGTCTTTTTTTTTTTAATTGGTAAGCATGTGTGCTCACCAGAGAGAGACAGAGAGAGGGAAAGTGAGCAATCATCCTCCTATGGGGGTTGACCGTGCCACAATCCCTTCTTTTCCACTCTCAGGATTTTGGACACACATGCACATATACCTGGAGTATTTTTCAAATCATCTGATCTGGGACTTGAACTGTGCTGTGGGCCATGTGGAATCCAGCCATTTTAATCACCACACCACTGACTGACCCTTTAACTGCTTTACTAAGATTGTATTCAGATACAGTACAACTAATTCATTCAAAGTGCATACTTCCGTAATTTAGAATACAAAGCAGTATATCCATTACATCAAAGATTTTGAGACTATTTTTATCACCTTAAAAAAAAGACTTGTTTGTGTCTACTAGCAGTCACTTCGTGTTCTCCATTCTGACCAACTGAAAGAAACCACTATTTGATTTCTTGTCTCTATGAATTTGCTCATTCAAGGATATTTCATTTACATAGAATCATACGAAATATGTTTTTTCATGTCTCATTTCATTTAACATGTTATTTTCAAAGTTAATTCATCTTATAGATTCTGTCAATATTTCATTGATTTTTATTGCAAAATACCATTTCACTGTCTACTTGTAGATACCAAATTTTATTTATCTATCCATCAGTACATTGGGTTGTTTCACTATTGGATATTATGAATAACGACATTTTGGCAATCTGTGTACAGATTATTGTATGAACATATGTTGTCATTTACTTGCCACCCAAGTCCATAGGTGGAATTTCTGGGTCATGTGGTAATTCCATATTTAATAACTAGTTTGGGTAACTGCCAAACTGTTTTTCAAAGTGACTGTCCCATTTTATATCCCCATCAATGTGTACAAGAATAACATTTTGCCTACATTCTTTCAATGCATTTTCATATTTGTCTTATTAATATAGTCTTCAAATGGTTGTAAAGTGGTTTATCATTATGATATTGATTTCGTGTTTCCCTAATGATGTAGGGCATCTTTTCTTGCATTTACTAATATTTGTATATGTTTGAAAAAAAAATCCGAGTCCTTTTTTCATTTTTCTTCTTTTTAAAAGAATTTACCAGATAGTGTATGTTCTTGCTAGATAGTGACAAAGAGAGGGAGAGATTGAGAAAGAAAGCACCCTCAATAGGGCACAGACACTCTCCAATTCCTTCTCCATTTTTCTATCCTATTGAGTTAGGGCCATTCAAGCATACATTCACACCATGGTTTTCAAGTTGCCAAGACTGGTGTTCAAATGACATTGTCAGGGGAACCAGCAGTTAGCATGATGGCTATGTCATTGGACTCCCACATAGTCGACCACGGTCCGCGTCCCGGACCCAGTGGCTTAAAACTAACACCAGGCGCGTGTGTGTGTGTGCCCAAGATCCCGAGAGCGGAATGGGCGATGGATTGTGGCATGACCATCCCCCCGGGGGGGTGATTTCTCACTTTCTATCTCTATGTCTCTCTCTGTCTGGCAAGCGCACGTGCCCTATAGTGAAAATCTCTCCAAAATAAAGAAAAAACGACATTGTCAGGATCTGTTAAATGCTAGGCTTTGGGACTGGCCCTCTCATTTTTCAGTTATTTCTTTTTATTTATTTATTTTTGAGCCATCTTGGCTATTGGGGATGTGCACTTGCCAGAGAGACATAAAGCGAGAAATCCTCCCCCAACCTCTGAGGGGCATGGCCATGCTCCAATCTCTTCTCCTCTATTCTCCTTTTTAGATTTTGGGTATGCATGCACACGTACCTGGAATAAAGTTTTAAGATGCTGGTTCTGGGACTCAAACCACTGTTGACTATGTGGGACTGCAGCAACTTAACCATTATGTCATCTGCTGGTTCCCAATTGTTTCTTTTTTAAATTGTATTTCTAGCTGTGAGTTGCAAAAGTTCTTTTATTTTGTCTAGATGGAAATACTTTATCATATCTGTAATTTCTTTTTTTTTTCATTTCCTAGACCATCTTTTAACTTTCTTGATAATACTGGTGACAGCATAAATGTTTTCAATTTTGACAAAGTCCACTTTATATATTTTTTTGGTTTTTGTTATTTGTGCTTTTGATATTCTATTTAATAAAGTCATCAATACTTATCTATATGTTTTCTTTTAAGCATATACTTATCCATGTTTTCTTTTAAGCATTTTGTAGGTTTTGGTTAGGTCCATGGCATGGTGATAAAGGAAGACAGATGCTACAGGGCTGATCCTGATGTTCAACTCATGAACTCAGCAGTTTGAGAAGCAAGTATGTACATACATCCCCCAAATCCCAAAATCTACGTTTTTGGTTGATAGGTAATTTTTGTTTGTTTGATTCTGCTCTTTGGATATGTTATACCAGTGCCTTCTGCTCTCCATTGTTTCCAGTGAAAAGTCATATGTCACTCATCTTATGTTTCTCTCATATATAATGAATATTATTTTCTTTGATTTTTTTTCAATATTATCTCTCATCTTTGATTTTCTACATTTTTACTGTGATATATTTTGGTGTGGATCTCTTTGCTTTTATCATATTTGGAGTTTATTGAGTCTCTAATATTTGTATCACGTTTTGTAAAATATGTAATTTTAAGTCCATCTTTCTTCTTTCTTTCCTTTTTCTTCCTTCCTTTCTTCCTTCTTTCCTTCTGTTTTTCTTCTTTCTTGCTTGCTTTATTCCTTTCTCTCTCTGTCTCTGTCTCTCTGTTTTTTTTGTTTGTTTGTTTCACTTTCTTCCCTTCACATATTCCCAATACACACATGCTTTAAATGTCACAGAAGCTTGTTCTTATAGAGATTTAAGAGTTTTCTTTGAATAATGTTATTCTATTTCCTGTAGGTCATTAAGACTATTTTCAGAGACATACTTAAATATTTTTCATATAATTGTTAGCTATGTTTGTTTTGCTGATGAGTAGTCTATGTAATTCTTTAAACTATCATCTAGAAGTGCTTTCAAATATGCTAAAGACAGTGAGAAGATATTTTTTTCAAAAATATATTTGAATATTAAACAAAATATAGCTAATAGAAAATATCTTTCAGTAGAAACAAGAAAGAAGATATGTCAAAATATGAAAACCATTTATGACTAACTTTATACTTCTAAGTTTGGAATTTTAATAAAATAAATAATTTTAGTAATTATATAATAATTTTAAATTAAATAATAGTATAAATTAAATATAATTATAGCATGTTTATATTGTTTCCATATTTAGTAATAATATAATATTTAATAATTTAACAATCAATAATAGTTAAATTAATAAAATCATTTTAATAAAAATACATTATAGGATTAATAATCATAAAAACTGACAGAGAGAAGACAGAGACAGGGAGAAATCACTCCCCAGGAGGATGGCCACGACGCAATCCTTTCTCCTCCATTCTCCTCTTGGGATCTTGGGCACGCACGCACATGTGCCCAGTGTGAGTTTAAGCCACTGTGTCTGGGACTCAAACCACAGTTGACTAGGTGGGAGTGCAGCAACATAGTCATTACACTAACTGCTGGTCCCTCCAGTAAAAAAGTTTTAAAATTCTTATTGAATCCTATTATTTATTACAAAGATTTTAATCTATGAAATTAAGATGTGTACCTGTTATTTAAAATGCAACTACTGGAGCCAACAGTTGGTATGATGGTTTAGGTGCTGGACTCCCACACTGTCAACCATAATTTAAGTCCTGGGCTAAGTGACTTGCTTTCTTATTTGGTCCAGCCGATGGTGTAGCAGTTGCGTCACTGGACTCCCACGTGGTCAACCATGGTTCAAGTCTTGGACCTGGCAGCATAAAACTCAAGCCAGGTGTGTGTGCATGCATGTGTGCATGCATGCCCAAGATGCTAGGAAGAAAATTATGGAGAAAGAATTGAGTCATGGCCATCTCCTCGGGGAGTGATTTTTCACTTTCCCTCTCACTATCACTGTCTCTGTCTCTTCCACAAGCACATCCTAAGACAACCCACCTCCCAAATTAAGTAAATCGAAATAAATAAAATGTAACTGCCAAATTATTTTTTTCCTTCTCTATATTTGTTAAAATTAGGAAATGATAATTTCCTACCTCACAAGCCAGTGTCACAAGTAGCTAGCTAGTCCATCCCATAACTTTCCCATCCTCGAGTCCAAGTTATGATGGACAAAATTGTACTTTCCTTGCATTTCTTTGAAGTAAGAAGAAATAAGAAAAGGGAGAGTGGAATTGGGGGTTGTAGAACCCTGGTGAGTTCAGGGTAATCTTTCTTTTGAGAAACACTGAAAAACACTGCTTTCAGACAAGAGTTTGGAAAAAAATACCAAAGCTTTCACTTTGGATTGGCACCAGTTTCCAGCCATCTCTTTTCTTTTTCCCCCAGCTAATTTTATTGGTATCATATTAATAAAAGTGGAGAATTATATCTATAAAGGAGGAATTTTTGCTGCTTTTTTATTGAATGATTAGCAAACATTTGATTCCCCACTTTATAAAAATAAGAGACTTCAACTCAGTCTTCCGCTTATCCCAGTAAAATAAATTCCATAAAAAAATGACATTTGAGGGAACCAGCAGTTGGCGTAATGGCTATGTCGCTGGACTCCCACGTAGTCGACCACGGTTCGCTTCTCAGACCCGGTGGCTTAAAACTCACGCAGGGCATGTGTGCGTGTGTGCCCAAGATCCCGAGAGGAGAATGGAGGAGAAGGGATTGCGGCGTGACCATCCCCCCTGGGGGATGATTAAAAAAAAAATGACATTTGAAAGTGGAAGATAGTGATGAGACTGTTTTCCATTTCATCTGTATTTTACCTCCCTGGCTTCAAATTGTGTTTTTGTTATATTTTTCCATTAAAAATAAAAATAAAATAAAAACACACCAGAAGTGTAAAAAGTAAATAAAATGTGGACCACCATAAGGCATAATTGTTATGCCACTGGACTCTCACATAGTCAACTACGGTTTGAGTCCAGTACCCAGTGGCTTAGAATTCACACTGGGTGCATGTCCATGGATGTCATAAATACTGAAAAAAGAATGAAGAAGGGGTTGTGGCACAGCCATCCATTCTGGAGGTGATTTCTAATTTTCTGTCTCTGTCTTTCTAGAGAGAACATGTGTCTTATAGCAAAAATAACTCAAAAAATTGATGAAAATAAATAAATAAATAAATAATAATAAATGAAATGAAATATATAGACAAGTAATTGCACTTTTAAAAAGAATATGATTTATGATTTTGGGGAAGAGATGGTTATATAGTATATGAATAACAAAAGTTTTGACATCTAAATTTAGAAATCAGTCTAGATAAAACTCTATCAGAATTTTAGAATTTAACATTTTCTTATATTAACAAAAGGCTTAACCAAATGTAGGTGGCACTCTTTAATATTTTTTAACTTTCAATTTTTTTAGAGGGTTTTTTTCTATATGGCATGTGTGCTTGCCAAAGGATAGAGAGAGCAAGAAATCACCCACTGGGGGTTGGCCACACTGCAATCCCTTCACCTCCATTCTCCTCTTGGGATTTTGTGTATGTATGCACACATGCCCAATGTGAATTTTAAGCTACTGGGTCTAGGACTTGAACCACAGATAGACTACAAGGGAGTCCAGTGATGTAATCATTATGCCATAAGTGACCCTATTTAAAAGAGCTTTATGTGAGACTGTAACTTCAATTTAGTTTTTAAATTAAATAAAATGTTATAAAGAAGTACATTCATTAATTTATACATTTATATATAAATGTATATCTACTTTGGAAAGTGGGAAAATAACAAAATCACACCTGAGGAAAAGAATAGTTTTTTCTTCTACAATTTCAGGAGAATATTTCTTGTAGGTCTCAGATCTAAAAGGTATTAATTGTGTAAAATATATCACTTTCTTTGGGAAAAAAATTGCATACTTGATACAAAAACTATACTAAGAATTATCTATGACACAAAATGTTTATTTGAGATCAAGTTTCATTCTCTTCCCTCATTTAATCCAGTTAAAAGTCAAAGTACTCAAAGGTCCTTTACACAGTTAGTACATTTCTTAGATAACAGAAACTTAAATGAGTTATATTATATTGATAAAAATGTTGATATTTAATGTGTATGTTTGTGTTGTTTCAAGTGTATGTTTTTGTTGTTGCTGTTATTGAAGAAAGCTCAAGAACTTCATCAGATAATCAGTAGTATTATGATAAAAACAATTAAGAACCAAAGCCTTAAGTTATGTTTAAGCATGTTGAGCCTTGAAACAGTATTGTGCTTGAACAAATAAAATATATTGGTGCAAAGATTATAGTACATATATATACAAGATGTTTATGTAGAGTTTCAAGATAATATATACTGGATATTGGGATGGACTGGACTATTCTCAGAATATAGTACCTGTTGTAAGGCAACTTGGACCATTCCTTAGATTAGTTTCTGATGTTATATATAGTATGTTGCTAGTTATTTTATAGCAATCAATACTGTAAAGTAATCATGGAAAACACTATTGATATTTAAAGTGCAACTAGATGAAAGTATTTTTTTTCTTGCATTGGGCTAATTTTTATTTGTCATCTCATGGAAAATAGTGGATACATGGTTGTGATAGTATTTAACATCTATTTTGTTCATTTAAACAAATTTTTTAAAGAGAGAGATTTTTGCTATAGGACACGTGCACTTGCTAGAGAGACAGAGACAGACAGAAAGTGAAAAATCACCTCCCAGGGAGGATGGCCACACTGCAATCCTTTCATCCCCACTCTCCTCTCCTCTTGGGATTTTCTGCATGGTTGCACACATGCCTGGCATGAGTTTTTATCCACTATGTCCAAGACTTGAACTGTGGTCAACTATGTAGGAGTCTAGCAGCATAACCATTATGCCATCTGCTGGTACCTAAAGTAATTTTTTATAAAGCAAAAACTGCCTAATTTTATTTTGATAGAAAACTGTTCCTTATTTGTCACTTAAATGTGTCTTCCCTTTACCCCTCCCACATATTCTGTCCACCAACTCTCTACCATCTACTACCTTTTCCACACTCTTAGTTTGTGGTACCTATACTTACCCTCCCTACTATCATATCTTCAGATTTTTCAGTTTCTGCCATGGAGGACAGATATTCAGTTCATATTTAACAGGGATATATAGTATGTCTTTTTAAAATCTGGTTCACTTTGTTTAAATCTTTCATGTTCATTCATTTTGAGTTAAATTATAGGGTCTCATTGTTTTTTATGGCTCAGTAATAGTCCATAGTATACATGTTTCACCGTTTTCCCACCCAAATTGGCCTCAATTTCTTTCTCATAGTGTATTATTGTACATTTTTTATTTTCTAATTTCTATATTAAAGAGTTAAGATTGGGATGATGGGGAGAGAGAGAAAAGTTTGTTTTAAATGTTAAGTGTAACTACCAGCTGTAAAATTAGTATAATCTTAATTCTTAAACTTAAATAATTTTAAGAAGAAACTATAGACAATTTTCTTACATTAATAAAAATTAAAAGCTTAAATAAAATACTGAAAAGTTATTTCCATGTTAAGAATACTCATTACATGTCTGGCTCCATGGCCTGGTAGTTAAGGCAGTCAGATTCCACATGGCAGACTTCATTGTTTGAGTCCTGGATGCAGTGATTAGAAAAACACAGGGTGTGTGTGTGTGTGTGTGTGTGTGTGTGTGTGTATGTGTGTGCGCCCCAAATTCCAAAATGAGGGAGAGATGGAGGAAAATGGATTATGGCATGACCATTCCCTGAGTGGTGTGCTTTATGTTCTTTTTTTCTTTTCTTTTTTTTTTTTATTTTCGTGGTAAGTGCACATACTCTCTAGCAAAAGGAAAAAAAAAGAAAGAAAGAAAAGAATAATATTCTTTCTTGCACTTAATCCAAGTTTAGCCTAGAAACTTGAAGATGATCTTACAAAAGAAAATGTATTACTATATTAATATCATGCTGAATAAAATCATAAAAATTTGAATATATGTGACACTGATATTTGACAAAATTTTATAATAATTTATTATAAAAATATGTAAATGAGAAAAAAATCTTGTTTAAAGGTTGAAGGCTATTTTAAGCTGTGAGATTTCATTATACTGCCTGGTAAAATCTCAGAGGAATTTTATCTATATGTATAAAATGAGATTCTCAGTATCACATTGCAATTTGTGCAGTGTTAGCTATTCTAGTTCATGTAATCATGCATTGAAAAAGAAATAAAGCCTACAATTTTGAGACAGGGAGAGGCAAACAAGCCATTGCTATGAGTCACGTGTATGGCTTTGACTCAGAATATTTTTATTGGCCCCAAATATGTTTTACTTAAAATGCTTGTACATTAAAGAAAACAAACAGGACTGGTTTATTAATTAATAATAGCCATGGATTTAATAAAAATTATGAAATAATATTTGTAAAAAAACAAGGCCTTTATCTGATAGTCCATTGTTATTTTATCAAATACAATACTATCAAATTTATATCCTAATCAACATTGCATCATTGAAATTTCTGTTGTAAAACACAGATGTAAAAAATATTTTGTTGGGTAAGTTTGTCAATTGTCTGTTTTTTAATTCTGAAATTAGATCTATTACAGGTTTTTTGTTAAAATGTCATTGATATTTTGGATAAGAATGAAATTAGATCATTTTTAACTTTTTAAAAATATATACCCTATGCAAAGTAAACTAGATTGATAATATGTGTGTACACAGACACACACACACATACATGTATACATCAATATGACATTTATCACTCTTCTATTGGATTGTCAGAAAAGTCATGACACATTTTTGTGTAGAAAAACATAGAAAAATGTATCATGACTTTTCCAGCAACTCAATATTTTTCTCTCTACACTCAATTGATTATGAAAAGTCTGCAAATACAGGCTAACCATTTCTTCTAGTTTTATAGCTGGCATTCATAGGCCAGAAAGGTCAGCTTAACTAAAAGGCCAATTTGTAGTGAATTCTGTTTAATAAAGCAACAAAAATATTGCATGTGGTAATCTTTCACTGACTTAAAAAGGCATGACAGTTCTGTGAAAAGAATCCTGCGTTATTAATTTATCATATATGAGTCAAAGTTGTGTTGACTAAATGCTGCATGAAAGTGTTGCAGCATCCACAGCTAAATGAACATGCTGCTTTAAGCAACTGAATGCCAGAAGCTAGGAGATCCTAGCAGGATAACTTTGAGGATGAAAAGAATGTTTCATGTAGGAAACTTGGAACAAATATATTATCATTGAGTTATCTATCAACAAAAGCAATTAATGTGTGACACTAATCAAATACTAAAAATCACTGCATTAGTATGTCTATAAATTTATTAAACATCTAATTCTTTAACTGATATAATTATAAGTAGTAATTCCATTGATCCAATTTCTTTCCATATAATTATATAACAAAATAAAATTCATTTTATTTTTTTTTAACATCCTTGGGTTCTTTCTTAGCAGGTATTTTATAATTACATTGAACTTACATCTAAGCTGCCACTGAATGAACAAAAATGATGAATTAAGTAAACTAAAAGAAATTAATATGGAGACCTTTGTCATGTGACATCTAAATAATTACAAATATTTGAATTGCTTTATGACAAAGTTAAAAATAATCATTGTAGTATAATAAATTAAAAATTTTATGACAAGATCAAACAAAATAAAGCCTAAACATAAAGTTGTAGGTATGGAAATTATTAATTGGGATCAATAAACAAATTCCTATGGAAAATATTAATGTGATATTAATGATACTATTAAACTTTAAATCTGCTTATTGTCTTAGGTGTTACCACCTAGGAAACAAAAGCTATCACATAGCAATGAGAAACATTGCCTGGAATTCATAATTTTTTTTTAGAGGTTTTTGCGCTCGCCAGAAAGACAAAGATAGAGACAGAAAGTGAGAAATCAGCTCCCCGGGGGGATGGCAACATGGCAATGCTTTCTCCTCCATTCTCTTGGGTTCTTGAGCCCACACACACACACACCCAGCGTGAGTTGAAGCCACCTGGTCCAGGACTTGAACCGTGGTCGACTAAATGGGAGTCCAGTGACATAGCCATTAAGACAATTCCTGGTCCTTGGAATTCATAAATTTAGATGACATTCAAAATGAACATCCTGTGTATAGAGTGAACTTTTGCTGAGCTTTTTATTTTATTTTTTTCCCCTAACATAAGGCATGTACAGAAAGAGAGAGGGAAAGTGAGAAATAACCCCCTGCAACCCAACCACCATGCCACCTGCTGACTCCAACTTTTGTTCGCATTGAATAGTTAATCTAAGCCAATTATTTGATATTTACCTTCTTGTATTAGAAAAATTGACTCTTAGAGATACAAATTGTAGGGAACCAGCAGTTAGCATAATGGCTATATCGCTGGATTCCCACGTAGTCGACCGTGGTTCGCATCCCGGACCTGGTGGCTTATTAAAACTCGCTCCGGGCGTGTGTGCGTGCGTGCCCAGGATCCCTAGAGGAGAAGGGATTGCAGCGTGACCATCCCCCCTGGGGGGGGGGTGATTTCTCGCTTTCTGTCTCTATGTCTCTCTCTGTCTGGCGAGCGGAGGCGCCCTGTAGCGAAAACCTCTCCCCCCCTTCCCAAAAAAAAGAGATACAAATTGTAAACAATGTCTTAAAAAAATCTATAAAAGTTGATAATGTTAGCAACTCTCACAGATTAATTCATAATTATCTGGCTTAATGCAGGATTGGTCAGGTACCATGAGAATTTTTTTCTAACTTCTATAATTCTACTTACCACCATAACATATATTTATGAATTATTCTTATTTCAAGGCAAAGACAATTCCAGATTTGAGTGACATGTAAATTCTCTGAAAGTCAAATTTAAAATAAATGCATAAGGGACCAGTAGTTAGCGTAATGGCTATGTCACTGCACTCCCATGTAGTTGACTGTAGTTCGAGTCCTGGACCCAGTGGCTTAAACTCACGCCAAGCACATGTGTGCTTGATACTGAGAGGAAAATGGAGGGGAAGGGATTGCGGCGTGGCCATCCCCCTGGGAGGTGTTTTCTCGCTTTCTATCTCTCTGTCTCTCTCTGTCTTTCTAGCGAGCACATGTACCCTATAGCAAAAACTTCTCCAAAATAAATAAATAAACATATAAATAAATAAATATGTGTGTGTGTGTATGTGTGTGTGTGTGTGTGTGTATAAATACATACATACAAAAGTAAAAAGTCTAGGCCAGCCCCAAGTGTGGTGGTTAAGAAGGCTTAATCACACATGGACAACTGTGTGGTTCAAGTTGTGAATTCAGCAGCTTGAAAAACACATGGAGTGCATGCATGTGCCTACATGCCCAAAATCCCTGAAGGAAAAGGCATTGTAGTATGACTATTCCCTCAGGGAGATGGGGCATTATTTCTCATTTTCTCCATCTCTTTCTCTCTGTCTCCTTCAGTGATTGCATATGCTCTATAACAGAACTAAAAAAACTAAACCCAAACTAAAAGTATCCTAATGCTTAAAGAATTTAATAATAATTAAAGTTTAAAATAACAGGGGCTGACAAATGCTTTCAATGTAACAAAAATTATGAGACTTCTATGTACTTATAAATGCATACCTACATATGTACATGCCAGAGTGTATACACACACACACACACACACACACACAATCTGCAATATTAAAGTATTAGGAACTCAGGGAGGGTAACTAAGCTGACACTGAACCTAGAAAGGTAAATGATTGGAACTTTAATTACTTTGACCGTCATGCCTTGTAGATATGTGTCAGCCTAAGACAAAATAAGTGACATAGAACAAAGGGCAAGACTGCTCCACCATCATAACATACTTCTAATGGTTGATTAATAGGTGTATTGAATTGAATGTGTGTTGGGAACTGAAAATAAAACTATAGAAGTATGGGATAGTAATAAAAATTCAGTATGTTTATTATAATTATAACTATAATAGGAAGCCTAGATATATAAATAGATAAATTTAGACTATTCTAAGTTACACACACACACACACACACACACACATATGTCGAGAAAGGTAGAATTCTCCATTTAAAATTCAAATATTTAAATGAATAAATAATGTTATTTTTATACCAAGCCATAAACCTAAATTTTTTGTTCATGTATTAAAAAATATACCCAAATCATTTTAAAAATAAAATATGTAAGATTGAAGCAACTAGACTTTTTTACTATTTGGTTTTTGTTTTTAATGTTCTACTCAGTGACTTAGTACAATGTTCCCATAGTATTATTAAAGTTGTAAAGAATTTTGAGTAAAAGAAAAAATGCTATTATTATTTTATTCACTGTGTATCTAAAAATCACAAATATTTCCTTTAACATTGACAGACATCTTTAAGAACAAAAATTTACCTTCCTTTCTAATATATGGCAATGTGGAGTTTTACACTATAAATCAATTTCAAAAAATGCTTTGAAGTTTTCAAATTTCAGAGATTTACCATTTTTGTGGTTTCATAGAAAAGAGCATAACTAAAAATCAACTTAAGTTGTATATTAGAAGCTTTAACCAGAGGCATCTTCAATCTAGGCAACTCTGGGTTAAAGGCTAGAACTTCTTATCAACAAAACTACTTTTCTTAAAGTTATAGTATATTATCAAGGTCCTTTGTCTTTCTGGCAGAGGTGGTAATTCAAAAACTGAAAAAAATGAATATTGAATTTAATTAGGTATATTCACTGATCATTATGTGGTTGCATATTTAATTTTTTAGTTCAAACATGGATTGCTTTTTAAATTGTTTAAGCACAAAATGTCTTTCTATAAAAAATTTTTTCTATGCAAATTCTGTATCTTGGTCCTTATTTTACTAAAACTTGAGTTTATACATTCTCTCTCCTTTTGAGGTTATCTTTTAGTTATCAAAATAAAATAACTCAAGACCCCTTCAGAAATGTTGGATTGTCAGAAAAGTCAAGACTTATTTTTCTCTTTTTGTATGCGAAAGTGCATCATGCCTTGTCTAGAAACCCAATATCACACATCAAGGAACCTCTTCAAGTAATTCCTAGACTCTGTAGAGGATGCAGATATCTGCTGATTTTTTTTTCATCTCTGACTTAAATCTATCTCTTCCAGGCAACATCCAGCAATCTCATCTCTGCTTCCCTCTGGTTACACTGAGGAGTGCTCTGAAGAGCAGCAATAACAGTTTTTTCCAAGATTATCCAGGGAAATAAGCAATCAAATTGAAAAAATAGAATATTGAAAATTATCTAGCAGACTTCCTCCCCTTTGAAGTTCATTCTCCCCCCCCTTGCATTTTTGGCTATTTCCTTCTTTTCTCTTTGTGTTGCTATCCCATTCTTCCATCAGACCCACACATTGAGCTCCGTACTTCCCTCCTGCTTCCCTAGACTTCTTTCCATAGGATGCCAAGGGTTCCTTCATAATACACAAATCTTCCCTTTGCTTTGGTGCCCATTTCGCACTGTTCAACTGGCTTAACCTTTCATGCTATAATGACTATACTTATCATCCCCTTACAAAGATTTAGCATCTTTATTGTTCAATGAATAGTTGGACCTGCTGCCAAAACAATGTGAAGATACTTGGTTTACCTCATGACTAAAGGTTTATCAAAGTGATTCATTCCAAAGTACAGAAGACTCATGTGAGCACAAATTTCAGCTTTCTGCCTTAGAATCACAGGAAGCAATGTGTGGACAGATTAAATGTGGCTGGTCCCCTGCCTCCTCCAAATCTCTAGTCATCAAGATTAAGCAAATCACAAGGTACCTGCATACTTAAAATAATTACATGTAATTAGAATTAGATATAATCTTTCTTCCATTATTTAAGTTCATGATTAAAAATTAATTAGAAAAGAATTCTATTCCCAGTTATGATAAAGTAGCTTGTATAAGGGGGAAAAAAACCTGCCAAAAACAATTAGAAAAATTAAACAAAATACAAAACAAATAAACAAAACCAGTCCTGAGGTCTAGCTGGTGGTAGGCCCTGTTAAGATACTGCTCTGTTGGCTGGGACCACAGGGGATGCCCATATTTGAACCAGAGTCCAGGTTAAAGGCAAAGTGTAGAGGCATGCTTCTATAATCCCTGCAACATAGGGAGACTGAACCAGGAAAATCATGAGCAAGGTTGCCCTGAGAAACCAAGTGATACCTTTTAGGAAAATGTAGTGAAATCTGAGCACGGTGCATGATTATAATCTCAGCTGGAAGACTGAGGCAGGAGAATCATGATATGCTAAGACTCACATCTTAAAACAACAAAAAACCTCACAGGTCTTTGAAATAATTAGACAATACAGCCAATATCCAGGTAGCAATGAGAAACAGTAGAATACAGAACACAATAGAATGACATTTATTAAGTTTAAAAACAAAAAAAAAATAATAAGCAAAGTCTTAAATTTTTACCTATCGTGAAAATATTCTATAAAAAATAAAGGCAGGGGCTGGAAAATGATGCAGCAATAAAACATGAAGCTCTATGAGACTGACCTGTCTAGGAAGTTTTGAGTTCAGGTCTGCAGACCTCCTTAGTATGCTAGATACACATGTTCTCATTAGCTATCTGGAGGTGGTAGAGACTTGGAGGTGGGGGGTAGATGCAATGTCAAAATCTGTTGGGGGTCTTGGGCAACCCTGACAGGGGAAGGGGTGGCACATATCACTTCAGCCCAGGGTAACGTTGGGAACGAATTGGCGGCGTCCTGCGACCACGTGGGTTTGTGAAATAGCTGCTGATGTTTTCGGATCCAGTGGGACTGAGTGCAAAAGAGATCCAAAGAACAGTGCCAAGTTAGATGCAGATTACCCACTCTGCGTCCTTTACTGTGGAATCTGTTCATTACCAACAGAGTACTGTGAATATATGCCTGATGTTGCTAAATGTAGACAATGGTTAGAGAAGAATTTTCCAAATGAGTGTGCAAAACTTACTGTAGAAAATTCACCCAGATAAGAAATTGGAATTAGTGAGGGTCAGGGAACAGCAGGGAAAGAAGAGAAGAAAAAACAAAAGAGAGGTGGCAGGGGTCAAATAAAAGAAAGAAAACAGACCACAGAAGGTTACTATAGCCAAAATTCCCAGAGCAAAGAAGAGTGTGTGGCCTTGCAACTTTTGAAATTGATCTTAAAGAGGCACAAAGTTTTTTGCTCAGAAATTCTCCTGTGGTGCCTCAGTAACAGAGAAGGAAGATGAGATCATCATTCATAACATAATTGACGTCTTTCAGGAGAAATGGCCAGAGGTGGATGATGACAGCATTGAAGATCTTAGAGAAATAAAGAAATGATTTCAGAAACTTGTTTGTGTTTAATGATCCGAACTGAGAGTTGATATGGCCACAGGAGAGAGGTCTTTTAAAAATGTTTATCCTACAGTAAAACTATAGACTACCCTACCTTTGGCATTATCACTGTTGTGTACAAGGCTGTAATAAACAGGGGAGCCTATCATGCTTATGCTTGAAATAGAAAAAAATAAAACTCTGTTGTGGGGTACTGTCTTTTTGTTTCTTGTTCATAAAAGAGATACATTAATAACTAAAAAAAAACATGAAAATAAGGTCTAAATAAAGATGTGTACAAAGCTACAAAAAAGAATTTATTCTTTGGAGTTCATGCAGATATAACTTCTAAAGGGAGGTTTTAGGCAAAAGAAAATGATTCTATTTAGAAGGATAAATATAAAATAAGAAATAAAGAACAATGGAATGGAAAATACATGGATAAATCCACATGAATAGTGATTTTATAAAGCAATACCAATCTTTTACAGCTTTCGAAAATAAACATATATATTTAGATAGATTACAACAACAGTAAAAATACATTAAAGAATAAATTGAGTCAAAGTATTCTAAGATTCTTGAATTTTCTTGTGTGTGGTAAACATTCTAATTGATAGTTAAGTTTAATATATCAAATATGATACGGTGTTTAAAGTTTATTTATTTATTTCTTCCATGAGACACACACACACACACACACACACACACACAAAGAGACAGGCACTCCCGACAGGTTTCTCACACCACTATTCACTCTCGATCTCCTCAGCCTGCCAGGATTGTGGACATGTGCCGAATGTGTTTAGGAAAGCCCTGAGACAGGAACCCAAGATCCTTCCATGTGGGTCCTGTCAAGCTATTGCTGTGCCACCATACAGCCTCGGACAGCTTTTTTCAAAGTGTGGTCCATGAGGCCCTTGACATCCTTGGCAGCTTTCTAGGGACCCACAAATTCAAACTATTTTTCTAATATAAGACATTTATCATTTTCACTGTATTGAAATTTACTTTGTGCAATGTTAGTGGATAAGATAGCTAACATTTTGGCTTAAATCAAGTCAGTAACATCAAGTGATATCAATAGTCATTGTACTCTGATACACTCAAAACTGAAACAAACAAGCAAACTCATTAAAAAAAGTTTCACGTAGAAATACCCTTGAATAAACTGTTAACATCATGTATGCTAAAATGGAAAGCTTACATAAAGCTACTATCCTGTGCACTGAAATATGACAATTATCTCAAGAAAAACCATGTACCCAGTTGTTTGTGTTGCTAGCTAAAGTAGTTGCTTTTGTCATAAAGCATAATTTTTTACTTAAAAGAATGACTGATAAGGAAATATGGAAACTCAAACCTCCATGTTTGGCAGATATTTTTGTAAGAATAAACCAAATGGAGACCAGCAGTTGGCGTAATGGCTATGTCACTGGACTCTCATGTAGTTGACTGCAGTTCAAGTCCTGGACCCAGTGGCTTAAACTCATGCCGGACGTGTGTGTGTGTATATGCCCAAGATTCCCGAGAGGAGAAAGGAGGAGAAAGGATTGCAGAGTGGCCATCCCCTTTGCAGGGAGGTGATTTCTCACTTTCTGTCTCTCTCTGTCTTTCTGGTGAACGCACACCCCCTATAGTAAAAACCTCTCAAAAAAAAAAAAAAGAAAAAAAGAAAAGAAAAGAAAGAAAGAAAGAAAATAAATATAAACACAAAAATAGAGAAAATAAAATATGAACAATATATACCATTCAAATGATGCAGAATTACTGAGGTATATTAGTGTCAGATAATGTAAACTTTGTAGCAAAAACCATTACTAAGAGAAAAAAAGGAACATTCTATATTAATAAAAAGAGCAATATACTGGAAACATATGGCTATTCTAAATTAGTGTTACATGATGACACATCGCCTCAAAATATGAACATGAAGCAAAAATTAATGGAACTTAAAAAAATTAGAAACATGATGAGAGATATTAGCAAACATTCAATAAACATCAGAATAACAGGCAGAAGAAAAAAAACTCAGAAATCAGAAGTGATATGGGAGAAATGGAAAGCAAAATTAACAAGGATCATCTAAAATCACAATGACGATAAAATAGAAAATAAATTTTACTAAAAATAATACATAGCAAGACTTCTTGGTTATACCTAAAGCCATACTTGGAGGAGAAGTGATCACCTTGAATTGCTGTACTAAAATAAGAGAAAAAAATGCAAAATATTAAGGCCCTAATTATTAAATTTAAGATATACATGTACACATACAAAAAGAATAAAGATAAGAATTAAAATGCATTAAATAGAGATAAAAATGGAAATACTGGAGTCAGAAGGTGGCATGGTGGTTAAAGCACTCGACTTCTACATGCCAACCATAGTTTCAGTCAATTATTAAATTTAAGATATACATGTACACAAAAAGAATTAATAAAGATAAGAATTAAAATGCATTAAATAGAAATAAAAATGGAGATACTGGAGTCAGAAGGTGGCATGGTGGTTAAAGCACCATGTTTCAGTCCTAGACCTGACAGCTTGAAAATCATGCCAGGCATGTATGTGCGCAAGCCCAAAATTCAGGAGGAGAATGGAGGAGAAAGGATGGTGGCATGGCCATTCTTCCTGCGGGTGATTTCTTACTTTGTGTCTCACTGTCTTGGTCTCTAATGTGAGCGTATGAACCCTATGGGAAAGACCTTAAAAAAAATTGTCACATATGTATCTGTGTGACACACATATATATTGTGTATATATGTAATACATATAGATGGGAATGTGTGTGTCCATACACATGAGTCCCTCATCAATGTCACATTTACTTCATAATAAAATTGACAAGACAGCTCTGTGGCCTAGTGGTTAAGAGAGCAGGATACCATGTGGCTAACCAGGTAGCTTGATTCCTGACCCTGGTGATTTGAAAAGCATGCTGGGTATATATGTGTGTGTGCCCAATATCCTGACATCATTGAAAAATGGCAGAGAAAAGATTGCAATGTGACCATACCACATCAGGAGGTGCTTTCTTCCTCCCTCTCTCTTTCTATCTCTCTGGCAAACTCACATGCCCATTGGCTTATACACAAGAGGAGAAAAAAATTAGTCGAATGTTGACTTAAAAATGTGTAACTAGGAAACTTTTTATTTATATTTTCCCTTTTCCATAGCCTGGGCATCATGTAGCTTGCAGCCTCTGCTTCTGCCACTCTTTGTAGAGCTTCTACAAATACTGTCAGTTTCTAAAACAGCTCTTATATCTATTTTCCTTATGATTTTTTTTATTTTGAGTTTAGTAATGAATACGTATTTGCCAAAATTTCTAAAAAAAGAAAAATATATTTATAACTCATTTATAAAATATATAGTATTGAAGTTTATTTCTTCCCTTAGTAAGAGAGACAGAGACAAAAAGCCAGAACTTCTACCAGGGTCTTTTTTTTTTTTTTTTTTTTTGGAGAGGTTTTCACTATAGGGCGCGTGCGTTCGCCAGACAGACAGGGAGACAGAAAGCGAGAAATCACCCCCCAGGGGGGCTGGCCACGCTGCAATCCCTTCTCCTCCCTTCTCCTCTCCTG
>NW_006160159.1:372380-423027 GCF_000334495.1 Tupaia belangeri chinensis
CCCACGCCGGGCATTGGTTTTAAGCCACCGGGTCCGGGACGCTAACCCGGTCGACTACATGGGAGTCCAGCGACATAGCCATTATGCTAACTGCTGATCCCCCTCCACCAGGGTCTTGATACCTTGATCAATTTCCAGCTTCAGCCAACCACAGATTATGGGCAAAGGATGCCCAGATACCCCAGAAGGTCTTTGGATGGAATCAGCAGCCTGCCCATGTAGGTCAGTCTTTCAGAGCTTTGTGTTTACTGCTGCACTCCTGTCGAGCCTCCCTATGTTTGCTTTAATTCATGATAAAAATACCTTTTCTATAAAGTTCCTTGAGAAAATGAATATTATTAATTTTTCTTCCTTTTTCTTTATGGGTTGCCTGTGTTGTTAAATAGAAGCATATTGCTGAGCAATGTGACATTACTTTTTTTTTATCACCTAAATGCTAATGTTTGAGGTTTTAAGATTATTTATTTAGTTATTTATTTAATTTTTTTGGAGAGGTTTTTGCTATAGGGTGCATGTGCTCACCAGAAAGACAGAGAGAGACAGAGAGACAGAAAGCAATAAATTACCCCCCAGGGGGGATGACCGTAATCCCTTCTCCTCCATCCTTCTCTTGGGATCTTAGGCACACACAAATGCCCAGTGTGAGTTTAAGCCACCAGGTCTGCGACTCGAACTGTTGTCAACTACATGGGAGTCCAGTGACATAGCTATTATTCCAACTGCTGGTCTCTCTGCTTTTTTTAATGAATTATTTATTATTATTGTTTGTTTGTTAATTAATTAGTGAGAGAGAAATTGAGAAAGCGAACTGCCGGGTCTGGGACTGAAACTACAGTCAGCCATGTGGAATCCAAAACCTTAACCGCCATGTCACCAAGGGACTTCTCTTATGGTCAGAGGTAGTTATTGTGAAAATTCATTTTGTTTGTTTGTTTATTTGTTTTCCTACAATTCTCCTTTCTTTTTTGTGAACTCAAAAGTTCAGGTAGTTATTGTGAAAATTCATTTTGTTTGGTTTGTTATTTGTTTTCCTACAATTCTCCTTTCTTTTTTTTAACTCAAAAGTTCTTCTTCTTTTTTTTTTTTTTGAGAGGTTTTTGTTATAGGGCATGTGCGCTCGCCAGAAAGACAGAGAGAGACAGGGTGACATAGAGAGAGAAATCACCCCCCCCCCGAGGGATGGCCACACTGCAATCCCTTCTTCTCCATTCTCCTCTTGGGATCTTGGCCCTACACACACTCGTGCCCAGCATGAGTTTAAGCCTCCGGATCCAGGACTCAAACCTCTGTCAACTACGTTGGAGTCCAGCGACATAGCCATTAATCAAACTGCTGGTCCTATGAACTCAAAAGTTCTATTTGAAATCAGATTACAGATTCTAGGAGGCAGGTGGCCAGTAGATAGTCCACTGCCTTTCCCTGATTTACATTGACTATGCAGCAATTACCTATTAGATCATTTTAACAGCACTATCTAGTTAATGTGGTTTCAAATGTTTAGGGAATTGCTTGAGTCAATTTATTATTGTATGATTAATTAATTAATCCACTAATATTTATGTAGCACTTGACAGCAATCATCAAGACAGAACCCTTGCCTTCATTCAAATGCATTTACACACAACATTCAAGACATTATCAGGATTTAAAAAGGAATATTTTAAAGCAAGTATGTTTACCCATATAGGTGCTTCAAGAGGAAAAAGACATTTGAAAAGAAAAAGAAAGGCAAATTATATTTTTATTATTATTATTATTATTTAGTATATGGCTTTGACTAGCATGTCACTGCTATGTAGTCAATTCTTTTTTTTTTTTTGGAGGGGTTTTCACTATAGGGCACGTGTGCTCACCAGACAGAGAGAGACATAGAGACAGAAAGCGAGAAATCACCCTCCAGGGGAGATGGTCACGCCGCAATCCCTTCTCCTCCATTCTCCTCTCGGGATCTTGGGCATGCACACACACGCACCCGGCGTGAGTTTTAAGCCACCGGGTTCAGGACACGAACCGCGGTCGACTACGTGGGAGTCCAGCGACATAGCCATTACGCTAACTGCTGGTTCCCTGTAGTCAATTCTTAATCAGTTCTTAAACTAGCATTTTGTAGGAGCTAGTTTCTACTAGAGCAATTGAAGCAAGCAATTTATCTTCATGTATCCTTACATCATTCAAAACTTCCATTTCTGTGGGGAGACAGGAAATTTCATGTGAGAATCTTGGAATATCTTTTAAATTTTTATACTTTTGTTAATTCTAAAGAAATATGGGACCAGCAGTTAGCGTAATGGCTATGTTGCTGGACTCCCATGTGGTTGACCGCAGTTCGAGTCTCAGACCCAGTGGCTTAAAACTCGTGCCAGGCGTGTGTGCATGCGTGACCCCAAGATCCTGAGAGGAGAACGGAGGAAAAGGGATTGCGGCGTAGCCATCCCCTGGTGTGTGGGGGTGATTTCTCGCTTTCTGTCTGTCTGGCGAGCACATGCACCCTATGGCAAAAACCTTCCAAATAAAAAGAAAAGAAAAGAAATAGTGGTCTGCCAGTTGGATAATCTATGTGAAATAACTGATGCAAGAAAAATCATGACAAGTCAGTTTATGAAAGTAATTAAATAAAAAAGAAAGCCATGTAAGAATGATACAAAATGTGATTTTCCAAAGGACTTAAGAGACAGGAGAAAGAAATGGGAACTCAGCCATATGGATGCTGCACCATTAATTTATGATATCACTGCGGAAATAACTTTAATGACCAAAAAAAGTAATGCCTATATTACTTTTATTTGAGTGTTCTTTGTGCTATGTTATTTTTAGGTTGCAGTATTTTAAAAGTTGTGTTTTCAGGCACCACAGGATTAATAAAGAAAGCATATGTAACCTCAAGTGAAGACATTTGCAAAGCATCTGTTGCTAAATTTTCTGAGTTTTTGTTTTTCTAGTAGAAAATTACATTTTAGATTTTCTATTCCCAAGTTATAATAAAAAGGTACTAAAATTCAAGTTAAGTAACAATGAATTGTTTTTACTAATTGTAATTACTAATGTGTAAATCTGTAATGTCATATTGATGGAACTACATACATAGAGAATTTAGTGTAGCTTGTAAAAAGGCTAAGTGAGACAATGTTGCAACAAACTTAAATCATGAACTATCTTCAAGTAGAATGCATATGCTGAGAAGATCATTTTACCCTTTATAAAAAGTGAATAATTTATCCAGACATTTGGATAATCTATTAGAAAATTTTATTATGAACGCCAAAGGTATATAAAGTGAACATTATTTTTTTTTAAGTTTGTGTCATAGGGCAAATACACTCATGAACAGACACAGAGATAGTAAGAGGAAAAGTGAGAAATCAACCCAACAGCACCACCAGGGGACATAGCCATGCCACAGTGCCTTATCCTTCATTCTACTCTTGAGATTTGGGTATGCATGTATAAGCACTTGCATGATTTTCACGCCACTGAGTCTAGGATGTGAACCATGGTTACCCATGTGGGAATCAAGCGCCTTAACCACTACAGCACCTGCTGGTCCTAAAGTGAATTCTTATGATATATATAAAAGAGAGTACTTGGAAGGACTAAATGTTAGCACAGCAGTAAGCCAAGAGGATCCACATGGAGAGGTCCAAGGGTTGTGTCCTGGGGCCACCCTCTACACAGAAGGCCTGTGCTTCAGGTTGGCTAAAGCTCTGGCATAAATCATAGCATGAGGACCTTGTTGGGGCTGTTTATATTTCTCTTCTCTCTCTTTCTCTCACTCATGAAAGAAATAAACTTTAAAAAGAGAACATACTTGGAAAATCAAATTTAATATTACTTGCTTATTTTACAAAAATTAGAATACATAGAAAAATATGTACAGATAAAAATAGTTAAAGTTAGCAATCAGACTTACTGTAATTTTGGTAGCAAAAATAAATGAAAAAAAATGGAGATATCTGGTAATCATACATTTTTAAAATTTAAATTTAACTTTCAATTTCAATTTAATTTTAATTATATCTAATATTATTTTTTAAATTTACATTTAATCATTATACATATTTACAACTTGCAACATGGTTTTTCCTAACATGCTTACAGTGAATATTAGTCAAGTCAAATATATTATCATACATTTTTAAGAAGTAATTAACAACATAAATAGGAAGCTTCCAGACTAAGAGTTTCATTCCTAAACAGGAATTAAACTGATTAGGTGAGAAAGTTAAATGTGGGGACCAGCAGTTAGTGTAATGGCTATGTCGCTGAACTCTCATGTAGTCGACTGTGGTTCAAGTCCTGGAACCGCTGGCTTAAACTCACACTGGGTGCGTGTGCACGCGTGCCCACCCAGGGTCCTGAGAGTAGAATGGAAGAGAAGGGATTGTGGTGTGGCCATTCCCCCGGGGCTGATTTCTCGCTTTCTGTCTCTCTGGCGAGCACACACACTCTATAGCAAAAACCTCCCCCTCCCAAAAAAAAAATCACTAAATTTGGAAAAGTATTTCCTATGATTAATGTAAGGTATTTGAAAATGATTTTGTAAACCATTCATATCAATTAGCTAAAAACTAGTAATGATTTACTAAATAATTATCAAAAAAGTGATTAAAACAGTATAGTAAACAGAAGAAAAGTATATTTTGTGCAAATAAAATGGAATAGAATTTTAAAGACAACAGGGAGTTCAGAAACAAGGAGAAAAGACCTAGCTAAATAAACAATTTCCATACTAATACTAAGCCACTAGCATAATTGGATTCATGAAATTAAATCAATTTTAAGTTTTATAATAGAGAAGTAAAAACTTCAAATATGTATAATCACCAATGCTAAATATAATTTGTAATAAAATGTTTGAAATAACTACTAAGTAATGTATTAGTACCAGTACAGTGTCTGATAATAAAGAAATTAAACCATAGTTTTTAATTACATCAAAGTTGCTGGGACCAGCAGTTAGCGTAATGGCTATATCGCTGGACTCCCACATAGTCGACTGTGGATTGAGTCCCAGACCCGGTGGCTTAAACTCACGCCGAGCGCGTGTGCGTGCATGCCCAAGATCCCAAGAGGAGAATGGAGGAGAAGGGATTGCGGCGTGGCCATTCACCCTGGGGGGTGATTTCCCGCTTTCTATCTTTCTGTCTCTCTCTGACTGTCTGTCGAGCACACGCGCCCTATAGCAAAAACCTCTTCAAAAAAAAAAAAAAAAGGTGCTGATATTTCTTATAAAATGTAAAATTTAGCCAGGTTTTAATGAAAATAATAATTTCTTATTTCTCAGATAATATCAGTTATATGAAACCAAGCTACTACTCACATATTTTTCTTTAATTTGCAATCATACCACTCAAGTGTTTATCATTATAAACTGGATTTTCTATTTTTATAGAAAAGTAGGAATGACACAGCTAACTGTAGCAAGAAGCTTGCAATGAACAGGTGGTAACAAGGTTGAACTATTTTATTGGCATAATCTGTGTACTGCAGAAACATTTCCACCATGATCAGAAATCAACCCAAAGGGGTTAAAAGAATGTTAGCAAAGAATAGTGTTCCACGAAAACTACTAAAGAAATGAATCTACCATTTCTGAGATGTAGCTTCCTAGATCGCATAAGTAGGCCATGTGATGATGTTATGTAGTCAATTCTATTTTCAAAATATAACATTTCTGATAAGGTGCATCTGTTTGCTGTTTTTGTTGTTTCTTTTTTAAAATTGTGGTTAAAAAAACATTAAATTTACTATCTTAGCCATTTTGAAGCATTAAGTATTTTTGCATGTTGTGCAACAGATTTCCAGAATGTTTTTCATTTTGCAAAATTTTAAGTCTGTGGCCATTTTAAAAAGTTCTATTCATGTATACTCTGTGGAATACTACTCAGCCATATAAAAAAACATTGAGATCCTGACATTTGATACAAAGTGGACAAATATAGAAGACTTAATGCTAAAAGAAGCAAGCCAGACTATGAAAGATAGACTTTGTATTCCCCACTTAATATATATTGATTGTCTGCACTCTAGAGCAGAAACTGAAAGTATAGAAGGTATAGTCGTAGAAAGGGCAACTGTAGATACTAGAAATATTAAGGATGGGGAAAATCAGGGATGGGTCATAGAGGGAGGGAAGGAGTGAAAGAGGGGAAGGGGGAAAAGTATGTTTAATTGACAAAAAGATTAAAAAGTATTTGCTGATGAAAAAATATATATAGTCATGTCTTTGTCTTGACTGATATGCATAGTATTTGTTCTGGAAAAAGCAATGTTGTACACTGTAAAGATGTATGTGCTTAAATGTAAATTAAAATAAAACAATTTGAAGACTTCCTATTTCCACCTTCTCCTTCTATGGTAACCACCATTCTGCTTTCTGTTTCCATGATTTGACTAATTTAGATATTGCATATTAGTGAAGTCATATAGTATTTGTCATTTCTTGGCTAGCTTGTTGCACTTACTACAGTGCCTTCAAAGTTCATCCACGTTGTAGCATATAAAATATTTCCTAAAAAAAAAAGGTATTTCCTTCAATTTTAAGATTCAATCTTAGTCCATTGTATGTTTCCACATCATTTTGCTTACCTATTTATCCATCAATGAAAGATTACAGAGGGCATCATAGGATTATCTAGTAATCTAATTTTACTTTTTAGTTTTTGAAACACCATACTCCTTTTCATTTTACACCATTTTACAGTCTCGTTGACAATATAGATGGGTTCCAGTATCACTTCCTCACAAGGCACAGACTGACATTTTTGTTGTAATAAGATTGAGTTGTTGTAGGAGAGTTGAGCATCCACATATTTATCTAAACTGGAGTTATGCAAGTACTAACCTATATGTTATTTTAGACTTTTATCCTATCCTGTGGTTAGCTAGTCTACTTTCTTTCTCTTTCTTCTTTCTTTATCATTTGTCTGAATTGACTGTTTTCTTTCCCAAATTTGTGTGGAATTGCAGGTTAGCCTATGATCCTACTAAAGAATGGATAAAATGCTTTGGAACTTGTGAATGTGAAAAGGGCAATGGCAATCATAGCGGTGTGTTGGAAGGACACGTCAGAATGGGAAGTTAGAGTGTAGGATGAGAATGGAGCAAGCATTAAGATCAACAGTAAGTTATGCAGTTTCAAGTGGAAAGTAAAAATGATTACGAAATGTGTCTACTTATTTGGAAGGAGGATGTGATGCAAAATAAAGACGATAGAGCCAAAAAGATATGGATTCTGCCACCAGACCAAGGGTGCGACCCTTTGGCAAGGAAATCAACTCATCTGAATTACGATGTCTTCATCTGTGAATAGGGATGAAAATAACAACATTGTAGGATAATCTTAACAATTAGATGAGGAAATTAATTAGAATTTGCCTAGTGTAAGGCCTGGTACATAGTAGGTGGTCTATGACTTTTACTTTCCTTCCTATTTATGCTGAGGAGAGTACTTTCTTTTCTGTTTCAAGACAAAAAGGAACTTTATTTTCCAGCTTCTGGTATAAAAACCTCAGCTAACAAAATCTAGAATATTAAAAAGAATAGTCTTTTTTTTTAACATAGTATATATTTTCCATGTAGTCTCCATATAATGAAGAATTTGTATTGAGAGACAAAATGCCAGAATAAGAGATGAATATATATATATATATATATAGGGGGGGGGGGAGAGGTTTTTGCTATAGGGCACGTGCACTCACCAGACAGAGGGACAGAAAGCAAGAAATTACCCCCGCCAGGGGGGATGGCCAAGCCGCAATCCCTTCTCCTCCATTCTCCAAGATTCGAACCACGGTCGATTATGTGGGAGTCCAGCAACATAGCCATTACACCAACTGCTGGTCCCAAGAAGAATATTTTTATGGACATATTTCTTAATTCAGATGCATTTTAAAGAATTTTAAAACATTATTTTTTCATATAACTAAGCTATCTAATTTATAACATTGTAAAGAGTTAAAATCAGATAATGGTAGTATTCAGGATTCACAGTCAAATTTTCCAGAAAACATTTTATTTTATTTTGTGAAACACTGTACAGTTCCTTCTTCTAAAATAAATCATTGTGCTAAAGTGTTAAGAATATCCATTTGTGCAAACAGGATTTGTGGATTTGAGTTTTTATTAGTGAATTTACTATTTTTCATCTAATTTATCCATAGCTTATGTCTCTTGAAAATATTTCTGCTGGACCAGCATGTGGTGTAGTGGTTAAGGCAATGGACTCTCACATGGCAATTCGAGTCTGGACCTGGAAGCTTGCTTATTCTCTCTCTCTCTCTCTAGCTCTCTCTCTCTTCTCTGCTTGTCCCTGGTGAGTGCAAGTGCCCCGTAGCAAAGTAGAGACAAAAAATAATAAACAAAATTTTAAAAATATACATTGTTGTGCTGAATAGTTGTTTTGATTTCTTTACAGACATTTTTGGTACTAGAACTTTGTTTAAAAGATCACATTTCAAATATATTAGCCACAAGGATTCTTCCACCAGAATTGCAACCCTCCTATTCAGTATATGAAATATCATTGAGTAAGTGGTGGTATTTCAATTATTGTGGTTTTATTTTTACTTTTCTCCTATAATTACTTTCTGCATCTTTCATTTTTGTTTTTGTTTGTTAATTTTATAATTGGTGGTTGGCACATAACAATATTGAAAAAGAAGTTACAAGTATAAATAAGCATTAATAAGTCAGGGAAGTTATCTGAAATTTGAACTTTTATATCGAAATTTTTAAGAGAAATATCAAATCGGTGCATACACCCTTCTCTTTGTTGTGCAACATCTGTATGCTTTGAGTCTGAATGATTTCATTTTCGATAATATTTTATTTCTATAATCTCTGACTCTCCTTTTTATTGTTTAATTAAATGTGTACTACCTCTAGAGACAAGAATTTTATTCAACTGTATGATCAAGTCTATGTGTGACATGAAATTTTAAATACATTGTCTAACTAGCACATCCATGTTTATTGCAGCTTTATTCACAATTGCTAAAGCATGGAACCAACCTAAGCATCCAAAAACTGATGACTAGGTTGAGAAACTGAGGTGCACATATAATATAGAATATTACACAGCTATAACAACCAATGAGATCTTATCATTTGACTCAAAATGAAGATAGAAGACTTACTCTTGAACCAGAGTTTGACAGATACACATTGTATATCCCCATTCAGGTTGTACTGAGAGTCTACATTTTATGGCAGAGGTTGAGAAATCTGAAGATGTAATGGTGGAAAAGATTCATGTGGATACTAGAGATTGTAAGGGGAGAAAGTGGTAGAGACTGAATGTTGGATGGTGGGTGTGAGAAAAAAAACATTTAGGACAGTCAAAAGTGTTATTTGCTTAAAAGTGTTATTTGTCTCTGAAACTAGCCTGCAAATTGTTTCAGGAATGCTTTATCAAATTATAAAAGTTCAAGTGCAATAGTGTGTGAAAACTATAGATGATGAACTATGTTTACAAGAGAAAAAGCAAAACAAAAATAAATATGTTTCTATAAAGATCATATCTGCTCAAAACTTCCTTTGAATTATTAAATGATAAATTAAATGAGGTCACCAATCCCTATCACTGTTTTTGCCTTCAGTCTATGAACTTTTGGCAAATTTTAAACTTTTATTATTAACTTAATAAAGACAGATAACAAATGAATATATATATATAAATAATTGATGGCATATTGAAAGAATAAAAATTATACTTCCCTCTGCATCGTATATAACACTATACTGTATCTTTTCACCCAATCATTTTATTTTAATAGCTTTGTTCACACAGTCCTTAGTTTTTACCTGAAATTAAACACCCATTATCAGCACATAAGTAAAATCACTCTAAAAATTTTATCAAAAAAAGAAGATAAATCCGGTTGTTTTTCAAAATCATGCCAGCACTTCAGTGTTTTTATTTAGAAATTCAATAATTATCATCAGTCCCATTTATTACATTCAAAAGAAAAAAAAATAATAGTAGTTCAATTGCCACTCATCTATTCACATCCATGGGGGTGGGGTAACTTACCTACTTGACAGAACTTGACCATTGTTGTAAGTCCATTTGTACTTGTGAATACATATTGTCTACTCAAATTGTCTACTTAAACTAAAACACAGAATCCTCACCATCATTTTTTAAAAGAGATTTTCTCAATAAGTTGCATATGATCACCAGAGAGACAAAAAGCAAGAAATGCCACAGCATAATCTCTTCTCCTCCATTCTATTCTTGGGATCTTGGACATGTACACACACACACCAGACATGAGTTCTAAGTCACCAGGTCCAGGACTCAAACCATGGTCAACTATGTGTCAGTCCAGCAATTAACCATTTCACTATCTTCAGGTCCCTCACCATCAAGTTTTAGTAAAAATTAGGAAATGGAGTTTTTGCTTTTTTTTTTTTTTTGCTATAGGACTTGTGCACTTGCCAGAGAGTTACAGTTTTACAGAGTAAGAGAGAGAGAGAGAGAGAGAGAGAAAGAGAAAGTGACAAATCACCCCCTCCCCCTGCCAAGGGCAATGGTCATTTTGCCACAGTCCCTTCTCCTTTAGTCTCCTCTTGGGGTTTTGGCCATATGTGCCAGGCATGATCCGCAAGCTGCTGGGTCTGGGACTGGAAATGTGCAGTTTGGTCATGTGGAATTCAGTGTCTTAACTTCCATGCCACCTGCTGGACAGAAATGGTCACATTTTAAAGAAGCGAGGTAGGATCTTTTTTGCTGATACAGATGCATTGTAACATTATGAATTTGTTTTCTATTCTGGTTGTGATTTTTAAAAGGACTAGCCACATTAAAAGAAGATAAAGTATGGAATGTTTTCTTTAGCTGACCTTGTTTCTTAATAATTTTCATCAAAATGTAGATTAATCTTAGTGCTAGTGTTTGTTATACATGTGGGAAAATCCCTCAAATTAAGACATTTATGAGAAATATTGGTTACAAAAAAGAAATAACAATAATAGAAACAAAGTATTTAACTACTATATTAATCATAATGGCATCAATTTGATGGACTGAGAGTCTTCCCTTAAAACATGATACATCTATTATTAGAAAACTTTTAAACTTATATATGTATATAAATAATTTACACTTAATCATTGAATATCTTTATAATGTACATGTTTTTTTCCAGCATGAATACAGTGGATAGTATCAATTCAAAGACATACAATATACATTATCGTGAACAAATAACTTTTCACTATTGTATCTATTAGAAGTTGTTTTTAATTTGTTTTTTCCCTGACCTCACTCCCTATTATACACATATTATTCACCCCATCCTACATTGTCTCTAGTATCTGCAGTTACTCTCCCTGTTATTATACCTTCCAGTCTTTCTGTTTCTGCTATAAGCATGATATATCTTTTAAATCACAGTTACACAGTTTAAATATGGACAGGTATTCTGATTATAACACTTGAGATTGTCAAATACTTTCCTTTCAAGATACTCCTTTATCACATTGTTTGGGCAGCTTAGGCTGGCTGCTGTCTTTTGAGTAAAGGAAAAACTGCACAAAATGTTTATTTTGATAGTAGTTGTATTGTATTAGTGCAAACACAAAAGGAATTTTGAAGGAAGGGATTTGGGATGTGCCCAAAGTCCGATACCTGCCTGAAGAAGAGAGCATGATTTCTCGGATGACACAGTAGCAAGGTCACTGATGTACTGCTACATTTTGGACTATTAAATTATTGCAGAAGATCTCTCCTAGAGAATATGTCATTTCTCAACATGAGTTTTACATTTTGGATTCAAATTTCATTTTAAGGCTGAAATAAAGAGAGATGAATACTGAATTTTGCAACAAATGCAGACTAGAGACCAGCAGTCCTCACTTCTATAGAGTCATTGTGAGTTTACAAATTCACCATTTGAAACCCTTCTTTGCTAGCTTCTCTGATATTTGTAGGTACCAGAAATAGAAAGATTACTGGCATACTGTAAGACATGGTTGTCCTATGATGATGAAGAAGTGTTTATGTATGTTTGACTGGATACATTCTTCACTTTGTTACCATATGTTCAACATGGTCAGATGGTTAATGAGTTTTCAAGGCTGAAATGCATCTGGTCCAACTTTAAACTTATGGTTTACAATACTTCACTGGAAAACATATAATTAATCTTTCAGTGGATAATCTACCATAACTCCTAAACTAATTAAGAGTAGATACTGTTTTTAACAGGATTTTAAAATTAAGTTTTATATACGTTAATGTTGGGGAAAAAAATGACCACCTCCACCTTTCTTCTCCAACGTATCCTATTGATAGAAATATGCAATTCTTCATTGAATATACGTTTTCAAATTGTTTTTCCCTTAAGGAAAAGGAGTGTCTCTCATTCAATTTTGAATCCTGAGCATCTATTGTAGAATAAAGTAAAACCATAAAAGGTGCAAATTAATCAAATATATATATATATATTATACACACACACACATCACACATATACACACATACACAAATATCATACAAAGATATTTATTCATACTTTACAAATGAATAAACTAAAGCTTATAATTTTTTTTTTTTTTGGAGAGGTTTTGGCTATAGGGCACGTGTGCTCGCCAGAAAGACAAAGAGAGACAGAGAGACAGAAAGCGAGAAATCACCCCCCAGGGAGGATGGCCACACCACAATCCCTTCTCCTCCATTCTCCTCGCAGGATCTTAGGCACACACGCACATGTATCCGGCATGAGTTAAACCACCGGGTCTGGGACTCAAACTGCGTTTGACTACATGGGAGTCCAACAACATAGCCATTATGCCAACAACTGGTCCCCTATGAATTTTTTTTAAATGATATAAAGTCAGTCTGATATATTTCAGTTGTTATTCAAATAAAGAAAATGACAGACCAAACCTCAACTCTTAGCTTATGATAGATGAATAACGGGATAGTCTCTCATGTGAATATAATCTAATTTATTTAACCATTCTCAACTTCTTAATCACAATTGCTTTTGTTATTGGTTATTATTATAAACAATCATGAGTAATATATTTATAGTAAATTATATTTAGTTTTTTGTATATTTTCCATGAATTATGTTTGAGAATAATACTTCCACTGTGCTTAAAATTCAAAATTTGTTTAAGTATAATAAGTTATACTGCCAATAGCAGTATAAATGTTGCCTATTTCTTCATGTCTTTGACAGAATTGGGCATTCAGGAGGAATCATCCCTCAAAATTTTGTTAGCTGTAAAAATAATGTTATTGTTGCAATTCACATATTTGATTTTAGGTTGAAAAATTTTCACATGCTCACTTATTAGCTACACTTTTGCTTTAATTTTGTATTTATGATATTTGAAAAATATATCTTTCCTTGTCTTGGTATATCTCAATCAATTTGTATAAACTAATTATTATGACACTATAGCTGGCTGTTTTAGAATTTTTCCAAAGGGCATGTGCACTTGTGAAGAGAGACAGAATGAGAGGGAGAAAGTGATAAATCATCTCCCCTCACCTCCTAGGGAGATGGCCATTCCACAATCTCTTCTCCATTCTCCTCTCAGCATTTGAGGGCTGCATACACACTCACCTTGCACGTTTCTCAAGCTGCTGGATTTTAGACTTGAACCACAGAGTCAGGTATGTGGGATCCAGCCCCTACCATGCCACCTGCTGGACTCAATTATTTTTGTATTTAAATTACTTTTATATATGTTGAGCTTTTTAATCTGGCAGGAATGTACTTCAGTTTGTTGGCCGAAACAACCGTTCTCTATTTTAATACAGATCTTGAAGTTATTTAAGCTTTGGTTATCAGATGTTGCCTCCCACAATATCTTGCACAGTGTCTGTGGAATATAAACGTCTTCAAATATTTATTTTTTTATTTAATATGTAGCATTTTGAAGCTACTAAATAAAAATATATGTGAATTCATGTACTAATCCATGCATGCATCCATTCATTAATTCAAGAAATATTTGCTTCAAACCAACTTTCTGTCAGTGACAGTGCTAATTTTTGAAGAAATAGATATAATTGAGGCAGATCCAGCAACAGTGGTATAGGTGGTAGGGATCTGCTGTGCAGTGCTGGAAGCCATGTGGAAGGCTCTATGTCTGGCACTCAGGCCCACCTGAACATGCCAGGTGCACAGTTGGACCTGTGATCTACACAGACTGCAAAGTTGGAGGAAGGGTATGGAAGCTCTCTCTCTTCCTCTCTCTCTCTCAAGAAAAATAAAATTAAAAATAAATATTTAGAGCACACTTGTCTTGAATACTTCAAAGTTTATATAAATTCAATCAGTGTATTCTTCCTAAGGAAAAATTTTAAAATAAATGGATAAATTGGGACCAGCAGGTGGCATGGTGATAAAGACGCTGGACACTCCCACATGGCTGACCACGATTCAAGTCCTGGACCTGGTGGCTTGCTTTCTCACTTTGCTTCTCTCTCTCTCTGTGTCTCTCTCTGGTCAAATCAAAATAAAATGAATGAATGAATAAAAGTAAATAAATAATTTAAAAAAAGAAGAGGCAAAAGAAAAAAAATAAATGGATAAATAACTTTAGTGTAGTTTAAGGAATTTGTAAAAGAAAACAAAAAATAATAATTTAATAAGTTAAGAGCCATTGTAAGTTTAGATTTAAATGAGAAAATGAGCAAATTAAAATTTATACCATGCCTCAGTATCCAAACTAACCTCTAGCCACTTATGTGCTTATTAGATAATTCTAAAACTGTTTGGCATTTAAGTAAGTCATCAAACACAAAAAGTAAAAATGTAAATAATATAATGATAAAGATGATGATTTATCTAAATCTCTGTAGACTGTCTTAAATAACTTATTAACTGTGGACCCAATAACAATATTTTTTAGACATTCAGCAAATAAAAGGAGACAGTTTAAAGCAAAAACTACTAGAAAATTCCCTTAAATATCGCAGTGGAGTATGACATCAATGACATCAGTAATCCTTGAATTCTTTTTATTTATTTATTTTTTCTATCTGCATTTGGCCTTAGGTCACATGTACTCCCTGGAGAGAGATAGAGAAAATGATAAATCACTCCCCCAGAAGGGATGACCATGCTGCCTTCCTTTCTCCTCCTGTTTCCTCTTGGGATATTGGACACACACATGCAAGATGGCAAGTCAGGGTTTAGAATCTCAGTGTGCCCTGTGGGAGTCTAATGCCTTAATTATCATGTCATTTACTGACCCTGATCCTTGAATTCTTACTGAAAAAAAAAAGTTTTCTTGAGAAATTGGTTTGAATAACCTTTCACCATCTCATTTTGAGTATTTCTGTCTAGCATACCGTAAGTTCTCAATAAATGGCTCATTTTACAAAACACAATGTCCTCCAGTTCATCAGTATTTTAGCAAATGACAAGATTTCCTTCTTTTTAAAGGCTACGTAATACTCCATTATATGTTTATTGTGTGGGTGTATGTATGTGAAAAGAGAGAGAGGCCATATTTTCTTTATATACTTACCTATCCATATACACTTAGATTGTACAATTCTTAGAAGTGCACTTAAAAGTACACTTAGAAGTAAAATTCTATCCTGGGCTAGGAATATTTGGATAGCAACATTATTGTGTAGTGTAAGTCAAGTTTGGGTGGGGGCGGGGGGTCATCTGGGTTTCACGGTCTCCAATTTCAAGATAGGTTGTTTTCTAATTACTTATGAGTTCTTTTTCTTTTTTTATATTGACATTGTGTTTCCTTCAATTTTGGACTTGGGATATAGGAAGGATACATTTACATATTATTTATACAACTCGTTGGTGTTTTGATCTAATTATCACACACATACTCATTTCTACCATTTTACATATCTGTAGAACCATCACTCTTCCTAAGTATTCTTCATAAATCACAAGGGTGATCAATTAGCATGACTTCTTCCTTCTATGTTGATATCATGTTCACCAAACTGTATCTCTACAGAAAGTGGCTGGTTCTTAATATGTGAAGAAAATCAAGGTTCTGGGAATGTAGAAAAACAAACAAACAAACAAACAAACAAAAAACATCATTTGGGATAGAACTGAGCCATCGCATTTTCATGTTGAAAGCTCGATTTTCTGATAAAGTCTCAGGAGATATGCATAATCCCCATCTTTCACTACCACTTTGTTCCATTTTCAATTGTATCTGGAAGGAACATAGCAAAGTTTTAGATAAGTTTGGAAGTATTTTATAATTGCACTTTTTTTTTATCACATCAACAGAAAAAAAGGACATTTTATAAAAGAGAGAAGGGTGGCCAACAGAAGGTGTAGCAATCGCCATCCTGGACTTTCACATGGCTGACTGCAATTCAAGTCCCGAACATGGTCACTTGAAACTCAGGCCGGGCACGTGTGCCTGCATGCCAAGATCTTGGAAGAAGGAGAATAGAGGAGAAAGGATTGTGGTGTGGCCATTCCCCCGTGGGTTGATTTTTCACTTTCACCCTCACTGTTTCTTTCTCTCTTCAGTGAACACACATGCCTAAAGCAAAAACCTCTAAAAACAATTTTAAAAAAGGAGAGAGAAGATATAGTAAAATTTTTTTCTACTATATATCAAGGAAAGTTCTTACTATCACTTCCCTAATTTTTTAATACAACTAATACTTCTGATTGCTCACAGGCTCAAAACACTAGAGGATTTTGGTGCTCTCTCTTACTTAGGTTTTCTCCTGAGTAGTGTGAGTACTTTCTTCGAAACAGCTATACTTGAGCTACCAGGTAGAATGGTAATTAAGGTACTGGATCGCACATGGCCAACTGTGCTGTTCAAGTCCCATACCTGGCTGCTCGAAGAACACACTGGGTACATGTGTGTGCTTGGCCAAAATCCAAAAAGGATAATGGAAAAAGGATTGCTGTGTGGCCATCCCCTCTGGGGGGTGGGGTGGTTTCTCACTTTCTCTCTCTTTTTTTCTCTCTCTCATAAGTGCAAACATTTTTTGATAAACTTTATAATTAATATATATATATATATAAATTATATACAAATATACACTGCATATATATTACATTTATATATAATATATATAAGTATATATGTAAAATCTTCATGATGTTTTTCTTTGTCTTCCCATTTCAAACATTTATTTTTCTTGCTTATATTTATTTATTTATTTATGTATTTATTTTTAATTTGTCAGAGGGCACTTGTGCTGGTCAGGGAAAGACAGATACAAAGAGAGGGAGAGAGAGAATAGCACCCCTTGGTGGGGCCTGGTTACTCCCAAATCCCTTCTTCATTTCTCCATCCTGTCAAGATTTTGCGAACACATGTACAGCCTGCTGTATTTTTCAGGCCAGGATTAGAACTTCATGGTTATCCATGAAGTAATCAGTAAGTCGTGGATCCAGCCCTCTTGCCTTTATTTTTAAACTTTTCTTCTTCCTCTTCAATCATTTGCTTTCTAATATGTTCCAAGGACTACAAGGAATTAATTTTCTTCAAATAATTTGTTACCCAAGGCAAATGCTGCTCTTCGTCTAACACAAGGTTAGTCTTGTGCTATAATCTAAGCACACTGCTAAGACATTTTATTTGGTTGGAATGTATGCTATATAAATCTAAAAGCAGATTTAGACTAAACGTTTGAAAGCAAATATTTGGCTAAATACAGAATCAGTCTCTGCATGCTGTTTATGGTAAAAAAAAATTTTTTTCAAAGCTTTCAATATTTCTAAAACTCCCAAGTATAGAGTCATAGGACATCAAAGCAGCAAAAGGTCAATTTATTAACACTAAAAACTAATTTCATGGCCTATACGTAGAGATACCTTGTTCTTTTAAATTATTACTATACTACATAAACAGTCAAAATACAATCCATGCAGCAATGGGCATATTGTTTAATTAAATTTGATTCAGTGAAAAATCATCTAATATATCTTTTTACCAATTTAAAGTAAAGCAAGTGTCCATACATAAAACTTTTTATTCAGTTTTTATGGTTACAATCAGATGCCTAAATTATTTTTACATAAATTTATTTTCCCACCCTTTTATTTAATTCTAAGGATCATTACATATTTCCAGATTTTAAGATGTGTATATACATTCAAAGTATTTTATAAAATACATGTTTCCATAGGTTTTTATTATAAATGAATATTAAACCTGTTTTACTTTTGTTTTCACATTTATTTATTTATTTTCTTTTAGACATTCAATTATATTATTTAGCTTACAAAGTGAATATTTCAACAGGTGAACATTTCTCCCTAGTTCAGTTGATAAAACTATAAAATTATCTTCAACAGATAATACCACATTTCTTTGTCCCATTAATAGTTTCCCTCTCTATTTTTCTTCTAAATGTCCTTCCTTAGACCCTCATGTTTCACACACACTGTATTTGGTATTCCCATCCATTTACTGTGTTTCTGTATCCTTTAGTCAATCAGTTTCAGTCATAGAGTGCAGACACTCGGCAATTTCTTTAAGATCAGTCTGAGAAATATGCTGCTATTAGATGACAGCTTTTTTCACTTACCAGTCCATAGCTTGATTCTGACACCTTAATTTCCCTTAATTAATATTTTATGTTCCTATAAAAACATAATCAGAATGGCAATATTTTCCACATTCAGTAAATTAATTTTGATCTATTATATGTTCAACGGTGTTATGCATATACACCTTCTACAAGAAAATTTAAGAACAGGTATCAAGAAACTGGATACTTCTTGGATACAATGCTTTCCAATATTTTCTATATCATGGCATACACAGAAATTGATAATATTTGTTCAACTCATTGGAATCACTGGTTTCTTAGGAAAGTGAGCATATAGATTCAAAGTTGATGTTCATCCAGAGTCCCAGCTACTCACATCACTAAAAGCAGCCTCAAAATTTGAATGGATTTGAATCTGGGCACAGCTGTTACCCATTCACAACAAAATAATAAAACACTCTGACTTTCAGGAAACTGAGAACAAGAATGCACAAAAAAGGAAGAGCAGGTTACTGAGATTAAAAAGGTATAGAAGATGACTGTAACTAACAGTTCTGACTCAGTTATGTCCACTCAACTACACCTAGTTATTGGATCAAAATTTACTTAACTAAAATAATTGGTGCAATATGTCTGTACAAAACTATTTTTATCTATTTTATTTTCTTTTAAAAATTTTATAAGAAGGTTCCTATGCTTGCCAGAGATGACAGAGAGGAAAAGTGAAAAAGTACGTGGTTACATCATGATCCATTTTCTCATTTCAAGATTCTAGGCATGCATGCACACATGCTAGATGTTTTTCTTAAGCTTCCATGTCTGGGATTCAAACCACAATTTTGACCATGTAAGATCAAGCCTTAACCAATACATCATGGACTGGCCATTTTTACCCAATCAAAAAGGCAACTTGGGAATAAATCTGTAGCAGAATGGTAATGTACTGTTAGAGGAGGGCCAGATCCCACATGGTAACTGCAGTTTGAATCCCTAAGTCAATCAGCATGAAACGTTCCAGGCAAGAATGCAAGTATCCAAGGCTAGAGACTTTAAAGAAGGCATTGCAGTATCACCAGACCCTGTGGAAGATGATCATCCTTCTTTCTCTTTCTGTTTTTGTACAATCTATCATTAATAAAGAAAAAAAGATATTTTTTACTGCTAAAATTTTAATATAGTTTGTCCTTTTGAAATTTATGTGTTGCATTTTTCTCCCCAATGGAATTGCACTGGGAAGTGGTCATATCTTTAAGAGGTAAGGCCTAGTGGGTGGTATTTGGATCATGGTGGGACTTCCATCCCAAATAAATTAATGGTTCATCTCATAAGAGCAATTAATTCTTTCCCTCACAGGATGAGGGTAGCTATCCCAAGAGAAAGTTTAAAAGGTAAGAGCTGCCCACAGATTTTTATCTCTTTGCACATGCTTACTAACCTTCTCACTCTGTCAGCCATGTTGCGATTTAAGATTAGAGGCCAGCCAGATGGTAGCTTCTTACTCTTGGACTTTGCAGTCACTAGAGTCATGAGCTAAATAAACTTCTATTTTTTACAATCACCCTTTCTCAAATATTTCTGTTTAGCAATACAATAATAGCCTAAGACAAAAAATTGGTAAAGTAAATACAATGTATGGATAAAAATGTGAAAGTGACCGTGAAAGTGGGTGATGGTCAAAGGTTGGAAGAATTTGGAGGAGCAGTCAAAGAAAAATTGTAGATTCTCATGGAGACTTAGAAGAATAACAGTTTAGAAAAGAACTAAACATTTACAAGATTGGACATATGGTCTTAACCAGAATGCAAATAGAAATATGGACAGTATAGGTCATCCTAAGGTAGTGTCATAAAGAAATTAAGACGTTATTGGGAGCTGGAGGAGAGCCCATACTTGTTATAAAGTATCAAAAATTTTGGTGCATTCTATTCATACTGGAAGGCATTATGAAAGGCTGAAATGAAAGGCTGAACTTAAGATGGTGACCTAAGTTCTCTAGCAGAAAAAAATGTCTAAGTAACAAAGTGCTCAATCTGCTGCATGGTTATTGCTACAACTGCTCTTAGTTAAGTGAAACAGAAACAAGATGATGTAAATTAAAAATTGGTAATTTAAAATAAAGAGAAATTTTGAAAATTTGCAGACTGAAAATAGAAATGATAAATTATCTTTCACAGTAAACACCTCTAGCCATCTAGAGGTTGCTAATGTTATTAGCACTAATAGAAGGCACCCAGATGCTAATTAGTAAGCCTATGGGAGGAAGGATCCAATGACATCTCCAAGATCTTCAGGGCTGCTCCTTCCAGCATGGTACCAGAAGCCTTGAAGCACAAAATGATTTCTGGGAAAAGTCCTGTAGAGGGACACACTGTCCTGCACAGCCTGGAGCTCCCTGTATCTTGTCACAACATTCAGCCACTCCAGTTGCTGCATTTACATCTCAAGCAGTCCTAGAGGCAGCCCAGGCTACCACTCTGGAAGGCAAAGGCAGTAGGTGAAGGCACCAGCATTGGCAACAGCAATGCCCAACTCACATGGGGCTTCTAATATTGCTACTTCTGCAGGTTTGGAGAACACTAGTTCTGTGAGGCTTATCAGCTTCTGCTTAATTTCAAAGGATGCATCTAAATGCATGGAAGCTCAAGCAGAGAACTTCCACAGGAATGGATCCACAGGAGAGAATGTCCATTAAAGTAGCATCAAGTGGAAATGTGTGGCTGGAAAAAAGAGTTCACAGAAGGGTCATGCCTAATGTTATAACAGATGGCATAATGGTTCTGTCACTGGACTCCCACATACTCAATGACAATTTGAGCCCAGGACCCAGTAGCTTAAAACTCATGTCAGGCATGTGTGTGTACATGTCCAAGATTCTTTTTTTTTTAAAAAAAAAACTATTTAATTTTATTTATTATTATTATTATTATTATTATTATTAAGGGCATGTGTGCTCAGCAGTGAAGGACAGAGAGTGAGAGAAAGTGAACAAGCAAGCTGCCAGGTCCAGGTATATATATATATACACAAATTTCTCACCTTCTGCCATATCTTACTCTCCTCCCACTCTATCTCTACTATCTGTACTTGCTTTCCATTCCTTTTTTTTCCTCTCACATTTTATTGGTTAACAAAGTATCTTAATTGATCTAACTACTTTCAATAGCAACTTCAGCTGATATGTATATATCTGTGAGCAAATGTTTGACTTTATGCATGAAATGTACATGCTCAAGAATCTAAGAGGAGCATGAAAGGATTGCAACATGGCCATCCCCCCTAGGGTATGATTTCTCATTTTCTGTCTCTCTGGCTCTCTCTGTCTCTTTAGTGAATACATGCTCCCTATAACAAAAAATCTCTCTCTCGCTCTCAAAAATAAATAAATAAAAAGAAAGAAAGAAAAAAGAAAAAAAAAAGTAGAAGCAAAGGAATAGTTAACAGAACATTTTTAAAAAGTAAACTAGAAAACAGAATAGAAGTAAATCCAAAAGTTGTGCTCTTGGGCCAGTCAGGTTACTTGACGGTTAGATAACTAGATTCTACATGGAAAAGTGTATAGTTTAAGTCCTGGACCTGGATTTGGAAAACACACTGAGTATATGTGTGTGTGTGTGCCCAAAGTCCCAAGAACAAAATGGAAGAGAAAGAATTGCACTGTGGCTTTCTCCATTTCTTTCTCTCTTTTTTTTCCCACTTTTACATTAAATATCCACCTTACTCTTTTTTGAATGCATACTATTTTTTTGATGCCTATTATTTGTGGCTTCAGACAATAATGATTTACCATAAATATACCATAACTAGTCAGAGCACAGTGAAAATTTTAAAGCTCTTGACCTAAACATTGCGTTTCTTTATTTATTTTATGCTTTTACTACTATTTGTGTTTTTAAAAATTTACACTTAATCATATTCATTGTCATCAACAGATTACTTTTCATTTTTGTATTTATTAAATGTTTCGTTTGTGTTTATTTGTTTATTCCTCAATATCCTTCCTCTCATCCCGTTACCTACCTCTTTTTACACTGTCTCTAGTATCTACAGTTGTTTTCTCTACTATTAGATCTTTCAATTCTTTAGTTTCTGCTATAGAGTGCAGACATTTGATATGTATTTAAGTGAGGCCTGTCTTTTATAGTCTGGCTTTCTTCACTTTACGTTATATCTTCCATATTGGTCCACTTTATATTAAATGTTAGTGTCTCATTGTTTTTTATGGCTAGGCAGTATCCATAGTGTACCTGTGCAAATTTTTTCAGTTCACTAATGTGTTCTTGGACATTTTAGTTGATTCTATGTCCTAGCAATTGTGAATAATACTACAATGAACATGGATGTGAAAGTGTTTTTCCAGCTGAGTGTTTTCTTATCCTTTGGGTAAATACCTAAGAGTGTAATTAGTAGGTCATATGGTAGTTCTATTCATAGATTTCTGAGGACCCTTCACATTGTTCTTTGCAGTGGCTGTACTAATTTACAGTCTCACCAACAGTGTAGGAGGGTTCCCTTTTTCATCACAGCCTCACCAGCACTTCCCATTGGGAATAAGTTGTTTGACTTTCATTTCTCTTAAGATAAAAGATGCTGTCCATGTTTTTGACTGTTCATATGTTTTCTTTGGACAGTTGTCTGTTCAGTTCATTTGCTCATATTTTAATTGGATTTATTATTTTCTGGGTGGTAAGCTGCTTGAGTTCTCTGTATAGTCTGGTTATCAGTCCTTTATCTGAAACATGTTTCATAAATATATTCTTCCACTCTGATGGTTGTATTCTTACTCTAATTGTTTCTTTTCCTGTGCAAAAGCTTTTTAGCCTGATATGGCCCCCATACTTACTATTACCTTTTCATACTATATTCTTTTGTAATTTTTAGTGAGTTTTAAGGACTAAACACTAACAGGTTTATATATTAGAAGGAATTAAAATATCTGGTATAACATAACTTAGTCCCTTTTAAAAATATAAAACAATTAAAATAATTGTGATTGATAGCATTTTGAAATATCTTGTATTTATTCTCAAGTTGCTCTTACCTTCTGTAGTTTTAAGATTGTGTTTAAAATTTGGGATATACAGAATTATGTCTTTACTGTGATTGTTAAGTCATTACTTCAACTCACATGAATAGCACCATCTCATTTAAGAAATGGAATGCACAAACTGATTACTTGGAGAAGAGAAATAGTTTCTGCAACGTTTTTTTTTTTTTTTTTTATTTAATACACCACGTTGTACTAGTTGATGGTATCACATTGAAACAATCTATTTTAAGGGCTCTGTTTGTATCAAATGCCTTCTATACATAATGTGAAAGTTTCTTCAATTGCAAATAGCACAGTAGTAGTAGTTAGGGCTTTATTACTTAGTTCTAATTTGTATTGATGGCCTAAAAAAAGTAGCATGCTTTGCAGTTCTATGAAAGAAAAGATTATAAATGGAGATTAATTATAATTTTGCTAGCTCAGTACTTGTAAAACTAAAGCAATTTATATTCTTTCTCTTAATGATCTCCATTCCTGATTGCAGTAATGTAATCTAATTGTGATTATGATAGTATCTGAATCATGTGGGCCTCAATGTGATTGAAACTACTCTTTGCATTAAAAAGTAATTTTGGAGTAATGATGAAAAGTTACTGTGGAAAATTGGCAAGTAATATATTTTACTCTGTATCTTAAGTTTCTGCTTTCATTTTGATTATATCTCTTAGCATGGATAAGTATGATATTATATCAAGGATTTATTACATCAAAGCCTTATCAATGATAAGTATGAGTATGAGTATCAAGGATAAGCATGATATTATTGAAATAGCTGTGACATAGTTGAGTCAGGGAAATGACTGAGGATTTAAAATGCTAGGATAAGGTTTACTGAAAGTGCAAACCAAATAAGGAGAGGGAGGGTGGGTTCAATATTGTACAGATACGATAGCTAGCCATAACAAAGCTGTGGGTGTTTGAGCTGACACAGCGGTACTGTTTGGAAAATAAGGATAGTCAGGTATTTTGTGAATGTTGAAATACACCTCCAGGGCATGAAAAGAAAGCAGAGCAGGAAATGCCCTATTCTTGATAAAATGCCTTTTGCAGGGTTGAAATTTGTTTTGGGGAAAAATGTACATCTCACATTTGTGCTCAATTAAAGAATACAATTTATGAAATCATATTCAAGAATGTTAAAAGCAAGCAAGTTAAATGTTCATGTTCAAAAAATGATTTTTTCTTGAGACACCTACTTATGTACTTATTGTGAAAATAGAGGAAGCTGAGGAAGGTTATCTTGGGAAAAGATATTGTGGGAAAAGTGTGAAAAATAATAAAAACTTATTTTTCAGAATCTTATGATGATGAATTTATGGGCAGAAATTTATCATTTAAAAAGTTTATGATGATTTAATATCCATTTAAATTATGATTAAAGATGAAACTGATAAAATTTTAAAAAGAATAACTTTAGCAAAAGTACGTTTAAAATAACTAGAAACATATTATGTATGAGAATTGAATTGATAATAGGAAGTGAAATGAGAGAAGCTAACTAATGGAAGTCTATCAAAATGCTTAAAGGACTGGAAGGACATAACCATTGTTTTGTGGCTGTGCCTTTTTAAAATTTAAATGGAAAATATTTGTTAATCCCTCAAATTGTTGTTTGGGTGAAATAAAAACAAGAAAGAGCTAACCTTGATATAACAGTGATTACAAATGTAATAAAGCAAGTATTTCAAACTTTCCTTTCAGTGTGACTCCACAGAGGAATAAATAGATAAACAAGAAAAAAATTACAAACTCATTTTGTTGTTACTGCTGACAGTTGGGGAAAAAAAGTATCCTCTTCTTCCATCCCTGGAGCCTGTGAAGATCCACTTTAAAATGTTTCTTGCAAAAGTGATGTGACTCAGGAGAAGAGAAGAAATGCCTACATATAAATGGCTCACTGTTTCTTGTGGGAAGAAGCACATTAACTCTTTCAGGCCACCAGAGTCCATTTAACAAATTACTCTTTTTTTTTTATTATTTTTGTTTTCAGTGCAACAAATTGTACTGGAGAAGTAATGCAACTCTTTGAAGTGCATCATTGACTCCTGTTCCATCTTCAATGCTTATGTACAGATAAGTGCCTTGTCCATTGCCATTTTTAGACTCTCCCTATAAGGGGAATACAGTGTGAAATAGATACTCTCCAGGCTCAGTCAAGAAGAGAACATCTTGAGCCTCTATGGTACATTACGGTCAGTTGTAATAGACCAGCAAGGGAAGTGCGCCTCCTGCCATAATGACTGTACTATGATGACCCTGTGAACACAGAGATGCATCAAAGTGCAGCACTGAAACTTGTGCAGTTTTTCTTTATCTGAGGCAGTATAACTGTAAAAATGTCCCAGACAGACAAGATGTTTATTTCTTCCCACCCCGCTGGTGAACTTATATTCCGATATGGAAAGAGCTTGAGACTACTTCATTTGGTTTTCACTTTCCCAGATGAATTCCAAAGTATTTTCACTGTGGAAAGAAAATTCATCCTTTTTATTTTTTTCTGTTGAATTATGAATCATCTTTTTTTTTTTTTTCCCCAGAGTCTCTTAGAAGAGTATGGCAAAGTTTTGCTGTAGAACAATTTCTAGATTCTTGGGCAAAGATTCTAGACATAATAAGCTTTGGGGGAGGGGGCTGTTGATTTTAGAAAATTCTTGGAGGGAACAGCTCATTTACTTATTCTTATGCTGAGCAAGTGTGTATTAATTAGTATCTGCAATTGAAAAACACTGATGTGAGCACTGGGAAGAGGCAAGGCTGATTTCTCAGCACATAGGTACTTTCCTCTATGGCTTATGATCTAATGGGGGAGTACGTATCATTGTGTTGAGTGCCATCATTCAGCCACTTCTATGCCATAATAGGAAAATTGGAGGGTAGTAAGTGCACACAGACCCATCGTAGCTAATTTACTATTGAGGAAGACTTTCTAGACAAAGGAATTAAATAACTTGAAATGCTTAATGGAAAAAAAGTTCCAAAGTTAGTTCCATTTCTAACCCTTCAGTGTGTCTACATAAAAAGAGAAATTAAAGGAAACCTTCAACATATGGTGAATGACTGTACACGTGCAATTTTTTGAATGAGATTGTTACATGTGTTCCACTCAGGAGGATAGTGAGATAACAGTTTAATTTTTTACACATTGGAGACTCCCTTTTCTCTTAAACATCAGCTTATTTATTTTGTCTCTAGTAACTCAGTGACTATATACATTGCTATATTACTGTACTTGCAAAGTTAGCTATGACTATGAAAGGTGACACATTTGGTGAGAAAGTTGTAAGTATTACATTTTTTTTACATGTTCTTTATCTAAAGTAAAGTAGCTATGCTGAATGGAGGAGCCTGAAGTTAAGAAATACCTAGAAAACTTTTCAAAATATATTGATGTTCACCTATACTAAATATATCAGGAAAGTAAGAGTTGACTGAATAACTTGAATGTACTTGTTTAGTAACCTTAGGTCTAATCAATGCTTAATACAATATCTTGGCATTTTCTGTAATATTTTGATCAGGTTACCTCTTCACAACTATCACAGCTTAATCTTGACTTAGCTATAGGTAACAATTTCTTTGATTTGGAAACTAATGTGTTCAGTCTTTTTGACTAAAGAGGATGATTGCTTAAAATTCTTAGTTAACATCCATAGTATCTAAGCTTCTCTGGCAAAAAAAAACAAACAAACAAGAAAACACATAACATCATAGAGTACATTTGATTAATTAGAGTAATAATAATAACTATTTACTGAACTTCTATTACAGTGGCTGTGCTGAGTCTTTTTCATGCATAATTCCATTTAATCCTTCAATACTGCTATCTAAATTTAATGTGTAGGTAAGTTGTGTCTCAGAGGATATTCATTTATTTGCTGAAGCAACACAGCTTCTGCTAACCTATCTATCTATCTATTATTTTTACTTTTATGTATTTATTTAGTTTAGGCTTTTGCCATTGGGCTCACTGGAAAGAGACAGAGGGAGGGAAAGTGAGAACACACCCTGCAAGGATGATGGCCATGCCATAATACTTTCTCCTCTCAGAATTCTAGGCATGCATGCACATGCATCTGGCATGATTTTCCAGCTGGGTCTGGGACTCGAACCATGGTTGACCATGTGGGAATCTAGTGCTTAACCACCACCCATCTGTTGTCACCTCCTGCAAACCTATATTTAAACCCAGAATTTGTTTGCTTCAGAGCCTATACTCTTCTCACCTGCCATACTATCTTACCATGTAGCAAACACTGAAACTATCTTTGGAAACCTCATACAGAAATTCCTCAAAGCTAGGGCAACCCTCTTTCACAAGGGACAGATGACTGCAGTGATAGTCAGGAACAGCTTGGTTGTGTTTGACAACAGCCCATGAAAACAAGACCTCTTAAAGAGAGATTAATGCTATCAAATCCTTTCAACTCAGATTTATACCAGCTTATACAATTGGCCTTTTACATAACAGTCAGTAAAATCCAGCCTCAGGAGAGAGAGACATATACAGTATTTATATTGTTGTTGAAAGTTTCACAGCCTTCAAACCACACTGGTTGGAATTGAATTTGAAAATCTGACTCCTGATTTCTTTTGCAGAATCACTAATCTTCGAAAGGGTGCTGTGCTTTCTCTGCACAAGTAGTTTAAATAAAGAAAATGGCTATGCTATGGTCGTTAAGAGACCACGTAGTTTTCTTCTTTATTTAGAACAAAAAAATTACTAGCTTTATTGAAGCCACTTTAAAATCAATATAAGGGTGACTACTTTCATAGCTTTGAAAACAATATAGCAAAACCCTTTTCCTACCATTTTGGCTTCTAAGAGAACATATAAAATAAGGAGACCCCATTCAGTGAAAGGCTGACTTAAACCGTTTCTGGAACTGGTAGATCCAGGTCAAGAACCAATGACTAAAACTGCTCCAGCATTATTATAGGAAGTAAGCTATAGCACTGACAATACTATTCTTGAGAGGTGTTAAACCAGTTGCTGTTTAATTTAATTTGAGAAACTACCATCAATTTCTGCATTATTTTATAAATGTCCAAATTCCTTGAGGTGACATCCTTGCTTTTGAAACAAATACCAGATATTGTTTTACGTTGAGATTGCCTCGTGCTCTGTTCTTCTGAAAGCTGGTACAAATACTAGAGTTCACTAATTCCTAAACTGCATAAGTGATAGCCTATTGGAATCTGAAGAACCATGTAATGAGTCTATTTAACATCTTTTTTTGTTATCTTGTTTTTATAATAGGCAATGTTGTCTTTTGCCGTAAGAAGAGAGGTAGTTTAAAGTACTTCCCAAAGTGGCAGAGTTGCAGTAAAAAATCTATTGCCAAAAGCCAGTTTCTTAGCAACAGCACCCTCTCAATGTGTCACAAAGTCTGAAGCCCTTTGGCCTCTCAAAGGAAGTTCCTTAGGTGTCTTTTACACATTGAATGCTTTGTGATAGTTGAGGCCTGCTGGCTGTCAACTCTGTCCCTTAAGGGAACTTGACAGATCTTAAAAAAAATCAATTTTAAGCTCACATGCCCCAGTGGGTGCCAAAGCCACTTCAGAGAGCCTGAAAGATGGCTGAGTCGACAGGATTTGACTTCCAGAGGTAGAAAGGTGACAAACTCTATCATGAGAAAGGGGCAGCTCAGGGCCTCAGAGGCCTAACCTGCTCCCAGGATCCAGGGCCTAGTGTTGTATTGAACCTATTTATCTCTTTCATGGGCCTAAGGTACCACAGGGAAAGAAAAGTTGTTCAAAAAATGCTGGCAGAATTCAGGGGTGTAAATGATGAATTACTTTTCATCAGCTGAAAGGAAACATACTCCGGAACAATACTGAAAGGGAGCAGGAGCGGCTGACCCCCTGCTTCAGAGCAGCCAATATCTTCATTCAAGAAGACAACCATGAAATTACACAGAAAATGGGATTGTCATGAACAGCCCCTTGAAATCTCAGTATACAGTCATTACTGCATGGGAAAAAGCCTTCATCCACACATCATAACTTGTAACAGACAAGGAGGGGGAAAAAGAACAGAGAAAAAAAGGCCTTGGAGTTACCAGTAGGAATGTAGAAAATATTTGTTGATTCAAACTTTTCCCTATAAGCTTTCCCCCATACTATCTCCACAGTTTTAATAGTATATTAACTTGATGCTGGTGTTTTTGTATGTACTATTTTGGGAGAGTTTATATTAATTTTAAATTAGTGGCAAGAGAAGAAATAGCTGTCTTTATATTCATAAGGTCTTCCGCCCATAAGATGATAATAAAATAGGCCTGTAAGTATATTCCCAAATTATAATTACTTAATATAATAAAACTCAATACTGTACATTTCTTAACTACTATAGAGCTAACTTAAATTTTTGATTCGAATGTCAAATTTCAGGCCAATTTTGCAAAATGTTTGAGCCACAATGGAGATGGGTAGAATCAAAAATAATTCTTTTAATGGAGTAGCTAGAATAGAAAATGTTGGAGACATTGGAGATCAAAACAAACTTAAAATAAAAATACTGTATTTAGGTATTTGCTTTGACATTCTGGCAGCTTTCTCCACTAAGTTTAATTAAGTTTGCTCTAGGGTTTTTTCCCCCCTCTTAAAGAATTACTCATTACACTATTTTTTTCCTCTATATTCCAGTGACTCAAATGACTAACCCTCATGGAAATCTAAATTACAGATTTTGTCACAAGCTCAGCTGCAAACAAATTGGAAACTATGACCAGTTGTGGGATACATTTCTTCTGACAGGTGATAGTGAAAAGAAAGCAAAGGAAGAGTGCCTACTGGGACCAAGCAGTTACTTGATAACTGGTTGGGGTTTGGAGGCGTTCTCTATAGCCATGTTTCTATCTGAGCTCTTTACCAAAAGTCTATGCTTTAAATAAATTTAAAGAGTGAAAAACAAATTGCATTGATTGAATGGGTAGAACTTATTTTCTCTGCCTGTTTATAATTCTCTTTAATAGAATAATGTAGACCAAAACAGATAAGAGATAATTCTCTAGTAGAGCACTTCAGGCATGAAAGTTACTTCCCTAGAACATCATTGTTTTCTTTAGTATCACAGAAAGTATGAAAGGTATGTAGGAAAAAAAATAATAACCTGTAGGTTATTATTCTTGAGAAATGCTACCCCAGGTAATTGAAGAATATACCTGAATAATTCCTATTCAGAGATATAAAAGATAACCAAGCTCCCATAGAGTGAAAGAGGGCCACCTGGTGGTGTGCTGGTGAAGGCAGCTGAATCCTGCATGGTCAACTACATGGTGGGAGACCCAAGCCTGGCAGCTTGAAAAACATGCTGGGCACCTGTGCATGTGTGCCTAAAGTCCTGAGAGGTGACTGGAGGAAAAACCTGTCTTTTCCACTGAATTAACATTTCCAGTGTTTCATCTGAAATTACATTTATAAGGCTCTCATTAAGGACTGTAAAGAAAAAAATAATAGCTTAATTTGACGAACTTATAATTTCAAGGTTTTATAAAATCATATACTCACATAAAAAAGCAGAATTTTTGTTTCCATATATTCTGTAGGAGTTCTAGGTAGCTTTATTGAATCTTAAATACTTGTACTATATATGCACAATTTTTATCTTTCATGGCAAAGTTATATACTATTCTGAGCATATTGGGATCTTAACAACTAATTATAATATTTATTATATTACCAAGGCATTTTTCAGTAGCATAAAATGATGATTAGGAATTGATGTTAATATCTTTTATTGAAAAATTGCAATTTGAAAGTAGAATTACTTACCCTTTTTTCTCTCCCCCCAAAATTAAACTATAAATAAATTTGCTTACAACTTTTTTTGTTATATTCATAGCACTTTATATTTAAACAGATGATCAGATGCTACTCATTCTACCCCATGAAAGCAAATCTATAACACAACTTCACTGTACTGAGAAAATTATGATTATTAAATAAGCAATATTCTTCAGAAGTAGATATACATTCTAGTATAAAACCTTGCTGAAATATAGCTAATTTCAACACTTGGCTTTTGTCCCTCTAATTATTTTTATTTTAAATAGTCAGGTTAGAGAAATGAAATAAAGTTCTTTGGCAGATAGGAATCCTGTTTACTTTCCAACTCTGAACTCAGCAGGTTAAGTAATTGGGCTACAGAAAAGTTCCTCCATTTCTATTTCCAGCTGGTGATACACAAAAGGCAGGAAGTTATCTCATTAATGGGGCACCAGCTTTATGCAAATTATAGTAACAAAAAGGCTTCCCTTCATACTTTTTCATAAATTACCTAATAAAGTGGGAATAAATGGCCATATTCAAGAGCCTTTGTTGTATTTTTAGCACAAGACTCTTTCTGTTACTGCAAATATGACTAAATGTGTCTTGTTCAAAAGGGGTGTTTATGAAATAAGGCCACTCAAAAGCTTTTATTCCTTAACAGCCTTCAGTTACTTTTATGGCACAAAATTAACATAATTAGTCACAGAGAATAGATGACATAAGCAACGTGCCATGCACAAAAGGGGGAAGCAGTATCTAAGGAAGGTATTTTGAGAGATCAAAAATTTTCAAAGTGCTTAATACTAGAAGGTCCTTTTTATTTGTGCACAGCCTTAAGATACTTTTTTTTTTAACTCCGTGAAATTCACATAATGAGATGCAGTAGACAGATGACATTAGCGATGTGCCATTAGAAAGAGGTCAGTTTCTTCTGAAAGATAGTCACTGTTCCTGCTCGTCATTAATTTGCAGCTTCAAAGCACTGAGCATATGATAGCCTGGCATGTTAAGCAAGTTGCAGTTATCTTTAAATAACCATTTTTTCCAGTTATTAGAAACTAAAGTTTTTAAACTACCGACTGAAAGCAAAATTAAAGCACACTGCAGTGTAAGGGGAAAGAAAAAGAAAAGAGAAAAGGCTGCTGAACGAAAAAAAAAGGAAAGAAAAATCTAATATATTTTTAAATGAAGTTGCTGTGGTATTCCCTACAGTTAGCTTTAACTTCAGTGCTAGAAATTTGGGAACTTTGAGGGTCCTCTAATAGGTGAACTATACCTAGCAAATGAAATAAGTGGAGATTTTTGGTTTCTAAATCTTCATGATGGAACATATTACAAAACTAAAAAGCTAATTGTACAGTTATTTATTTCCACTGAGGGAGAACTATGCTCTTCTGAAGTCTAAGAACTCTGAGCTGGAAGAATAGAAAGGGTTAAGAGCATTTAGGTTTCTGTTCCATGAACACTACTTAAATAAAAATGCATTGAGAAAAATATCAGACTATCTTACTTTAAAGAGAAGATCAATGAGATTTCTCTGGCTTGGTCTGTGAATAAATCACAGAAGAGAAGACAGAAAAGTAAAGAATTAAGACTTTTGCATTCATCTTAGTTCAAACCTATTATTACAGGCTCTTCTGTTTTCATTTATTTTAAGTAACTCATTCTTTTGCATAGGAATACATGAATATGGTACCAAATTCATAACATTCACAAATACTTCCAGACTCTTACATTTCAAATTCCCTGAATTTATTTTTCACTTGAAAATCATGGAAGCTTTACATAAGGTTTGTCTATTTTAAAAACATCCTGATATATAACTTCATCTCCCACCACCCAAAATAAAATTCAGCCACTAAAATCTCCAATGAGCACATGGGAACTGATTTCCTCAATGCTGTTAGTCTGCATGGTGTCAGTGGAGTATGCAGGTCAATTGGCACTAGATGAATAAGCATTGGCAAGAAAATGGCAAGCAATTTTGTAACTATTGAAACAAATAAAATGTATTTTTAGATAATGAAATAAAGAAAAACAAGTTGACAATTAAATGATGTCACATTTGCAGTGATGTTCTATTCTTAGGAATATGCCTTTGCAATGTCTGGATTGCTGGGATTATATTTTTCTAGTGCCTGCATTACCTGAGGCTGACAAGTTTAGAGAAGACTGCATGGAGCCAGCATTCCACGATGAAGAGAGATGCAGACTGACACTATTTCTCTTTGATCACATTACTGCCAGGGAAACAGTGGCACAGCTCAAGGTTAGAGTTGAAGAAGCTAATATCAAAAGATACATGGAGAGGAGTCTGATGTTAGAACAGCGAAGTTTTGGGAACCAGCAGTTAGCGTAATGGCTATGTCACTGGACTCCCACGTAGTTGACCACGGTTAGTGTCCCGGACCCGGTGGCTTAAAACTCACGCCAGGCGCATGTGCGTGCGTGCCTAAGATCCTGACAGGAGAATGGAGGAGAAGGGATTGTGGCGTGACTATCCCCCGTGGGGGGTGATTTCTCGCTTTCTGTCTCTATGTCTCTGTCTGGCTTGTGAGCGCACACGCCCTATAGTGAAAATCTCTCAAAAAAAAATAAATAAATAAAAAAGAGAGAACAGCAAAGTTTTCATCTTCTCACATTGGAAAAGGTATTATTGAAATGTGACTATAAATCAATTAGAGTGACAATACTGAGGAGCATTTTCAAACAAGGGAAGCCTGAAAGGGTATGCAGGACAGGGTTGGACGCACCACTGAAGACGTTGGAGGCTCATCAGTTAGAGATCTGGGATACACCTGCAGAGGCAGTTTGCAAATAATAGTGGCTACAGTTGAAAAAGTGAAATATTTTGACATTATTATTACAAAATGACAAACCCAGCCTATTTTGCACTTTATGTTTGGCAAGTAAATAATGGTAAGCACTCCTGTCTTTTTAGAAGCATGGAGCATGTTTGTGGATGCCACAGACAGTGTGGAAGGAGGGTAGGAAGAAGGTAGGAGGTGGGAGAAAGTGAGAGAAAGGGAGTCAAAGAGAAAAATAGAATAGCAAGACGTTTAAGGGACCCAGAAATGAAGGAGTGTCTGTTGATGATAATGTGTATGATTATAACTTTAACTAGGCAGGCATGCAGTGCACTTATCCTGGGAAAATTCATCTTACAAGTTGTTGAGTATGGTGACTGTAAAAAATAAATTTAAAAATAATAAAGGCCTACTGTGTGCTAGGAAGCATAATAAATGCTTACATTAACTTTTTAACTGTTTCAACAGTTCTACCAAGTAGATTTTTTTGACAAGCATTTTTCAATTTTATTTTATCAATGGTAGAGTGTATGTGAGTACACAGAAGGAGGGATGGAAAAGCTCCCTCGTTGCCTGGGTTTTCTCACACTGCTATCTGCTTCTCTGCTTCCTACTCCTCAGGATCCTAGGCTCTTGCACCAACTGTGTTTCAGGTCCACTTGGGATCCAAAGCCATAACTGACAATGAGGCTTCCCTCACTATAGTTCAACATGCTACCATTTGCACCACAAAAGTTGGGCTGAAGTAGATATTTTTATCCTCATTTTTCAGATGTAACAATGAAGTCAGACAGACTAATTGACTTTGCTAGCATACAGCATATGCAATGTGGGAGATAAAAGCTGGAATTGAACCTAGTTTTGTCAGTTTCAAGGACCATGGCCCATCCATGATAGTCTACATTGAACTGTACATTTAAGTAATAATACATAAGTATCAATACTCTTTTACTAACTTTCAGACAGTGTCCTCCAGAATGTCAGTATGGATGACAATAGAGGACAACTGGATAATGTAATACTGAAATTTTCAGTCATTCAATAATTTTATAATTTAACTTTTTAATAGGCAGAAATGGTAATTAAGAGGACATCAATAAGTTCATGAAAAAATGGAATTAAAGTACAAATTATTTTGATGCAAAAAATTTTTGAAATCTATGAATAGTTTTTTAGTAATAGATATTTTCTACGAGCTTCTTGAAGGACTGTCACATGCATTTATAAATATAGTTGATAACACAGATTTTACTTTAATAATCTCAAGCTGCAAAATAATAAGGAATGCATATAAATGGCAAAAAAATAAACAAAACCCATCAAACACTCCATGAAAAACATATCTATAATGAAGAGTAATAGAAGAAAAATTCTCATTGATTCAAATGCTATAATTACCTTTTTGTCACTATTCCTTCCAATGAAAAATGTTGTAGGATAATTATACATGTTTGGCTATCTAAAAGAAGCAATGATGTTTAATACTATATTTTTTCATTGCAAAATGGATTCCATCTTCTTTTATTAAAGAGAATAGTTATAGTAGAATGAAATACTTATTAATCTAGCTGGTCTAGGTAAGGTCTACTTCACTTTAATTAAAAAGCTGAATTTCCAAGGAAGGAATTGCATGTATATAGACACTGAAAGCACCTTCTATTTTATGTTTAACCTTTTATTTTACTCCTGAAGCTTCTATATTGTTATTTTAAGGGTATGTTAATAACATGCAAGCTGATGCTTTGAAAATTCCTGAGACGTGGTTAATGAAGAGAAACTGCACCATAAATTGCATCCAAAAGATGCAGTCCATGCAGATGCAATTTTTCTTGAACTACACTATTTTTGCAATAAACATCTTTTAGCTTATTTGGATTTATTCTCCATTGTTTACAAAAAGTATCATCAGGCACAATTACAGACAGGAATAGTCCGTCTTCTTAGTTTAGTAGATCCTTAAGATAAAATAGATTTTATATTTACTTTTTGCTAAGAGGATGCAAATATTGAGAAAATTGCACACTGGTGTTTTTCATAATTTAAAGTTTGCCACATAGTGTAATGCATTTGCATGCTTATCCCTGAGTTTTACCATAGGAAACACAGTGGCTATGTCTGTTTATGATCAATAGAGACAGAATGTTCTACAAGGTATTCTGGGAACTGTAGTTAACTGAAAACATTTTTCTTTTAAATGCATTTGTTAAAACAATGCCCAAAAGAGACATGATATTCTGGCTACTGTCAGAGTTTCTATGATAAACTCTGCATTTTTTAGAGGGCTGTAACTGGCAATTTGGCCATTGCTAAATGGCACCATCTGTAGTGTAGCCTGCGGGTTTGCACAAACTGAGATGCTGTCGCCTTTCAAGAAAGATAACTTTTAAAGATCATGTTAACCTGGGTTTAAAAAGACATGAAGGTAGTCTTTCTATTGATTTTCATTTCATGACGAACTATCAAGCATAGAGGAGATGTGCTCAAAGTCAGTGAAAGGGACTGTGGCCACTTTATCTCACCATGGAATATCTTATACTTCTGCTTGTTTTATTATCTGCATCATATTATCATCATTTGGGAGTGGGTAGAAAAGCTTCCAGAAAGAAAAAAATTTAAATACTTGGGGAAAAAAATGGAGAGGTAAGACATTTGTAAGACACATATGTGGTTTATCTGTTTATGAGAATGTGTGTAGTATTCTCAACTGGGCTGGACTGAAGTGTATATCATGCTGGGTAATGTCTCTTTACAATCTAAATGATGTACAGTGATTAAATGCATAAACAATAATAATAATGTAAACAAAAAATTTTTAAAAAGAAAAAGAAATTACTATAATTATATCCTTTGCTAAGGAGAAATAAATATCATCTGGATCACAGACCATCTTAGGAGCTGGAAAATAGAATCCTACGGGAGGTAAGCATATATGGCAAATACAGGAAATGAGACTCTGGCATCCTGAAAGGCAATGTCCAGCTAATGAGCAGTAAGCACATAATCCAGCAGATGTAGTGTGTTGGGAGCTCTATCTTTTCAAGAAATGTCTTTTTTTTTTTTTTACTATATATAATGTTTTAGCATTCAACATCTTCAAATCTGAAATAAATACAAACCTTTATAAATCAGATTAAAAATTTTTAAACCAGTTTTGGCCAATCCATCTCAATTTGAGACTAATGCTCTAATATTGCATGTTAACCCAGTAAAATTCCAATGCCTTCTAAAAATGGGGGAAGAAAAGCTGAAAGGTAAAAAGTCTGGACCAGTAGATGGTGAAATGGTTATGTTGCCAGACTCCCATGTGGTCAACCACAGTTCAAGTCCTGGACCTGGAGGGCTTAAAAGTCCCTCTAGGCAGTGTGTGTAGGTGTGTGTGTGTGTGTGTATGTGTGTGTGTATGTGTGTGTGTGTGCATGTGCGCATGCCCAAAATCCTGAGAAGGGAATGGAGGAGAAGGGATTGTTCCATGGTCATTCCCCCCGGGGGCTAATTTCTTACTTTCTGTCTCTCGACTCTGTCTCTCCGGCAAGTGCACGTGCCCTTTAGCAAAATTTTCTAAGGAAAAACAAAGTTAGAATCAACTCAAAATCCACATATTAAGATTTGTTAATTAATCTGTTTTTCAAATGAAATTGTACATTGCTAACTTTCTCTTAATTCTACAATTCTTTTTCATGTACATTTCTGTAATGTATGTGCTTACATTCTAATGATTACATAAATCATCACCGACTTTCTTTTTTTTTTAAGTTTTACTTTGCATTTACATGTCATTCACAATGTTTCTTTTTTAAAAAAAGAATTATTTTGCTTAACTTTCTTTATTTTTTTTATGTTGACCCAGAGAGGAACAGAGTGAGTGAGAGACAGAGAGAGAGAGAGGGAAAGTGAGAAGTAAGTCACCAGGTCTAGGACTCAAACTGCAGTCAGCCATGTGGGAGTCCAGTGCCCTCAACCACCATGCCACCTGCCGCTCCCTGACTTTCTACTTATTTTATGTTTTGTTCTGTTTGTAAGGCAAGGTCTTGCCATATTTTGATTCTCTTGCCTCCTAGGAAACTACAGGTTTACACCATCACACTGTACTCATTTTTTTTAGGCAAGATCTCACTATGTTATCCAGGCCAACCTTGAAATCACATTCTTCCTTCCTCAGCCTCCATAGCCTATGGGATGATAGGCTGTCAACACTGCGCTTGGCCTTAGGCCTTGACTTCAAGGCCTCCCATGTGGTTCTTTCCTGTGGAGCATGGCAACTCAGCAGCATGAGCCACTACTACTGAATTTGTTTTGTATTTTGAAGTTGGCCAAAACCCATGCATCAGGTATCATCATGGGATAATTAAAATATTTAATTCTAAGTAAAACTAAATAACAAAATAAATTTTAATTTAGTTGTGAAAAGATTATTTTATAGAGATCATTTGGAAATTGAGCAAAATAAAACAACAATTATGGGTAGACTTTTGCCTCGGAAATAAGGAAATTTCTAAAAATGATTGTAGTACAATAAAGTACATTGGGACAGACCAGAACAAAGGAAGAACAATGCAATTTTGAAGAATATATCAGAATAGTGAGAGAATCTCATTTTTCTAAGAGAATACATGTGAATGCATTCAAATTTGTAGGACTTCATTTTATATATTTAAAAAAAGAAAGAAGAATAGAAATATATTCAAGAAAACTAGTATTCTTCTAAATTTATACATATAAATCAGTAAATTTTATATTTGTTATTAATGTAATAAATGTTATCATTCTATATGCATTTAAACTGTATTTATTATTTCATAAATTTTATTAATTTTTTTCTAGAATAAATGTACCATGCTAAGATATCAAATAACATGTTATCCGATAGAAATCAGTTTCTACCTTCATATTATTGGAGATTTAAATAATCCAGGTATATCCCCTATCTGGCCCTTTAATAAATGCCTGTTGTCTTAACTCACTTCTTTTAAAATCTAGTGATAGCTGAAAAGAAAAACGAAAACTGCATGTACTCTTCACTGAGGCAGAAAAAAGCTCTAATCGTAAAGTTTCTGACCAGAACAGGGTCACCTACACTGAAATTTTCTGTAAACAAATAAATGCTGAGATAGCAGATTGACTTCCTTAGTGCATTTTTCCCCTAGTAAAATCAGTTTGAGATAAATTGCAAAATAAATAAATGTCAAATAACAATTCCCATGACTGGTATTTGAGCTGAATTTAATGATTATTATGAAGACAAAGCTGTGATAGGTCTCTGTGTAGAATGCTAAAAGGGGGACAATCTTGAATGATTTTTAGTTCAGAACCATTTTAACAAATGAATATATTTCTTAAATTGCCATATCAACCGACCTTGCTATCTAATTATGGCTGGCCAAAAGAGCTACAGATGAACTATTCTAAAACCTAAGCCATTATTTTTGGCTAATATTTCCTAACATTCAGTTAATAAACCTGAAAAGCTTTCACTTGTTTAATATCCTAGGTTTCTATCTTACAACTAGTTGAGAATATAACAGGAAGTTGCATTGCTCCAAATTAGACATCCTTTGATAACTTTATTCAGACTGGACGATCTGATTGATAATTAACACTTCAACCTTTTTTCATGCTAAAATTATTGTGCTCAATTCTCTGAATAGAAATTTAAAACATCTATCACCTATCACTTCAAAAAGTATTTTAAAAAGAAATTACTAAAGTGTCTATCCTATATTTGATAGAGCAGAATGGTCTGAGGGCATGTGGACCAGAGGGTCCATTTAGTCTTGTTTTCAAAGCATATGCCCCTGTACTTATCAACAACTAGCAGGCTGCACCTTTGGGATTGTCAGAAAGGACAATTTTGAAATCACAGATTATCAGAAAAGACTGTAGAAAAACAATATGTGGAGAATATAGGACTACACTTTAGAGTTCTGAAATTTATTTTGGTACCCAGCTTGTCTTTTAGGAAGTCTATATACCTGATAGTGATGGAATTTTTAAAACATTGCTATGAAAGTTGAAGCCGATTTTTTTGTTGACTCTGTATCTCTACTCAACAATCATGGGAGTTATCTCTACTCAACAATCATGGGGGAAATTTCTCTTCATATGAAGGGTACAGTTCTATTTTACCTAACCAACACTGATTGCATTTATCTTTTTGTTCTGGCCACCATAGTACTTTTAGAGTCATGTCTGTGATCTACTTCTTAAAAATGTGGAAGGCTTCATGACTTTTTTTCTCTAACTCTATCACTGGCATCAGTTTTCACTGTTGAATTTTGTCTCAGTTCCTCCACTTAATCTTAAAGTATTTGTCAGGTTGTAGCGCATCTTTTGAAGTTGTCAGGAATCTTATTTTAAATACACTGACATTATGAAAATCAGTTCATAAATTTTTCATCTAGCCAGACCAATTTTTGAAGATTATAAGTTAATCATTGTAAACCTTCAGAAAGACCAATATCTGGATTTTGTCTAAACTAATTTGATATTCTTTAATTACTAATTATAATAAATTCACAAAATTCCAAAAATAGCCACTAAGTCGGGTAAAGAATTAAGGCAGTTGCATAAACAATTCAACCTATCAACACCAAAGCCTTCAAACAAGCACATTTTTTTTCTTTTTTTTTTAGAGAGATTTTTGCTATAGGGCGCGTGCGCTCGCCAGACAGACAGAGAGAGATAGAGAGACAGAAAGCGAGAAATCACCCCCCAGGGGGGATGCCACGCTGCAATCTCTTCTCCTCCATTCTCCTCTCGGGACCTTGGGCACGCACGCACATGCGCCCAGCATGAGTTTTAAGCCACCGGGTCCAGGACACGAACCGTAGTCGACTACGTGGGAGTTCAGCTACATTGCCATTACGTTAACTGCTGGTCCCCAAACAAGCACATTTTTTAGTGCAATTTTTGAATTTCATGTCGTATCTCACATAGTGTGGCAAGTAATTGCTAACTGCTTGTTCATTTAATTTTAGCATCCTTTGTAACTGCTTGGTAGACATCTCCAACCAAACATTCCAGCCTCTCAAGGTCAAAGGGTCTTGAAGCTGATCTTAATATTTTTGGCCTCTCTTTCTCAGCTGATCTCTTGTATTATTGACACCTAAAAATGGAACCTCGTATACATTTTAACTTTTATCTGACCACACTACTCTAAGAATCACCACTCATTTGGGTCTTCTCAAATATATATACACATGGATATATATATGGATATATGGATATATATATATATATATATATCCAAAGAAATGAATCTTTCTCCAATTAATTCAAAATAAAATGATTATGGGTGGCCACTTAAAGCTACAAAGAGGTTATTCTGGGAACTGAGGAAAGTAAAACTAGGCCTTACTATGGCCAGGACTTGAGAAAATGAAAAGAATCTGTTAATGCCTCTCATATTTTTTTCCTATTCTCACACAGGTATCCACTCTCTTTTAATATAATACTATGAATAAGGCTACAAAATGCTTTGTCATAGACTTGAGTCTGCATGACTTTTTAGCTTATCATTATAAAAATTCTCTCGAGGTCTCTTAGTTAATATTCCCCCCAAAGTAATTTAATTAAACTAAATCAAGCATTACAAGTTTCTAGCTAGCATATAGCTACATTCTGAAAGTGACAAAGCTGAAGTCCATCACTCTTTTTCAAAGCAGTGGTGCAGGGCTGAGTAGATTCAAATCAAAGCATTTTTTGAGAGGATAAAGATGTGGTTAATTGAAGAGGGACTATTTGTAGCCTTCTGAAGAAAGGTAGCTAGATATCACATATCTCACCATGGTCAATTCCTGGACCAGGAGATTTGAAAAATACTTTGGGTGTTTATGAATGCATGTCTCAAAATCCTGAAAGGATGGAGTAATGGAGGAGATGGGATTACATAGTGATCATGCTCCATTGGAGGGCATGTTCTCTCTCTCTCTCTCCCCAACCCCCTGTCTGTCCCCGGCAAGCATGCACTCCTCCTGGCAATTAGAAAATAATCAAAGGAGTGGAGAGAGGAGGAACAATAACTCTAATGCAAGTACAATGCATATCCTTGTCTATACGTGCATTGTTTTTCAACTTAATACTTTTCTCACTGTAGTCAAACCAAGAACCTGTTAAACACATAGTTTTGAGCAAAGAGATTCCCTTATTTTGTTCTGCTTATTTTTAAAATAAGCACTGCACTAGTCAACTTTGATACAATAATAAACAGTCATAAGATTCCAATACCTTTTAGTCAACATGTATTTCTTGATCAGTTCACTAGTGATAGTTGTCTGGTGTTCTATGTGGGTCTTCTTAAATCAGACACAAGCAGGAAGACTGACCATTTGTGACATGATGGGTTTTTTGTTTGTTTGTTTTTTGTTTTGTTTTGTTTTGTTTTTTGCCAGAGGGCTTGTGCTATGTGTTCTCAACAGAGAGAGACAAAGAGAGAAACAGGGAAAATGAGAAAGCACCCTTCCCACCCCCATAGGGAATACTTATACTGCAATTCTTTCTCCTTTGTTTCTCCCTTTTTGGGTGGTTTTTGGGTACACATGCACAGTAGTTTAACCTGTGACATGCTTTTTAAGTCTCTGGGTCCAAGACTCAAAATGCATGCTAGGCTATTTGGGATCCAGCCACCTCAACCAAAATGCCATGGGCTGGCCTGACATAATATTCTTATGGCAGAGGAAATGGAACAAAATTGGCAGGTATATGTTATGTCCCTTTTTAAATTTTTTTAGAGAGAGATTTTTGCTATAAGTGTTTATGCTCACAGAGAGAGTGAAAGCAAGAAATCACTGCCGAGGGGAATGGCCACGTCAAAATTTCTTCTCCTCCATTCTCCTTTGCTCTTAAGTACCAGTCATGAGTTTCGAGGCACCATGTTGGGGATTCAAACTGCAGCTCACTACATGGGAGTTCAGTGATTTAACCATTTAACCATCTACCTGCCCCAGGAATATGTCTTCTAAAACTTCTGTTACATATGTTACATATTACTTCCTTGCTGTTACATTGTCCCAATGATATCTTGCCAAACCCATCAGTGCTGTGTTTGGGTGTGTATTCCTCCTGCAGACAGGGTACAGCAAGCTCCCTGACTGTATGAAAGTGCATAATCCCTTTACAGGATGAGGTGGGAGCAAGCAATAATACAACCTTCCACAAAGTACTAAAACAGATCGCACTAAGTTCTGCTCTGTATTCCTACAGTTTTCGAGTCAGTGTGTTGAAGGCTAGCCTCTTGGCCTGATGGATTAAGAGAGTTGGATCCCACATGACCAACAATGTGTTCAAATCCCAGACCCAATAGGTTAAAAAACATATCAGGTGTGTGTGCATATGTGTGCATGCATAGAATCCTGACAGAATGGAGAAATGAAGGATTGCTCTATGATGATGCACCATTAGAGGGTGCTTTCTCTTTGTGTTGCTCTGTCTCCAGAAAGCGCACACACCCTCTAGACTATTTTAAAAATAAAATAAAATGTATACCTTTGTGTTGAGCTTGGAGTTTCTTCTGTCATGCCTTGGCAATGGCCATGAGAAAGGAAGAATACAGTTCTATCCCATCATCTGACACCCCTTAGTAGACTTGTCTAAGACTTGATATATCAAAGACTTGTGTAAAATCCATTTTTATAGAATATTAACAGGTTTATTCACTTTCAAAAAAATGTTTAAAACTTTCTTTGCTTGGCAGTCAAGACCTCTCATTTCATACCGATCTGGTCTTTCGAATGTGTTTTCCCACTCTTTTTCATTCACTTTAGACTTCTAACCTAACCGTCCCTGATTATTTGATATATAGTTTCTTTACTTCTCTTCTTGATGTTTTTACCTCACATCATCCTTTAACATTGACTATTACCCCTTTTAACTAAACTCTTTTTTCGCACCATTAATGCTTTGCCAATATTATCCATAGGAGTTTGCAGAGGCTGCCATAAAACAAAGCACCAATGACATGAGCTTAAACAGTAGAATCTTATTTTCCCACAATTTGGGGTCCTAGAAGACCAAGATCAACTGGGCTTGCCTTCTTCTACCACTTTCTTGCTTCACCTTGTGGATAGCTATCTTCCTTCAGCATCTTCATCTGATACTTGCCTGTGTGTTGGTGCACTATATCTTCTTCCTATTCATATTAAGACCTACCTACATAGTTTAGTTTTATCTTAATTTACATATTTTTATTTTAAAAATACAATTCGGCTTTAATTTGTGGATGTTGTTATTTTAAGGATTCAATTGGATTGCTGATAGGTGACTCCCAATCATCTTTATCTTAGTAGAAAACTTTTAGAATGCTCAACAATGTCTGTATCTAAAAGGAAGAGGTATTCGCCCGCCACAAGTAACAGTGGATATGATCAAATGAACCTGTATAGTTACATCTATACATTACCATATAGTTATGTCTAGCTTTTTTCTTTCTTTTTGTTTTTGTTTTGTTTTGTTTTCCCACAGGGTGTGTGTGCTCTCTGGAGAGAGACAAAAAGAAGGAAAGTGACAAATTACTCCCCAGGGGAGATGACCATGTTATAATCCCTTCTCCTCCAGTCTCCTCTTGGAATTTTGCGCACACACACAAATGTACCTAGTGTGGTTTTACATCTGTCTTCAAAGAAAAAAGACACCTTTTTAAGTTCTGAGTTATACTTAAAACTTATGACAAGAATAGGATGTATCAATGTATATAAATATTAAAAATCTAATTTTCTAGTTAAGAAGTATCTTTATGACTTAATTACATATTTTTAAAGATTTTTTTTATGTATTATTACTATTATTATTGCTATTATTACTTAATTTGACCAGACACACACATACACACACACACACAAACACACACTCACACACACAAAGTGAGAAAGCAAGCTGCCTGGTGCCAGGTCTGGGGCTCAAACTACAGTCAGTCAAGTGGGATTCCAATGCTTTAACCACCATGCCACCTGCTGGTCTTTTAATTATATCTTTAGAGATCCTATCTCCAAATATAACTGCATTCTAATATATTGAGGAATAATATAGGGCTTCAACTAGTTTATTTCAGGGAGCTACAATTTGGTCCATGGCACTATTGTAAATTTTGGAGAAAATAAATTTTAGAACTATAGATTTATTTCAGTCTATTTGATGGAATAATGAAACATATATTTTACTATCTTTGAACAACTACACTTGTTGTCTCAGTTAACAGGTAATTGTTGTCAAACATAAATTTGAATTCTGTATGGTTGCACTCCTTTTTCTCATTCAGCTCAGTTATTTTGCTGAAAAGCTCTTTCCCAGTCACAAGCTACGATGCTTATCTACTTGTTCCCTTTAACATTCACTTCACTTATACCTATATAACCTTTCTTTTTAATTCATTGCATTTTAATTGTCTATTACAATTCTCCATCACACTATCTTTATCAAGTTCTAATAGGTCAAGGAGCTTGTCTGCCTCATAGATCCACAAGTGAATCAGCTGTGCCCGTCTGATGCTTAGGCACATTGTAGGGAGTCAATGACTATTTCTTCATAAAATAAATGGAGGAAAAATAGTGTCAGATATCAACTAGTGAGAGATTAGGCAAATAAGCAAAAAATTCAGCTGTTAAACAACTCATCAAATCTGGTCATTAAGGACCAGCAGATGATGTAAAGGTTTCGTCACTGGACTCCCACGTAGTCAACACCTGTTTGAGTCTCAGACCTGGTGGTTTAAACTCATGCCAGGTGTGTGTGTGTGTATGTGTGTGTGTGTGTGTGTGTGTGCCTAAAATCCCAAGAGGAGCATTGAAGAGAAGGGACTGTGGCATGGTTGTCACCCTGGGAGTGATTTCTTGCTTTCTATCTCTCTGTCTGTCTGTCTGTCTGGCAAGTGCAAGTGCCCTATTGCACAAATCTCTCTTACAAAAAAGTCATCAATTCAGTATTTCACAATGCATTCTAATTTTTGATATAATGTAAAACAACATCTATTTTGAGGAATAGTAACTTTGAACAATCAGTAAGCTCGTAGAAAGCTGATTATAATTTAATAAAATGATAAAGAGATTATGTGCTACAAACGTTTTACATCTAAGAAAACAATACTATATACATTAATATATAACTGCTAATAAGTATTAGAAAAGCTTGTTCTATCTTTAAAATTTAGCATGTTTACCCTCCAGAAGAGTTTTTTTAATACAATGATAACACATAAACATATTATTATTAGATTTTACCAACTTTATTCTCTTTCTCTGTAGCTATACAAATGCCATTATTTTGCCCCACTTTGGAATTCTAACAAATAGGGTGTTGCACTAAAGTTTTGGGAAAGAAACCCATGCCTTCAATCCCATATCCTTTTCATGAATCTAGCTCGTTGATGCAAAATATTAAACTATTCAACAAGAAAATAGATTCTATGCAAGAGATAGTTTCTTTAGAGGTAGGGAATGGGTAGAATTGAAGACTAGATTGTCTGAGGATAAAATTCAAAATAACCACTCAGGAAATAACATGAGGAAATGGTAAAGAAGACAAAGTGATTCAACACTAATCCAAAAGCTAATGAGAGTTAACTGTTGAATAAAAATTTCAAAAAGTTTGGTGTATGTATCATATTTTTGGCTACATTCCTTTATCAAAATAGCTGCTGAAATTGTAGAGAATTCTATACATCTTTATATTCTGCTTACATTATTTTTTATTAATTGACTAAAATTTTATATAACAATGTGTATGAATGTCTTTTTGCATTGCCACTTTGACACAAACCTCTCTTTTACTTATGAGTTTAAAGTTTTTCCCATAATAAAAAAAAATGAACATGGCAACAGGTGAAAAGCATTTGTTATTCAAGCACATAAATATACTTTATTGTTTTCTGTTTAAATATCTTATGACCTCTTTTGCTCTTTCTTTACTTCTATTTTATATGCATAGGTGATGGATAAAAGTGAGTGTTATATTATCAAAATTTAATAAAATTATTGTACTAAATTTGAAGTTACAATAAAGTGACAATAAAGTGACAATAATTCTTTTCTTCCACCCTGCCTTTATTTGGCATTGTTCAAAATGATTTAAAAGCATTTTCAATTTTATGTACAGTATATGCCAGTAGGTGGTGGTAGTATTTTCCAGAAGCACTACAACAATACTTTCATTAGTAAATAACTCAAAGAATAAAGATAATTTTCAGGTCATCAGTAGATTTTAGACAATGTAGAGACGTCAGAGATAATCTTCTCCAAGTTATGTTATCATATTTTGTTTTAAAGCAGAACTAAGCATTTGAATCAGTATATCAGATTTGAGGGAGGGCAAAAGAAAACCTCCAGTAAACATGGGGTGGGGGACTTATGGATTTAATTCCACAGCCTTGACCATTACATTTTTCTTTTCTGACAGATGCCAGCCATTAAATTGGAAAATTGAAATTGGAGATAAAAGGTGAGATATGCATATCCAGCTAGGGGTGATTTTAAACAGATTTTCTCCTTCATCATGGCTCATTTGCATTGTGAATACCCTGAAAAAAAAAGTTTATGTGGACTCTTTGCTGTTTGTTGCTCCTACAGTGTAATGCTATTCAAAGAGTTTGATTGTGTATTCAGCTATCACACACAGATTGTCCCGGGTCTCAAGTTTCCTGTTACTGTGAACAATAAATATTATTTCCGATTAAATGTACAATTCACCCATCGTGTCTAGATACATGAAAGGGCACCTCTGTGGCTATCTATAAACAGGGGACGGAACTTAGAAATGAAAGGTTGCAGTATTTTGGCAGATAACAGAAAAGAGGTACATTTAATAAGTGGGAGAAGAAAGGTGAACGAACACTAGAGATGGTCCCATAAGAGAGGTGACTTTAGCTTCAGATGGGATGTTTTGGAAAGTCGTCTAGGTTTTAGGGCCTTTTAAACTGCATTTTTAAAGAATTTCCCTGACCTTAATTTAATCCAGCTTTCGGGAATCTAAAATACTCCTTCCAGCTCTCTTTCCAATTTTATTTTTAGAAATCAGGGGCTGTAAGAATGTACAGAAACATGATTCACATTTAGAAAGCCCAGATCTCTTTAAATTTGGATATAAAGGTAGGAGGAGTACAGTTTAGAGCCATGTTATGCCCAGCGTCTGGTCCTTGGGCTGGTAGCTTCAGCATCACCTGGGAGCTTGTCAGAAAGGCAGAATTTCAGACCTGGCCCCCACCCCCTAGAATGACTGAGTCAGAATCTGCTGTTTCACAAGATCCTATGGGGATTTGTATCATGTCAAAGTTGGAGAAGCACTGATTTAGAAATTTCTCAGTTAAACGAGAATACTTATTCTTTTCTATGGCAGGAAAAGCAACCACTGATTGATGTTTATGCACCACACACAGTCTCATCAGACAATCCCATCTAGGTTTTCTCATGTTAACTCTATTTGGGGATTCTATTTATCCTGTAACACACTCACAAACATACACATACACACACAATCAAACAGACAATAAAAGAAAACTGGACAGATGGCCAAACGTAAGGAAAAAAAATAGGAGGGTGCTGCAATTTTAGGGATGACTGAATCTTAAAGATCATTTAGCTCCTTGGTTCCCTTGTATAGGCAGCCAGTGGCAATGTCCTGATGTATTATGCTTCCATCAGGACTTGGTGAGTAAAATGTCCTGAAAAGCTTTGCACATAAAAACCGATGTTGCAGCTCTTTTGAAGTTGAAAGTGAAAAATTCCAGATAAGATTTAAGCACCAAATTTTGTATATACAGTGATAGGCAACAGAATGGAAACAAGTTAAACTTGTGAGCGCCAGTGATTTTTAACTTGTTCTCCAATGGGTTGCCCATTAAAAATGAAACGGGAAATCTCTGAAAAATATATTAGAAAAATTTTAAAATAATTTTAGCCAATTATTACTATTAGAATGTTCATCTTTTTTAAAGAATCATTTACTTAATTTTATATATTCATTTATTTATTTAATTCAACTAGAGAGAGACACATACACGCATAGAGGGACATTGAGAAAACAAGCCACCAAGTCCAGGACTCTAACTGCGGCTGACCATGTGCAAGTGTCCGGTGCCCTCAATCACCACGCCATTTGTTGGCCCCAGAAATGTTCTTCTTTTTTAAAAAGTAAAAATAACCATTACGGTATTGTATCCATTCCCACTTTCAAATCTTTTGCATGAGAAACAATAATGATTGTTCTTTAGTTTTAATACTCTACAAAATAGCCCCCTCCATTTATACAACATAAGTAAAAAGCAATTTTCAAAGTTATGAAATTTATACTCCTGGGACCAGCAGTTAGCGTAATGACTATGTCGCTGGACTCCCATGTAGTCGGCCACAGTTCGAATCCTGGACCTGGTGGCTTAATAATTGATGCTGGGTTCATGTGCGGTCATGCTTGTGTGCGTGCCCATGATCCCAAGAGGAGAATGGAGAAGAAGGAATTGCAGCGTGGCCATCCCCCCTGGGGGGTGATTTCTCGCTTTCTGTCTCTCTGTCTCTGGTGAGTGCATGCACCTTGTAGCAAAAACCTCTCCAAAAAAAAAAAAATTATACACTTTAGTAATTCATCCTTATTGCCAATAAAGTTTAATCCAAATCTATTTTAACTAAGATAAAAAGGGATTTGAAGACTAAACATGAACAAATACAATAGTACATAGTATAGTCTAAGACCCACTGTGAGACACTCCAGATAAAAAAAAAAATGCAAATAGCTACCTGTTTTCTTCACTTTAGCTAGCAAATTTGCAGTGATATCCATTTCCGAGCTTACTCTTACCCACACTGAATGGTAGATAACTGCTTTCTAAAGTTGATTTTAGATGCTGAGAATGCTTTATTTCATCATTTTACTAAGTGAAAAGTTTATTGAAGTTGTAAAATCTTGGTATTCTAGAGTCGTTATTATTGGATACTGACAATACAGGACTCTCTTCCTTATGGGATTCTTCAGTGACCACCAGCATAGAGGTGGTACCACCACCACCTTGCAGACTACCTCCTATTTTCCCAAATACAAGGGACCATTGCAAATCATTCATCTACATAGAAATCCTTCTGGAAATATCAAGTTCTATGTATGCCATATGTTTCATTTTGGGGCCCTGACAGATTCAGGGGATATAAAAATAATTTAAAATTTAAAAAAGGATTTAAAGCAAAGGCATTGAGAATTTTGTCAAGTGGATTGCTGGGAACAGACCTGGATAGAAATCTCAATTCTTAAAGTTCCCGGCAGCCTGCTCTTTTTCTCTATATCAAAGTGGGAAACTACATATAGAGCAAATCACTTCTTGAGAATTTCTTCCTCTTTATTGTATTAAATAAAAATCAGAATGTGGATCTGGGACTATTCTCTGCCCCTGGGTCACTTTCTTCTGAATGGCATTCAGTAATCCAAGGCCATCTAGGCATGCTACATTGCCTACCTGGAATTATAAAACACCATTTCTCTTGATATGTCACCATGAATTTGACTCAAATTTAGTTTATAAAACACTTCTAGTATTAGTGAAATTGTATGACTCCACCTTTTTCTATTTTTTAAAGGGATGAAAGAAAC
>NW_006160159.1:423037-555322 GCF_000334495.1 Tupaia belangeri chinensis
AAGTTGGGATAAGTGTAGTTTCACCCAAATATGCATTGTACCATTGATGAAATTATTCGGATCCCCAGTTTTTAATTTAACATAATGACTTATCCATACCATGTAATGATCTCTTCAATAAAGTAATTGCAAATACAAAAATTCAATGATGTGCATGAGATGTCTATCCATTTAAATGCCCTCACATATGTACATATATATTTACACACAGTGTTATCACATATACAAACATGCATTTCTGTATTTCCATACATTCATCTCACATATTATGTGATGCACTACAGTTGTATTGACTTTCCTAGTGCTGAAGTAGATAGAATACATCCATTTACAAAAGTTTAGGCAGTCAGACATGACAATGTGTAAAAGAAAGAGTATGGAGACCAGCAGTTAGCGTAATGGCTATCTCACTGGACTCCCATGTAGTTGACCGCATGTGTTTGAGTCCTGACCTGGTGACTTAAACTCACGCTGGGCGTGTGTGTGTGTGTACCCAAGATCCCAAGAGGAGAATGGAGGAGAAGGGATTGCAGCATGACCATTCCTCCTGGGGGTGATTTCCTGCTTTCTGTCTCTGTTTCTCTGTGTCTTTCTGGTGGGTGCACATTCCCTGTAGCAAAAACCTCTCAAAAAAAAAAAGAGTATGTTAGATCTGAAATAAACACTTACCTATTAGTTGAGAAGAAGTTCTAACACTGAGTTTGTCCAGAAGCACTGCTTATTATTACATTTTGACACCATTATTTTCTACTGTAAAACCTCCTTAATATCAAAATTACTTTCTTTAAATGTAAGTAACTGGGCCAGTTGGTGGCATGGTGGTTAAGGTGACTGAATGTCACTTGGCCGACAGAGCACTTTGAATCCCAATAGCTTGAAAATCATGCTGGGTACATGTGTGTTCATGCCCAAAAACTCAAGAGGAGAAGAGTGATCGCGTTGAGGCATGGCCATCCACCCTGGGAGGTGTTTTCTCATTTTCCCTCTCTCTCTTTCTGTCTCCAGTGACCACATGTGCCCTGTAGCAAGATAAAAAAGGAAATATTAATAACCAGAGAGATTATCAAACTTCATAACCAAACACTTTCTTAGGATTACCTACCCACAGCATAAAGAGACTTTATAATGACAGTGCATCATATGATGCCATGGAAAGGGGACATAGTTGGTAACAGATGAGCAGAAAGATTAAGTGAAACTCGACTTCTCTCAATAAGTAGGCCTAAGGTTGTGAACAACTAAAACCCTACTTAGAAAATCTCTGTGCAAAACCTAATCAAATTAGTACTGGGCTCACTTTAAACATTTAATGTGAAGAAATGATATCTTTCTTTGGTTCTGTAATTTCATATTGACAAGGTACAATTAGCTCACATTCCTAGGGTGTCTGCTCTAAGCAGAGTGAGTGAAATCAAACTTTCCCTAAACCCCTGGTTTAGGAATTGGAATCTACAAAGGAAGTGGAGGAGGCCTGGGGGTGGAATCACGAGATTGTGAATAAGGTGGGCAGGCCTTAAAAGTCACTGTGCAGGAAAACAATAAAGTCATAGAACTGGGTGTTTGTGCATCACGTTGTGTGGGAGTCAGAGAAAGAGTCTCTTTTCTTGGTCAGGAATCAAACCGAACACGTTTGCAAAGACCAGTGAAGTCATCTGAAGTGAAGCAGTTGCTGCTGCTTTTGGACACCAGTTGCCTTTTTACGCATGGTTTAGCTTGTTCTCTGTTCCTTGGGTTGAGAAATAATAAACTGAGGTTGAACAAAAAACTGCTCTTTGTCCATGTCTGCCAGCGTTAACTCTGCTTAACTGTTTTCATCCCTTGTCCTTTGGATAGGCCTAACTACATTTTTTTTTTCTCCCATGAGAAAAAGGTTTTCATAAAATGAGAGTGTTGCATTGAAAGCCACTACAGGCTCAGAGAAGACTGAAAAAGAGCCCTAACAACCTAACAAATCATCCCCCAGCTTCCAGGAGGTATCCGTCAATTGTATCATTCTCAGAGATTTGAGAATTCAAATGTTTTCCCCATAATTATCTATGAATCCAAGCATGTGACATTTAGTGATTACATACCACAGACCTTTAAACATTTCCTTTCTTCCTAAACAGAGCTATGTTTGTTTAAACTGGTAAATATGATGTTAAAAGACATTTTCTTAAATAAATCTTTACTTGTGTGAAAAGACATTTTATTAATTGCAACCATTGAAGGATATTCTGTTTTCATATTTTAAATGTTTAATTCACTTTGATAACATGAGATTGTAAGTTTAAGAACTTAAAAATCATGCCTCTAAAAATATGTGATTTTCTTCACTGATTGTAAAAGTACTGAATTGTATTTGATTGTTAGAAAAGTCAAGATGAGTTTTTCTGTTTTTCTATGCATAAATGTGTCATGATTGCTGACAACCCAATGATTACTTTTACTGGGAATATATATAAATACACACACACACACACACACACACACATACACACACAGATTCCATTATCCTACTTTTGAGAAAATCACTTAGTAGTTTGATGTATCCTTTCAAGGGTTTTATTTATCTTTATATAATTTTTAATCCCCAAACACATTATAGTTAGTATAAAATTGTGTAAAGTGATTTTCTAGCTTAATTTCATTTTATATGATATTTTTCCCATTTTGGCAATATCTGTGATGTGGTTCTGGTTAGGGTTATACAATTCCTTATGGACCACTACACATGGGGCTGAGTTAAAATCATCATCCCCTGTATTGATGGACAGTAAGTTTTTCCAGTGCCTTACGGTTCTAAATAATGTTGCAATAGTATATTCATGTCTTGATCTTCTTCTGAATCTATGAAATTTCTTTAAGATCAAATTATAAAAGTAAAATTAATTTAACAAAACATATATACATTTAACCATAATATTTTTTAAAGTTTCAGTAAACATTTCTAATAATTTCTACCTTTACATAAATGTTATGAAAACAAATGTGCCTATGAGGAGTTTAGAGAGGTCTATTTTAGAAAAATATATTTTTTACTAAAGGATATATTCAACTTAAACTGGGAGATGTTGAGAAGTATTTTTAATATATACATTGACCAACAATAATTTTTATTTTTTAAATTATTTGATAATTTACTCTTCAATTTCCTCTTGAATAATGGAAATTTTATTAGACTCTACAAGACGTTTATAAATTAAGAATAGCACCATATGTCTACTAATTTAGTTACAACATTTTTCTTTTCTTTTCCTTTTCTTTTTTTCTTTGAGAGGTTTTTTGCTATAGGGCACATGCACTCACCAGAAAGACAGAGAGAGACAGAGAGACAGAAAGCGAGAAATAACCCCCCAAGGGGGATGGCCACGCTGCAATCCCTTTTCTTCCATTCTCCTCTCAGGATCCCGGGCATGCACACACACACGCCCAGCATGAGTTTAAGCCACCGGGTCTGGGACTCGAACTGCAGTCGACTACATGGGAGTCCAGTGACATAGCCATTAGGCTAACTGCTGGTCCCATGTTGCAACATTTTCCTTAATTTTTGTTTTCTTCAGAAGTTTAATATATTGCTTTGACATTTAGAAACCTTATTTTATAAGAATATATTGATTTTTTGGTAGTGAATTCCTTTAGTGTTTATAAATTTAGACTCTATATATCAAAAATTATATATTCAGCTAAAGTGCTTCTATTTAAATTAACATCTTAACTGACTGGGAAATAATTGTAGCATTGGATAAAGACAATTATTTTTTATCTAGAAATATTTCACTAATGTTCCAGCATCATTTAGGAAGAACTTACTTGGAAAACTATTGAATCATGATGTCAATTTTTTGTACACTTTTTTGTCTGAACTACAAATGTGATATCTTGATCTGGTTATTGATTTGAAAGCATTCTACACTTTAAAATATTGTTGTTGAGCAACATATTGCTTTATTACTTCATAGCTCAATATTCTGTCAGCTTTTTTTTTTTTTTTAAGAAAGGTGCTCTGAGTGGTGTATTGACTTTAAGCAGAGTGCATATTATTTTTTTATTTACAGAAAATTTATTTCTCTTTTCTGTTTTAAAGTTTTTATTTTATCTAGAATTACATATTTATTTTTACAATTGAAGTTTCAAAACTAAACTTCACACAAGACAAGGTGGTAAAGTTATGTGTCCATTGTCATTCAACAAGCCCATATATTACAGATCTGGAATTAGAATTTATGCAATTGCAAGTGTCCAGCTTGATAACCCACAGAACCTCATAGCCCTATCATTTATAGGGTGACAAAATGCCCACTGTGGCATTTCTTGCTCATAGGAGCTTGTCCTATGCCCTGTCAGAGAACCTCCCTATTGGCTTGCAATGGTTTCCTAAAGACTTGATTCCTCAAAGAGAAGTTTGGGACAATCCCCTGATATACCATCTTAGTCTTGTGATTTAGAAAATAAAATTGTGTCAGAAATATCTATTGTGAATGTTCTTACAGAAATAGTTTCTTTGGATTCCTGGAACATTATGGTAGCCTAATAATATGCCTGTGAAATAAAAGATTTTCTGATTTTTTCCAATTGGGTCGTTGTTCGTGTTTAAGGTAGTATGTCAGTGATATATGCCAAACTAAATCTTCTCTTGCCACAGCTTACTTTAACTCATTCTAATCCTTCTTCATGCACAAACCTGTCCAATTTCTATTCTTTGATTATTTGGGTATTTGATCATGTGGGCAAAATTTACTGGGTCAAAAGAGTGTGAAAACTAAAGGAAAAAGGCAAATACTATGTGGTTTGGGGGAGGTGGAGGGTGAGATTGATTACAAGTGTTCTAAGAGAAAAATGACATGTCCAACTGGGCATCAGGAATCATTTCTTGCTGGTGAAATTTCTGAAGCTGTGGAATCATCTCTAAAGAGAAATGATTGAAACCTCTTGTCTGAACCACTTACAATTGTACCTAATAAAGCTTTTGAGAACTCTGTAGTGTTACTGAGGGATGATGACCTAGTAAGTCCAGTCCATTGATTCTGTGATAATCTTGACAAAACCTACTCATGGAATAACTATATAATCAAATCTAAGACACCCTGCAAGCACTATATAAATTCACATCTTCAATTTTTGGATCACTGGTCAGATATTATTCTGGTATTTTTAAAAATATGTCCCCCTCATTTAAAAAAAAAAAGTGTTCATCTATTACTGGAGAAAAAAATTGTTTCAAAAATAAAACACAAAAATAAAAAAAGTGATGTCAAAATACATACTAGCCCTGATATTGGCTTTAGCTGTTGGTATTCTTATTTCAGGACTAAAGAACAACATTAGAAACCTAATTGTTATTTTATTAGAATAAAAGTGAAGAAAAGAAAAACACTCTAAGCTGACATTTTGCATATCACTTTTCATCATGATGTGATTTAAAACAGCTGATCTATTAAACACTCCAATTTAATTTTACAAGCAAATATGCAACTCTACCTTGGTTTTAGCATTGCCTCTGGCATCTTTATAATATGGATATCTGATCAAAAGTTTAACAGCTCCCTGTGTCTGGGAAGCTGTTTAACCATTTTACACTCAAAGCTAGGATTGCACGATGTAACTTAGGGTTAATACATGATATTTGCCTATTTGGGCCTTGATTACTTCTTACAAACAAAAAAGCTAATTTGTCAGTTTCCCTTTATAACCAAATATCATTCCTTTGTAAGTCCTTTTATGCACTAAATTAATCTGGGGATTTCTACCTTGACTTCTTTAGCTGCTATCAAAAATGACACGTGGAAACTTTCCTGTTAACTTATCATGTGGGATTGAGTTTGTTTTCTGTAATCATAAACTCAGAGCACTACAGAGAGTGCCTAAGTGGTAAAAGGAAAGGAAGTTGGAAGGAGGAACTGAAGATATTTTTCTCCTATGAATTAGCACAAATACAGATTTATAGCCTACACATGTGTTTTGTTTTTACTGATGGTTGTAACTAGGGACACCTGTAAGACAGAGCCAAAGGGGAAGAATTAAAAATAAATGGAAGAAAAACGTAATAATAAGCTGCATTTCAGAGCTTGATTTGAAGCCTAGTATGTGAGACTTTAAAATACCCCTTTCCTGGAAAATGTTTTATCATTTAGCTTATGTAATTTTGCATACAGTATGAAGGCCGAAATAAAACATTTTTTAAAAGATTCTTTCAGTATTTCCAACGGAAACGTTGAGCTAAGTGTAGAATGTGTGGGATCAGTTAGCTTATAAATAATGATCCTTTATGCTGGCATTGGGAAATCCCTGTTCCCACAGCTAGTTCAATAAAGCAATTAATATCAATAAATGCTGAAGAAAGCAAATCTCTATTCACTTTTGTCTGGATTAGTTAACATGAGAAAAATCCTATCCCTCTCCTGAAGTATTTAACCTCTCATAGGAAGACATTCTAATGAAATGTAAATAAAGTATGGTTTTGAAATATGTTCTCTTTTTGTGCACTGTCTCTTTCTTATATGATGATTCACCTTGTTCTTACCTCCATCAATTTTCTGTGCAGTTTCCAATTTAGACCAGACCCCTGTGGCAAATTTGTGTTATCAATATACTTTAGCATTTTTCTAATATCCCTAAATTTAGTTTCTGTTTACATGACTTTCTTGAATGGATATGTAACTTCCAAAACTTAGACATAATGTTTCTTTTCTAATGCATAATGTGTACATATTCCATGCAGAATAGTTCAAGTATATTCAGAATTTACAGAGACTATTTCAGAAAAAGTAATTTTTGTGTGACATTACATGTTTCAGTGAGCCTTTTAACACATTCTACACAATGAAAAAGGCTATGATGAGGCAATGGATGAGGTTTAATTGACCTCATTGATAGATAAGGGTTTGGGCATTCAAACATTCAGTAAACCTCTGTTAAATAACAGCCCTGAACTTTCACTACATTTGGCAAGATTACTTGATATTTCAAAAACAAGTAATAAAAGGCTTAAAAGATATTATCCTGCAATGTCCAAGAAATGTGGTAATAAGGTAAGAGTTGAGTGCATTGTTGACATGGAAACCCATGGCTCATGCTTGATTTATAGCACACCCAGTTTCGTCAGAGTTGGCATAAGTGAGCTCCACTGACAGTATGGCGATAACATACTGCAAGAGCTGAAGCTGCCAATTCTTACACCTTCATTCTACCAGCAAAGAATTTTAAAACAAAATTTCAATATTGCTACAATACAGCATGGATTCACGGAATCCCAACAAATAATAGACCCATTCTGCCTGCTTATAAATATGAGAAAGACGGAAGACTCTCTTTTAATGTACTCAACATTTATAGATGGACACACACACACACACACACACACACCACAGTTGTATAGATTTAAAATTTATGGTTACCAAATTACTAAACCATGATCAAGTGATAGTTCAGTTTTGAAATGCAGTAGTTAACAAGTGCCTGACAACAAAAACCACCAACATAGGCTCTATTATCATTCTTATTTCAATGGGTTATTTTAAATTATTTTTATCATCTTATCCATGAGGACTGAATAAGAAAGCCTATTTATTACAGAAATTGTTTTTAAAAAATTACATTACCTGAAAGCAAGATTTTTCAAAGAAGTTAGTGTTTGCTTTCACTATGTGAGAAGTAATATTTGATGATGAGGAAAGAGAATTAGGAGGGTTATCCAGTATGAGAAAATGAGAGGACCATGAGCTTCAATTGTTTCTTCTCTTCTGTATCAGTAAATTATTTTCCAGTTTTCTGTGTTTGAACCAATGAAAAATTATTGTCAGACCCACCAACGGTGAACAGTTCCTGTGTTGGGGGGTGAGGATTAAAGAAAGACAAGAAGACAAGATAGAAACAGGAGGACTGCCAGTCAATACTGGTCAGCCTCGAATGTACTGTATTGCTAGTATTTATACACACTACAGAGACTTCTGTGATGTAAGGTTTTAAGTCCTTACTGAGTTTATCTGGTTGTTATAATAATACTATGGAACATTCAGTTCAAAGCAATCCCAAGACATTCTATTCATAACAATCCAGCCACCCAAGGCCATGTCCGGACAATGGCCCTGGTCATAATCTGATGGTCTTGTCCTGCACATTCTTCATGTCTCCTCTTCGGCTCCCCACAAATTTTAATACTTATATATAAATTGATCTATGTTCAAAAGTGGCTAATATTGGCTTAGATACAGTAACTCATGCTGGGCACTGCTGCTCTGCAAGCTAAGGCCACATGGGAGCCCTGGGTTTGATTCCAGACCCACCCTGAAAAACTGAACATCTACTCAGGAGACTGAGCAGAATGATAATGACAATAGGAAGCCCTGTCTAAAAGACATCACACACACAAACCCTTTACAGAAAAAAGTGGCTAATGTGGGCCAGCCCCATAGCCTAGTATTTAAGGTAGCCAGATATCACTGACCATAGTTCAAATCCTGGCCAGACAGGTTGACAAATATGCTGGGCATGTGTGCATCTATGGTGAAAACTCCCCAAAGGATGGGGAAATGGAGGAGAAGGGGTCACAGTGTGACCTCACTTGAGGGGTACTTCTTGCCCTTGTGTGTCTGTGTCTATGTCTGCCTATGGTGAATATATGTGCTCTCTGGCAGTGCACTTACTTTTATTATTATTATCAGAATATTACTGATGTTCATATCAAGGGATTAACAATCATTAAAGTACAGTGTGTTGTTTAGTAAAGCTTTTTATTGTAAGAAAATTATAACTCTGGGACCGGAAAGTAGGTGGCATAGTGGTTAAGACACTAAGATTCCCATATGGCTGAACACAGTTTAGTTCCCAGACCTGGAAGCTTAAATCATGTCAGGCATGTGTGCATGAATACCCAAAATCCCAGGAGAAGAATAGAGGAAAAGGATTGCAGATTGAAAGGATCCCCTTGGGAGATGATTTCTCACTTTCCATCTCACTGTCTCTTTCTGTATCTCTCTAGTGAGTGCACACGACCTTTGGCAAAAGCCTCAAAAAAAAAAAAAAGATAATTGTAACTTCACATATAGTTTCAGAAAAACTTTGGAGAGATCTCTGCCTATTGCTTACGCAGTTTTCTTTAGTGGTAACAACTTGCCTAACTATAATACAATTCCACAAGCAGAATATGCACATTGGTAGGATGCACTGATTATATTCAGATTTCCCACTTAGTGTGTACTTGTGCATCTATAGGTGCGTGTATTTAGTAAGTTCATGTGTCCACCATCATGTATGTAGTACTGAAGACTTCATCACCATACTTAATCTCTAACTTCGCCTTTTATAACACCCTCACCTTTTCCTTTCACTCTCATCACCCCAACCCCTGACAACCATAGTACTTTCTCTCCAAAATTTTGTCATTTCAAAAATGTTGTGAGGGGCTAGACGTCAATAAAGTGGAGAAACATGACACTGCGGATTTGACACACATGGGAAATTTTCAGATTTTGTCCAAAGACCTCTGAGAATTTTAGGCTTGCCTATGCCTGTGATCTACGGATAGCTGTAGCTGAGGTTATATGGTGGTATTGGGGTACTACTGGGACCCTTTTGGGGATGCTACTTATCTGTCTCTCTGCCCCTCCCTCTTTGTGACTCACTCATGGAAGAAATAATTTAAAAAGTAAACTTTAATAAAAGTACTTAAATGGTGCAATATCATAAAGTGTAAAATTTTTCCCCCTTTATTCATGGGGGATATATTCCAAGACCCCAGTGGATCCTTGAAACCTCAGATAGGATCAATCCTATATATTGTTTTTATATTATACATGCATACCTATGACAAAGTTTAATTTATAAATTAAGCATAGCAAGTAGTTAACCACAACAATAATAAAATAGTACAATTCAGCCATATACTGTAATAAAAGTTATGTGAATGTAGCCTCTTTCTCTATCCCCTCTCTCTGTATCTCAAAATATCTTATCACACTGCATTTATCTTTCTTGTAATGTGTTTATCTGATAATGAGAAGACTGCTAAGTGACTAATAGGTGCATAATATATAACATGTGATGCAGGACAAAAGAATGATTTGTTTCTCTGGTGCAACAGAGTGGGACATCCCAAGATTTCAGCACACTGCTCAGAACTGTACCCAGACAGCTTGCAATTTAAGACTTACTTATTTCTGAAATTCTCCAATTAATATTTTCAGACAGTGGTTGACTAAAGCTGTGGAAAGCAAATTGTCAATACAGGCAGACTTCTCTATACTTTATAATATTGACCTTTTTTAACTCAAAATTAATTCACTGGAGAACCATTTGAGTTTTATGTATCAGTAATTAAGTTATTTTTATTGCTGAGCTGTAGTACATGATTTGGGTGTACCACAGTTCATTTAACCATTCATCATTGAAGGACATCTGGGTTTTGTTTTTTTCTCCTTTTGTTTTTGTTTGTGCCCAGATTTAGGCTATTTTCCTGTTGTCTTTGTATTATTAAATTTTTGCTTAAATCCATTATGTTCAGAAATTGAAATCTGTGTATGTTCAATTCTCTTAAATGCATTGAAGCTTACTTTATGGTCCAGGATATGGGTGCCTGAAAAAAGAATTCTCCTGCTATTTGGTGGCTTGTTCCATATGTCTGTCGGATCCTGTGGATTGATAGCATTATTTAGATCTTCTATATCCTTGCCAATTTTTTGTATACCAGTTTTATCATTTGCTGAGATTTATAAATACTACTATAATCAAATATTTGTCTATTTCTTCTTTCACATCTATCTAGTTTTGTTTTATATATATTGAGAATCTCTTGTTTGGTAGACAAACATTTGAAATCATTATGTCTTTCTAGCAGATGATCCTTTTATGATTTTGTAATGTCTCTCTTTTCTCTACTAATTTGTTTTTTACTGAAATGTATTTTATCTGCTATTAATACACTCACTCTTCCTTTTTTATTTGCATTCATATTTACACAGGCATCTCTTTTTCATACTTTTATATTCAGCATAGCTATGTTGTTCAATTTGAAATAAGTGTTTTGAAAGAGCAAAGCTTGTATCATATGTTATTATTAACCTTACCAAGCTCTGCCTTTTAATGGTATGCTTACATTATTTACATTTAACTTAATTATTGAAATATTAGTGCTTAAGTCTGACATTTCATTGACTGATCTATTTGTCTCCACTTTTTTTTGTTTCTATGTTTTTTTTCCTGCTGCCTTTCTGTAGGTGACTTCATTTACGTGTTAGAATTCCATCTTGACTTATTTATTGAACTTATCTCTTTCTCTTGTTTTACAGTAGTTACTCTAGACATTATGAAGTAAACAACTATTTGATTTATTACTTAATCTGTGGTTTATTGCAATATGACAACATTTTATCACTTTGAATCACTTGTAGAAACTTTACTTTTTCTTTAAATGTCTCTAACTTTACACTTTTAAATATGATTGTCTTGAGTATAAGATGATGTTATAATTCTTCATTCAATCATTAAATATGATTTATAATACTCATGAGGACAATCTATTGTATGCACCCATATTTTGGGTTGTTTTTCCTGAGGCTGCCAGATTAATTCTTTTATCTTTTCCATTCTATTTGAAGAACTTCTTTCAAGAGTAGGTTTAAGGGTCAGTTTGCTGGTTACAAATTCTTTTAGTTTGCTTTTTCTGAGAATGTCTTTTCTTCCTCTCTCTAAAAGATACTTTTGCTTGAAAGAGATTTACAGATTTGAATCTTCCACCACTTGAGGAAGGTTATGTCACTTCTTTCATGTTTTGGGTGAGAAATCTGTCATTTTTAAATAGCATTTCCTTTATTTTTTTCTAGAGAGAGATTTTTGCTATAGGGCAATTTGGACTAAATTAAAATATTAAACTTCTGTTCATCCTAGGGCAATATTAAGAGATTGAAAAGACAAGCCACAGAGTGGGAGAAGAAATTTGCAATGCATATATCCAACAATGGACTCTTATTTAGTATGTATAAAAGACTCTTACAAATTAAGATAACAAAGACAGAGGACCCAATTGAAAAATTGTCAAAAGACTTGAACAACACTTTGCAAAAGAAGTTGTCCAAATGGCCAGTAAGCATATGAAAGGTTACTCAACTTAATTATTCATCAAATGAAAATTAAACCAAAATAAGATATATTACACCTCCACCAGAATGTCCAAAATGAAACAAAGACAGAAAATATCAAATAATGACAGGAGTGTGGTGCAATTGGAATTCTTAAAACTATATCTAACAGTATAAATAAGTTGTATCACTTTGTAAAAATATTTGGTGTTATCCAAAGTAAACATGCACATATTCTAGCAAGCCTAGCAATTTTATGCTTTGCTACACATATGCACATATATGCACGAAAAAGGAAAATAAATCCTAAAGAATGTTCATAGTATCTTTGTTCATTTTAGACAAAAACAAGAAACAACACACATATTATCAATAAAAGAAAAAGTAAATGGCCTGCAATGTATATGCATGAAGAAATACTATACAGCAAAAAAAAAGAAAAATTAAAAAAAGAAATATTATCACACTATGAACATAATGTTGAACAAAATAAGCCAGACACAAAAAAGTATGTAAACAATGATCTCATTTATTAAAAAGGAAAAGATGGAGCCAGCAGATGATGTGGCTGTTACATAATTGGATTTGCACATGGTCAACAGTGGGTCTCGAACCTAGTGACTTGAAACTCATGCCAGGTGCGTGCACATTCATATCCAAGGTCCGATAAGGAGAAAGAGGAAAAGCGATTGTGGTGTGGCCATTGCCCCTGGGGAGTTATTTCTCATTTTTCTTCTCATTATCTCTCTTCTCTCTTTCTCCAGTGAACACACACAGCACACACACCATAAAGCAAAAACCTCTAAAAAAAAAAAAAATGCAACTAATATTTGTAACAAACTTCAGAATATTGATTTCAGTTTGGGTGTGTAGTTTTTGAGAAGGGACATGATGGATTTCTTTTTATATTTATTTATTTTTGAGAGGATTTTGCTACACGGTGTGTATGCTCGCCAGAAAGACAGAGAGAGACAGAGAGACAGAAAGTGAGAAATTACCTCCCCGGGTGTGTGTGTGGGGGAATGGCCACACTGCAATCCCTTCTCCTCCATTCTCCTCTTGGGATCTTAGGCATGCATGCACACACGCCCAGTGTTGAGTTTAAGACACCAGGTCTGAGACTTGAACTACAGCCAACTACATGAAAGTCCAGCAACATAGCCATTATACCAACTGCTGTTCTCAGACATAGATGGATTTCTTTTTTTTTTTGTTTGTTTGTTTTGTTTGTTTCGTTTGTTTTTTGGAGAGTTTTTTGCTATAGGGCTTGTGCACTCGCCAGACAGACAGAGAGACAGAGAGACAGAAAACAAGAAATCACCCCCCAGGGGGGATGGCCACATGGCAATCCCTTCTCCTCCATTCTCCTCTGGGGATCTTGGGCACGCACTCACATGCACCCAGCGTGAGTTTAAGCCACTGGGTCCGGGACTCGAACCGTGGTCGACTACATAGGAGTCCAGCGACATAGCCATTACGCTAACTGCTGGTCCCAAACATAGATGGATTTCTAAGAGTACTTTACCATGTAAAACTTACTGATTTTATGATTCATGGGCTTTAGTGTATTTATACAATAACAAGAAAGTATTTACAGAAGAAATGTACCCTTTATTCCTACTATTACTTTAAAATATCTCAACTACTTGTGAATGATTACGAATCCAATGTGTAGAGCGAAGGGACAGTAGTATTTTAAAGTACTGTTTGTTTATATCGCTTATATAGAAAAAGACAACTGAAAAAATAAATTGTTTGGATCTCATATTTTATTAAATAAATTTATTTTTCTTAAACAGTTAAGAACAATATAGATGATTCAAATAAAGAATGTGAATTTGAATCAGGAATCCTTTACTTATTCATAAAATGCAGCAAGTCACTTAGCAAGTTAGTATCAATCTCATCATTTGAAAAATGTAAATTAAAATATTTGCCTCAATCAAAATCACATAGATGGGGACCAGGAGATGGTGTAATGGCTATGTTGCTGTACTCCCATGTAGTCGACTGCAGTCCAGGTCCTGGACCCCGTGGCTTAAACTCACAACAGGTGCATGCCCAACATCCAGAGAGGAGAATGGAGGAGAAGGGATTGCAGTGTGGCCATCCCCCCTGGGGGGGGGGTAATTTCTTGCTTTCTGTCTCTCTGTCTCTCTCTGTCTTTTTGGCAAGTGCATGTGCCCTATAGCAAAAACATCTAAAAGAATATCATATAGATGCTAGTATTTGAAGATGACTTGAAAGTATTACAACTTTTTTTTCTGTAAGTTGTTCATTCGCTATTTCTTTTTAATATTATTTTCTTTTAAATTTATTTATTTTACAATTATTCACTGTATATCATTGTAGCATACAAAATGAGTTTTCCCATTCAGAATACACTTTATGTCAGCTCAATCGAAGATATTACTATACATATTATCTTCAACAAACAATTTTCCATTTCTTGTTTCTTGCATATTTTCCTTCCCTTTTATTTTCCCCCTTCATCTCCCTCATCCCACCCTCTGCCACTTCCTACCCTCTTTTAACACTGTCTCTGGTATCCATGGTTACATAACTTTTAAAACAAATACCATGTAAGCTACTTATTTCATGTTTTTGTTTTCTGTTTTGTTTTGAAGGACAGGGTATCACTGTAGTAAACCTCCTGCCTCAGCTTCCCAGCTAGGACTTCAGGCTTGCACGACCTGTCCTGGTCGTTAGATTGAACCTGGAATCTTGTACAGCCTCCTTTGTGATCCCAGCCTGTGCAGAACAGCATCTTAGCCACCATGATTGGGCCAAGTTTTTCATGTTATTGAAACACTATCATGGTGTCCTTATAAATAATTAAAATAAGGAGAATGTCAAATATTCTGGAAAAGATACTAAGGACGAAAAATGGAAAAGATGGACCAACAAGAAAAAGCTACTGATGCAAGCCTAGAGACTCTTCTGAAGTATTTCAGACTCACGCGGGCCTCTGATCCAGACTGACTGAAGCTGAGGGTGGATCATATTATCAACAACCTGCCCGGGGTATTGTATCTCTCCCTCTGTTTCTCCATCTCATGGTTCTAATAAATAAACCAAGAAAAGAGTAGGGGGAAATGGTAAGACAATCACCTGCCTGAACACCAATTCAGGGAAAATGTCTTTCAGCATTATATCTAACTATATAATTTCAAGAGTAAAGGATAGAATTATGCAATCTGAAAAAAAATACCACCCTTACATTTAGAAAATAATGCCACATACTGAGAATATCCACATTTGCTATACCCACTTCTTTGCCAAAAAGCTTGTAAGAGATTTAACTGTGATACTTAATCAATCACAATTTGCTAATGATATCAAAGTGGCAGATTCAAGTGCACTTTAGATCATCTGAAAAGCTTTTTATTTTTCCTGTCCTCCTTTTGTCTGGTGTGGAATAACCTTTAAAAGTCTGTCTCAACCCTCACTTCAGTGAAAAGACAGAGACTAATCACAAACGGGAACTGATTGCTGTTCACCAAACTTGAAATAAAATGCAGGTCTAAACCGTATGCAGAAAAGATGGAATCCTCTTATCTCATATTTAATATGATTGCCACCTCGCTCCCCACCCTTTGACATCCATTACCATATTAAGGATGTTTTTACAGAGAGAAGAAGAAATTATAAATTTGAACTTGATAGTCACATTAGTTCTACTAAATATGCTTCATATTTTTGTTTTATCTGATTTAACTGGTTTTTTAGCATGTCTTTCTTTTCTTTCACCCATATTCTCTAAATTTTCTTAGTAATTATAGACATCAGCATAGTCCCTATCTGAAAATAATTTAAATTTCTAGGTTGTTTATGAAAAGAAAGTATTGCTTAATAATACCCAGTTGTTGAATGTCTTGCAACATTTTAGAAACATATACATCAAAAACTCTCAATTCAATCACCATATCAGCTCTTGCACCGAGGTGCCTTCTGGGTTATTTCATGCCTACCATAACTTTTCTTCGGCCTGAAGTGTGTGTGTGTGTGTGTGTGTGTGTATGTGTATGCATGCATGTATTCTAAACATATACATACTGCCATATTTATTATATCTTAGAAAATTTGTAAACAAGAAGACTTAACATAATCATCCAGATTTTTGGCTTTTTTCAATCACAATGCAAATAGCCAACATTCTTCCAGAGAAATTTCTTGCCTTGTGTGGTAGCTGCTCCCTTCAGATTAGGATTCAGTTGTTAAGGTTTTCATCTCTTCTTCTAACTACTTAATTATTCTACTTTACAAATCATTCTGTGCCTTTTCATTTTTAAGCAATTTTTTTTTCTATTTCACATTTTGAAATCTTTCTACCCTCTAAAATGGCACACTATAGCAAATTAACTTCTTAGCACATCTGGCTACCTAATTTGGGGGGGATCACGAGTCAAGTAAAACAGGACTAGGTGGTTACAAAGCAGGACAGAAGTACAGTTAAAGGCAAAAAGATACAAACCTTTTCCTTTTAAAAATTTTCTATTGTTTATAAGACACAATGGGAGTATTTTGAAATCAGAGTTACAACAAATTTAGAAATTACAAAAACAGTAATATATAGGTGTGATTTTATAATATACAATAAATAATACTACTTTATTCATTGATCACAAGATTTTTTTGGCTTGCTTTTCTGAAAATTCTTCTTAGGCCAACAAAATTTATATTTTTAACAATTCATTTTCATTTGACAAAATTAAAAATGAGGTCAGTCATCTTTGGCAATTATAAAACTGCTAATAATTTTTGATAGTTTTTAATTTTGAGAAGAATATTTCTGCTGGTGTAGCTATTACTAGAAATGTGCAGAATATTTTATAGGTTGTGACAATATGTGAATACATTTCTGATAAGTTATTGTGAAATATAAAGTTTAGGGACCAGCAGATGACGTAGTGGTTACGTCGCTGGATTCCCATGTAGTGGACTGTAGTTAAGTGCTGCCTTAAAACTCATGCCAGGTGTGTGTGCATGCATATCCAAGATCCCAAGAGGAAAATGGAGAAGAGATTGTGGTATGGACATCCCCCCAGGCGGTGATTTCTTGCTTTTTGTCTCTCTGTCTCTCTGCAAGCACAAGCGCCCTGTATCAAAAATCTCCCCCCCGCAAAAAAAAGCAATTTTAATATTTATAATGCTGATGAACCTTAAAGAATATTTTTGTAGAAATAATTTAACTCTTCATATAAATCTGTTCTGCATAAATGTTATAACTTTAATATGTAAATGAAATGATATCAAAGTATAAATATATATTTAGATATAAATGTATATAATAACATTTTCATTGACATTTCCTATAACTCTGGAAGTTGCCCAGGAAACTCAAAGTGGCTTCATGACTTGTATGGAATTCAAAAATTCAAAATACCTGTATATGTATTCTATAGCCATACCTTCAGTTATAAGGAAACACAATTTAAAAATTGCTTCCCTCTTAAATAATTGATTTTTTTCAAAGTTTCATGTGAAAATAGCGTTATCTTCTGTCAGACAAGACTGTCTTAAATTTAATTTCTATTGAGTCTATGGGTATGTGCTTTGAAATGTTTAGAGAAATTTTAAAATCAGATACTGTATTCTCCTTGAATAAATTCTAGTATCTCACAAATATCTTTTATTTCAATGTCTATGAATATACTTTTTGTTTGTTTGTTTGCTTTTGTTTGTTTGTTTTGGCATAAGGTTTGTGCACTTGCCAGAAAGACACAATGAGAGGAAAGTGAGAAATCACTCCACAGTATGGATGGCCATGCTCAGTCCCTTCTCCATTCTCCTGGTATTTTGGGCACACACACACACACACGCACACACACGCACACACACGCACACACACGCACACACACGCACACACACGCACACACACGCACACACACACACACACACTGTCATCTGGCATGATTTTCAAGCTGTTAGGTCCAGAAATCTACCATAGTTGGCAATGTGGAAGTCCAGTGCCTTAACCAGTACACCTTCTGCTGGCCCCGGTGGCTATACTTTGTTTTTTAATAATTCAGTGGCAAAGTTTAGTCCCTGTGAACTTACAATTTCTGTACTTTGCTCAGTACAGAAAATGTCTGTGCAAATGTTTCAGTCAAATCTCAGTGCTGGATTCATTACTAGCCCTCCTTTCTCAAAGACCCAGGACACTTGCCACAACCTCTGCAGCTACTCCTACTGTTCTTTTCCTCAGCTTTGCTAGTCCAGACTGGTATCTCACCTAGCCAAGCCCTTATGGCAGCAGAGAGCCCTGAACCACTCTAGCCATGCACTTCTGCAGTACCGTATGTCTTCTCCTCATTCTTTCCTACGGAGTTAATACCTTGTGTACTCAGTTGTCCAAACTTGCGAACATTTCCTTGACTCTTCTTCCTTGTGTAGCCTTTCCATCAACACCCAGATTTTCTTTTTCTCATCCTACTGAAACCACCAGTAGCATTTGACACAGCCGAGCACATTTAGTTTATCACTATCCTTCCTCAGTGCTGTTAGGATAATACATTCTTTAACACACACCCACACACACACACACCCACACACACACCCCTATTTATTGATCATTCCTCTCATTCACCATTACTGTTTACTTTTCTGGTCCTCATTTCCTAATGTTGCAGTTTCCCCAGATCAGTCACCAGTCCTCCTCTCTCCTATATCTGTACTGGCTCCCTAGGTAATGGCATCCAGTCTCATGACTTGAAACATTGTCTCTATGCTAATGATTTTCGCATTTATGTCTCTAGCCAAGGTATCTTTACAAATTGCAGAAACATATATCCATCTCTGTTTGGATATTCTGTAAACATTTCAAACTTAACATGACCAAAAGTAAATGTTATCTCCCCCAAACCTGCTCCAGCTTTTCCTTTCCTAGTTTACTTAACTGCATCTCCATTTTCCCTCCTGTTCGATCAGTTTCTTTACCTCACACTTTATATTTAACCCTTTAAAAAATCCTATTTGCGCAAAATTTAAACTTAATCGAGTCTTTTTTTTAAATACATCTTAAAACCTCTTTGCCAAGATCTGTAAATGAAATATATAAAACTTAGCAAAATGTGATTTTTCAACTTTGCTCCCTAAGGCAGTTATATTTTTACTTCTGCTGCTGCAATCCCATACATAGCTACACCATCTATTGCCACAATTCCTGTCACAATTTTATAACAACTCCCCCTGCTCAACCTTGTTGCTCTACGGTCTCGTCTCTATGAATAAGTCTAAATGAAACACGTGAGCCGGCAAGTTCAGTCAGATCAGTCCCTGATAAAACCTTTCAATGGCTTCCCTTCTTACTCGGGGTAAATCGATATGCTTACCATGTTCTACAAGGTCCTAAATAACTGGGTCCTATTATCCCTCTGACTTCCCAGGTCTTCATGATTCTCTAACATGTCAAGCATGTCTCCCCTGCTTTGGGCACTCTGCTGCCATTCCTTCTGACTGCTATGCCATGCCCCAGTTTCTATCTGGCCCACTCTTCCACCTCATGTCACATTTTCAAGGTAAAAGACGAATCTTGCCGTCCATATTTCACATTTTGTTTCCTTCTTCACCAATTCCCCTTACCCTACTCTGATCTTTATTTTGAATTTAAGGTTTATATAGTGTAATATTGCCTAAGAGCATCACCAGTCTTAAATATGTGTCTCAAAAAAATCTAGTAGGATGAAAATCAAAGGTGCACTACATAATGCTCTTTATTAAAGATGCTGAATATAGTTATACCCTTGATTTTATTATCACACATTTATTTAAAAAAACATATTTACCCCTCACTGATGTACAATTAACGGTAAATAAAAAAGTATTATACCTAAAAATCCATATGTCTAACATAATGTAAATTTAGTATATATAAAATTTCAATATGTGTCTGTCTTGTACTAGGGAGAAATTACTCTGTCAGTTTCATTCAGGAATGCATCTAAAATACCAAGTAAACTGCCTAGAACAGATTGGGTGCTAAAAATGTGAAATTTGTCCAATTAATATGGTCTCAAATTCTTCAAAACCTCATTTTCTTGGGACCAGCAGTTAGTGAAATGGCTATGTTGCTAGACTCCCACGTAGTCGACCACAGTTCGTGTCCTGGACCCAGTGGCTTAAAACTCACGCCGGACACGTGTGCGTGCGTGGCCAAGATCCCGAGAGGAGACTGGAGGAGAAGGGATTGCAGAGTGGCCATACCCCCAAGGGGGTGATTTCTTGCTTTCTGTCTTTCTGTCTCTCTCTTTCTGGTGAGTGCATGTACCCTATAGCAAAAACCTCTCAAATAAAAAAAAAAAAACTCATAAAACACCACTATTTCTAATTAGTTTACTAAATAGTTGTCTAATTCTTCTGGTCTTCTGTCAGACTCTCCACCCTTTTTTTTTTTTTTTCTTTCCCTGCTGACAAAGATTCTTTCTTTTGACCAAAACTTTAGTTGAGCTCCTCTGAGTCCTTTGCTGTACTAGTCCTGTCTTTGGGCTTCCCTCTCTGTCCTTATACCATCCAGTTTGAGCAAGAATCTTGTCAGTTTATCAAAAATTCCCGATCCTTGGTAACTGACCACACTTTATAACTTTTTAGCTTTACCTGCCTTCAGCAAGAATTCTGTTCAGTCAGTCTAGCAAGAACTAATCATTCCTTTGTCATCTTCTCAGTAATTTTTCATCCATGGTACCACCACCCTTGCCCCTCCCAGCCCTAACCCTACTCCTTGATTATAAATCTCACTTGTCTTCTTTGTCAGACTCAGAGCTGAGAACACTCTCTGTTCCCCCTACTTTAAGACTCTAAAAGACTCTAACATAGTGGTCTTTATACCTGTCACCACAGCTCCCTTTGGATGAAGTCTGCCTCACCTTTAACAGATGTCAAAATAATTTTTCCCTTCTCCTTACTCATAGAAATTATCTAAAAATAGATTCTAGGCCATATCCTTATTCTTCTGCTGCTTACAGTCATTTAATAATGCAGGATTTTCATTTATAAATAATTATAATTTTTAGTTTGGTTTCGAAGGCCCATCCATTGCCGCACATGAATAATTTGAAACCTGTCTTCGCCCTCTCCAAACCCCATATCTGGCCCTCAGGCTTCCAGGACTACTTGGAGCCTTTCACCTCTAGGCCTTTGCTCACACTTATGTTTTGAACAGGGACATACCTAGCTCTGTCTCATTCACCTTCATCTTTCAGATCTCAGATAACAGTAGCTATCTCCTTTCTCTCTTTCTAACATTGAGTGAGCTTGCTGTTCACACGTCTTAAACCACATGAAATAATGTTTAAGGACACAGGTATTTGAACTATATCACATTTGTATAATCCTGGCTCTTCAAATTAAATTGTGTCTTAATTAAGCATTATTCTTCCCATGAGTCAAGAGAGATTATTATTAAAAATCTTATGTCACAAGTATTTTAAACTATTAAATGATAAAATACCAAGAAAAGAAACTTACCAAAATGCCAGTTATAGAATGAAAAGTAGGCTGCTTGCATTCTAAATCTTCATTATTTTGGCACGCAACGTGTGACAAGATGTAAACCTACATCATTATATGTGTACATGTATTTATATTATGTCATTTACTTTGAATGTTTATCTAAGAGAAATAGCTATTTTCTTTTTTTTTTTTTTTTTTTTTGAGAGGTTTTTCACTATAGGGCGCGTGCACTCGCCAGACAGACAGAGAGAGACAGAAAGCGAGAAATCACCCCCCAGAGGGGATGGCCACGCCGCAATCCCTTCTCCTCCATTCTCCTCTTGGGATCTTGGGCACGCACGCACACGCGCCCGGCGTGGGTTTTAAGCCACCGGGTCCAGGACGCAAACCACGGTCGACTACGTGGGAGTCCAGCGACATAGCCATTACGCTAACTGCTGGTTCCTGAGAAATAGCTATTTTAAAAATACAGATTAAAGTAATGACAATAACAGCCTGTTGGCATCTACTCTGTGACTGAACAGGTGCCCCTTCACATAATTTCACAGGACACACAAATGATGACAATGAAAATGTACCAGGAAAGAAAAGTATGACATAAAATTGCTTTAAAAAGCATAACCAGTATTTTCATAGGTAAGAAAAAAATTTATAGTATAACCATTGTCATTGAAATTAAATTAATACTTAGGTACTTAAAATGTAAACAAATTAACTTATTATTCTCTGAATATAGGTATCATTTGACAGGTATAATTTAGAAAGATATTTAATAGTTTTACAATAAATATATTCTTATTATCAAAAACTTATTTCACTCTCATTTTATAATCTATTTCTATGGCTGTCATCCTTTTTCATGTTCAAATAAATAAAGCTAACATCCTGAAGTCTGGCCACTTATTTTTAGGTGTTTTGTCTTTAGATAAAATATTCTCTATGATTCTAGACTTTATGTTCCATTAGACATATTCTTCATGGAAGCATACATGTTAAAAAATGACATAATTTGCCACCTAACAATTTACTCTTCAATAAAAACAGAATTGTTATTTTATTTAGTTTATTTATTTCCTGAGTGAGAGAGAGAGAAAGGAAGAGAAGTGCACATTGCCAATAGGGTCTTTACAATATTATTCTCCTAGCTTTGCAGCCAGCCTGGATCACAGCATGCTGAGGCAGACCCTGGGTAAGAAATTAGAGCCTTCTCCAATGGCCTCCAATATAGTTTAGCAGTGTCCACTGCTCATATCACTGGGATTGGGCTGAGAGTAAAATTATTATTAAATGTTATGTTTCAAAATATAAAGTACAAAGTAGATCAAGAGTAATACAAATAATGTGTATGTTTAACTTCTCATTAATATCTAACTGATATTTTCTTTTAATATGATTTCTTTTTTTGAAAGAAATACTGATACACATAATTTATTTTCATTAAGAATTAATATTCTTTGTTATTCTGTTTGGGAGAATCAAGAATCTATTTCTATTAACCTTACTCAGTTCTTTACCTTCAATTTTTTCTTCATATTTTTATTTCAATTATTTGTAGACATTCAATCACATATGTCACTTAGCTTGCAAAGTGAATATTGCAACATGTATACATTTCTCACTAGTCCAGTTGAGAATATACACACATTATCTTCAACAGATAATAATTCATTTCTTTGTCCCATAAATGTATTGCCTCTCTATTTTTCTCCTTAATGTCCTTCCTCAGACTCCCCTCCTTCACCCACTCTCTTCCCACACCATATCTGGTATTTATAACCACTTTGTATGTTTCTACATCATCTAGTTACTCAGTTTTAGCTATGGAGTGGGGACATTTGGTATATATTCATTGGAGGCATACTATGTCTCTCTTTCATAACCTGGCTTGCTTCACTCTGCAGTAAATCTTTCATATTCATCCACTTTCTGTCAAAAGCCAGTTTCCTGTTTTTTTATGGCTGAATGGTATTCCATAGAGTATATGTGCCACACTTTTTCAATCTACTCTTCTGTTTCTGGACATTTAGGTTGGTCCCACATCTTAGCAGTGAATAAAGCCACAATAAACATTGATGTGTAAGCACTATTCTGAATAAGAATTGTTCTGTACTTCTACTTCTTTATATAGATACCAAGGAGTGGGATTTCTACCTCACCAATCCTGACAAATTATGTGATGTAGTTTAAAATAAAAATTATGTTGTTGGGAAAGTTATGATGTGTTTCTGTTTTTCTATGCATAAAAATGCATTGTGACTTTTCCAACAACCCAGTAAATATGAAATATAATTAAAAAAAAATAGAAAATAGGAGCCAGCCAGTGGCATGGTGGTTAAAACAACTGGATCTCACATGGCTGATGGCACAGTTTGAGTACCTGGCGGCTTTGGCTGATGGCACAGTTTGAGTACCAGACCTGGAGGCTTGAGAAACATGACATGTGCAGATATATATGTGCCCAAAATCTCCAGAGGGAAATGAAGGATAAGGGATTGTGACATGGCCATTCCATGGGAGGTGGTTTCTCATTTTTCCTCTGTCTGTGTTTCTCTCTGGTGACAACTCATGTGCTACAACATATTAAAAACAAATGAGTAAGGAAACTTAAAACCACATGTCAGGGAAGGTAAATATTTCATTAACTTAGCATAGTACTGTTACTATAATTAAGCATTAAATTTAACTAAAAACTCTCTGGAAAGAAAACATTTCAAAAAATTAAAATGGAAGCCCAAAATATCATAAACATAGAGTGTTATATGTAGTTATTGTATTAGAATAAAGGATATGAGTGATTTGACATTAATATATTGTCTTTGTTGCAGGGAAAATCTACACTACTTTGTGACACATAGAAATGTTATTTTTTTTCAAAACTTAATTCCCAAAGTAATTTATTAGTGATCTTTATGTGAGTACATTGAATAATAATAGATTCGTCTCTCAATAGTGCTTTTGTGGGAAAAGCAAGCATGAACATTTGTGATCACTTAGTTTCAGTGTTTTATTCTGAGAAAATAGTCAGTGATGTCCAGGTCTATGCATTTCTATATATGAGGTGGTTTTTCATAGAGAATGGAAATTTAAAGAGAATTGAGTAGCTAAAAAGTATCTCAGCCATCCTTTTTAAAATGGAGATTCACTATATCTTTAAAGTATGGATATTTTCAACAGAAACATTGTAGTGTTTCAACACTAAACTGGAATTCATATCTGGGGACAAATGTTATGTCATGGACAATAACATCTCCTGTCTTTGAAGACCATGTGTGATAGCCACAGTAGTTACTCTGTACATGAAACTCAGGCACGTGAATTATATTACATTCAAAATAGTGGGGAAATGTTTATTACAGGTGTAGATTACAAATCCATTCAAAATTGACCCAACTATTTCCCAGGGAACAGAACTAGAGCTACTAGATTATCTGAATAAATGCTTATTTAGAAAGCCAGATTTCCATACTATCAAGAACAAGCTGAATAAATTAGGCCAAGTAAAAGCAAAAGCAAGTATGATTATCAACTTTGGCCACATAGTTAATTATTGCTATTTATTGGACTATCTGACATTTACCATCTTTATAAGGATTTAATAAATATGCATTCCCAGGACAATAACTTCAATGACCTATGGTATATAATAATTATACTCAAATATCACTGTCTTTAACTTTTATCTATATCCTTTTTCAATTAGAACAATTAATCTGGCATTTTCACTAAAAAGATAAAAATGTTCTCAAAGAGTAAAAATATCTCTATAAGGGCATCTTGGCAGTAAGACTATTTCATGCACTTATTCATTTTTCTATAGTTTTCAAAACTCTGCTTTAACATAATCTTAAGTTTACACATCCAGTATTTTAATGTACCTTAAGAAAACCTATATCTTGTGTTTTTGTTTAAAAAGAAAAATAGGGATAATATTCAAGTTTGTGAAACAGCCATAAATTTTCATCTAGGTGTTTATTTCTCTGTGTTTTAATATCATTGGATTTAGTCTTTTATCATATAATAATGATCATGCTGCAGATATTTCTACAATAGAATTGGCATTTGTTTTAAAGAAATCACACTCCAGGGACCAGCAGTTAGCACAATGGCTATGTCACTGGACTCCCATGTGGTAGACTGTAGTTTGAGTCCCGGACCTAGTGGCTTAAACTCACACTGGGTGCATGTGCGTGTGTGCCCAAGATCCCAAGAGGAGAATGGAGGAGAAGGGATTGCTGTGTGGCCATCCCCCCGGGGGTTGATTTCTCACTTTTTGTCTCTCTGTCTCTGTCTTTCTGGTAAACACATATGTCCTAAACTAAAGCAAAAAACAAAACAAAACAAAACAAAACAAAAAAAAAACCTCTTCAAAAAAAAAAAAAAGAAATCACACTCCAGTTTCCATTTCAAAAATAATTAAGAAAAAATACCACACATCCTTATTTTTCCATAGTTTTTCAATAATACTTGTTTTTTATGTTTGTTTGTTTGTTTTATCTTAACACTACTTGGACATAAATCAATAGGTTTCCAAGTTTTCATAGTTCATTCTTAAGGTTTCTTTTACTGTATAAGCCCAGAATTGCTAGTGTGATATATTCGGTCATTGGAAAGGCCATGATATATTTCTGCATAGGAAAACATGAAAAAAATACATCATGACTTTTCTAATGACCCAATAGATTGATGAATAACCAGATCTGCAGGTAGAAATATGTCACAAAAAAACACAGACACAGTAACACATATACACAATACACAGTCATATGAAAACAAATTTTAACATGTAAGTTCTCAAATTCATAGAAGTTGGAAGTTAAAAACTCTTGAATATGGATATATATTTTAGACATTTTACTTACTGTGAGGTTTTCATAAGATACTTAGTGCTATGGTTTGGGTAATGGCTTGTCCTCCAACAGTTCACCTGTTAGATTTTGGTCCCTCATGTAATGGCATTAGGAGGTGGTAATGCCTCTAAGAAGTGACACCTAGTGGGTAGTGTCTGGATCACAGAAGCATCATTCACAGAAATGGATAGTACTGCATCTACTGAGAGGACGTGTTGCTTTTGTGAGAAAAGGTTCATTCCCATAAAAGCAGGTCATTATAAAAGTAAGAGTTGCCCCAGGGCTTTCTCTCTGCACACATCTGCTGGTCTTTCCTCTTTTCTCCTTCACAGTGTGATGCAGCAGAAGCTGGTCCTATGCCAGCCATATGCCTTGGACATTTTAACCACTAGAATTGTGAGCTCAGTAAACTTTTATTCTTTATAAATAGCCCAGACCCAGGTGTTACCTTTCAGAAACACAACAATGAAGTATGACATTTAGTATTTGTTAACTTTAGTTTTCTTATCTAAAAATGGGGCTACTAATACCTTATGGAACAGTGAATGTTTCAATTAGTTACAATGTGTCGGCAGAATATGTGACTAGTAGTTGCTCAGTTTTATTTTCAGCCTCTGAAAATTTAGTAGTCAGATTCAAAGTCATGGTTTCTGGTCCGTTACAATGCTCAATTCCATGCATACACTCAGCCCTTTTTGCGGCCATCCTGACAGCATTATTAATTTCCATACTCCTGGAGCTCTGTTATAGGTGAATCATGAATGCTTGTTTATGAACTGGTATCTGATGAACTGAAATCTATACCCTATGAAGTAAAGGTTGCATGTGAACAAGGGATCTTAAAGGCATGGGGTTACAGCAGTGTGTCTTTGACTCAGTAGTAAGTACAAAAAGAAACGGGACTACGAACATCTGCAACTTAGGAAGCAAAAGAATTGGAGGCCCAGTTGTAAAATGTACTGTTGCTGCAATGAGTACTAACAGTAATGGTGGGAAGAGATATATCCCTTATGAATATCCAATATCCATAAGAGACCCCCTGAAAATTATGAGATTTTTCTGCAGGGCTACAGATCTATAGAAAGTTCTACAGTAATTCAGATGAAACATAAATGGTAATATCTTATTTCATCTGTTGGCTAATGTTGAGTCTCCTACTATATACAATGAAATGACAAGTCACCTAAAGTAAAACTGCATCTGGTCATAGCTCTGTAGCTTTAAGTACTTTCTCAGTATAGTTCTCCCTCATAATATTTCTGCCTCCATGTATGAAGTTTCTGGTTTAAGAGATGAAATCTCACTTATCAGGTAGTACTCATGTTCCTCAAGGACAAGGCCACATGAAGGTTCTCTTGCTTTTAGCTTAAAAAAAAAAAAAAAAAGAAACTGGCTATATCCTTTTACTTTTCTGAAATTACTTGAGAAAAGACACTCTTCCTTGTCGTCTTTAGTAAAAATAGTATTGCCTCATTTTGATAAAAAAAAAAAAAAAAAAAAAAAAGAAACTGGCTATATCCTTTTACTTTTCTGAAATTACTTGAGAAAAAGACAAACTCTTCCTTGTCGTCTTTAGTAAAAATAGTATTGCCTCAGCAATTTAATACTGTTAATTAGTACTTCAGTGTTCATTCATAAATATATATATTTTTCTTTTCCACCAAGTAAGGATGACCACAGAAAAATTCTTGAATACAAAGAAGAGAATATGGTTGGTTTTTCCACTTTCTCACTCATATCTTTCCCACATCCTAGAAATAGTTACTGACCTTCCAAGAAATGTGGCAAGTTAGGTCAAATGTAGATAGCAGTTCTTAATAAAAAAAGACCTTTAAAGATGGAATCCACTCTATTAGTCTAAAGCTATTTAGAGGTGATTCTCTATTACATATGTTATTGATTCTTCAGAGGTCTCTTTCTGTGTGTCTGTAAACTCAGCATCTTATTGTGGGGCAATACCACCCCTTAAGATGGCTGCTCCTGATCTCTGCGAAGTTTCTGCACATTGACAATATAACTTATAACATCTTTCTGCTAGGGCCTACTTTCCCTGGAAACTTGCCATTTTGGACAGTATGACTTAAAGTACCTTCAAGCCAGCATTCCCATTGGGAATCTCCAACTATTTTCTGAGATTCATGTAAATTCCTGCTTCTGGAAGAATGCAGCTTCTTCATCTATGTTATGTATTGAGTTTCTCAATATTATAGGTTACTCATTGCATAAATCAAGAACTTATCTATTAGGCTCCTAACTGAAGGGCCATAGTTCTTACTTTCAGGTGGTCTTACTGAATGAAGTCTTTTTGCCTGGATTCAAAAAAATGCAAAATCTACCCTACAAATCCATCCAGAGGAGAAGTATGAAAGAGAGCTTACATCACAATACCCATTCTCTGAAGAAATGCTCTACATACTCTCTCTCTCTCTCTTTTTCTTCTTCTTCCATTTATTTATTTATTTATTTATGTATTTATTTTTAAAGTATTTTGCCTCAGGGTGCATAAGCTTGCCAGAGAGAGAGACAGACAGACATACACAGTGAGGGAACATGGGAAATTATCCCCAGTCTGGATGGCCACACTACAATCCCTTTCCCTTCATTCTCTTCCTGGTATTTTGGGCACTCACGCATATATGCCTGGTGTGATTTTCAAGCTACTGGTTCAAGGACTTGAACCACAGTCTGCCATGTGGGAGTCAAAGGACATAACTGCTACATCTGGTCCCCCTTTTTATCTCTCTCTTTTTTTATTTATTTTTCCCAAAGGGCATGTATACTTGCTGGAAAGTAACCGAGATAGTAATAGGGAAGGTGAGAAATCGCCCCCCACCATCCCCCCAGGGGAGATGGCCACACTACAATCCTTTTTCCTCCATTCTCCTACTGGGATCTTGGGAACACATGCATAAACTACCAGGATGATTTTCAAGCCACCAGGTCAGGTACTTGAACCTCAGTCAACCATGTTGGAGTCCAGAAACTTAATGACCATTTCATCTGCTGGTCCCACAAGTTCTCTTTTCAAATATCCATTTTCTTGACCCTTTCTACTCTCAGCAGGCATGGAGAAGCTCATGAGTAGCTGAAGGTTTTCTACTTTGAAATTCTGCATGTGGTCTAGCAACTAATTGTCATATAGCACTGTAGAGCAGAAACTCTCAATTGAACATGCTATTACATGCACTGCAAACATGGAGATCTAAAGCAAAAAATATTAAGGTACTTTCTTTAATGAGACTTTATTAGTCCTCACCTGTTTTCAGTGCAACTAATATTTGGCCTGTTGTAAGTTAAATAGATGTCTTTGGTCCACTGTGAAAGTTTCTTAAAATGCATAGTAATATTTCTTTGAGAAATTGAAAACTAAGTCCTAAAGACAAAAATCAGCAAATACAATTCTAAAATACAACTGATTTGTAAGTTAAGAACTTGACCAAATTGATTTGCTTCCTATAGCCTTAATCAATGACTTCGACCTGGTGACACACAATTTGAAGAAGTCTTGCTGGAGCCACAAGTGATGGTTGTGGTCTGAGAACAAATTGTTTACCTTAGAAAACCTGGCAGTCCCACTCTTCTGTGCACAATTTTAAGTCTTGTTGCAGTAACTCTTCACTCCAAACAATTCAATTAATGCACTCTATTCATCCAGAACAAAATTTTTACAATAGTTTTCAAGAATGTTTAAAAAATTACAATAGTTTTAAAAATTATCAATCTGATTTATTCTAGGAATTAAACATGGCTTAGGCAAGCTTGCGAAGTGAATTGGAATTCTCATGATCCATGGCTTAGGATGAGAGGAGTCTCTACATTCATTGTAATGTGTTGTACTTTGGAATTGAAGACAACTGTAGACAGCAGAGATAGTGTAGTAATAGAGTGGGAAAGGGCAGAGGGTCAGACATGGGGTAAAAAACATATATATCAAAGAAGAAATGGAATATTATTGATGATATCATGCATGATTAAGCCACTATGCAGTTTATTCTAGATGGGAAACCACATTTAGTATGCTGTGATGATGCTCAGGGAATGAAGGAATGAATGTAAATTAATAAAAAAATTTCAGGAGGAAAAAAAACACTAAAACTGTTATCAAAATTTAAAATAAAAATGCGTATTTGATGACCACAGTAAGCTATATAGCCCCAGCTAGGTACTACTTTAGAGTATGTTCATTCTACTCACTGAGGTTTATGCCTAAAGTCAGACATGGGTTCACGTATATGTATATCAGCTGCTCTAGCTATTGCAAATATCTAGACACATTAAGATCATTAGCAAATCAATTAAATGAGGGGGGGTTAAGGCATAGAAAGCAACCATGGATACCAGAGACAATGTGAGTGGAGGATTGGACAGGGCAGAGGGTGAGGGATAGGGAATCAAGGATGGCAAAAAAAAAAAAGGCAAAATATACAAGACATAAGAAATGAAAGATTATTTGTTGATAACATGTATGTTGATGTGCTTGATTGAGCCAATAGACAGTGTATTTTGGATGGGAAATTCATTTTGTATACTGTAATGATGTATAGTGAATTAATGTAAAAAACAAATTTAAGGAAAAAAATAAAAACAGTAGAAAAGAAAAAAAAAGAAAAGAGAATATAACCCTACTTTATATATATATATATGAACAATGCCAAAATTACATGTATTTATTGTTGATATGTAAGGTCAGATCATTCTTCATTTGTTTCTGACAGATATTTGTAATGGGTAATGTCTATATGACTACTTCTAAATAAAAATATCAGTCTTTTCTAATATATAGGTATGTGAGAAATTAAAACCAAGTTAAAGGGATACAAATTATTTACCAAGTTCATATGCTTCGTTTACACCAAATGTGAATAAAAGTCTTCCCAATTTCAGTCTTTGAGCTTAGGACCTATATTTCAGTAGTAAAGGAAACATCAGACTTTGAATTTTCTTCACATGTTAATGATTTCCTCAAATATCTCAGAATGGATTGGGTGCTGACTCTGGTAGACAAGCATAGAAGCTTAAAAAGAGTTACTTAATTCTATCAGAGCATGTACTCTGTGGTCTGTTAATATTTTGCATTAAGCCAATTTTGAGCTATTAAAGTTTTTTCTTTTTAAGTTTCCTAATCATCAGGAAGCATTCACTTTCATCTGGGATTTATTTGTATTGATTGTATTTCCTCTGGTCCCATGCTTCATACCAAGCTTTCACAATTAGAGTTGGAGGTGGCAGCAGTGCAGTTGTAGGAAATCACTGACTCCCTAGTCCCCTCCATGTGCCCTCTTGCTCTTCCTTGGGTTCAGGGAGATAACTAAGGAGATAACTTCAGATAGCTAGGGAAATATTTCTACTCATTTTATATAGATACTTAGACTTGGAGATAGGTATGTTGTGTCTACTAAGAAAGTAGTTCACAATATTAAAATGCACTGATCTTGGAACCAGCAGTTAGCGTAATGGCTATATCGCTGGACTCCCACGTAGTCGACGTGGTTCGAGTCCTGGTCCCGGTGACTTAAACTGACGCCAGGCATGTGTGCATGTGTGCCCAAGATCCCAAGAGGAGAATGGAGGAGAAGAGATTGCAGCGTGGCCATCCCCCCTGGGGGGTGATTTCTCGCTTTCTATCTCTCTGTCTCTCTCTGGCGAACACACGTGCCCTATAACAAAAACCTCTCCAAAAAGAAAAAAAAAGAAAAAGAAAAAAATGCGCTGATCTTTTAATTATAGATATTTGAAATGTTTACTACCTAAATGTGAAGTCATTTTCTGAAGCTCTCCTCCTTTTCTTTATTGCTTGGAAATCCCTTCTCTAATTAATCTGGTTCCCAACAAGTTACATAGGTACAGTCAACATGGTTTAAGTGAGAAGAATTTAATAGAAAGTCAGGTTAAAAGCTACCAGGTAGAGATGTTTGATGCTCACTGATACTTTATCAATGGGAAACTATAGCTACTCATACCTGAGGGAAGCTATGAAGGGGATGATGTTACTGGAGTCTCACAAGATTCTGACCAGCAGTTAGTGTAATGGCTATGTCGCTGGACTACCATGTAGTCGACCGCGGTTCGTGTCCCAGACCCGGTGGCATAAAACTCATGCAGGGCGCTTGTGCTTGCGTGCCCAAGATCCCGAGAGGACAATGGAGGAGAAGGTATTGTGGCGTGACCATCCCCCCTAGGGGGTGATTTCTTGCTTTCTGTCTCTGTCTCTCTCTGTCTGTCTGGCGAACACACATGCCCTATAGCGAAAACCTCTAAAAAAAAAAAAAAAAGATTCTGAAATATGGAATGGTACCCAGCAGAAAACAATAATAAATAACTAACATTCTTTTCCAGTCCCTCGAATTCTGCCTATACCCCTGCCATTCATCTTCAATTTGTTAGATTCATTGGCCCAGGACAGCAGTGACAACAGTAAAAATCTTTGCAAGAAAGTTGATGAAAGTCAGTCTTCCAGGTCACAAAGTAAGGACAACAGAAGGCCGAGACAAAATTCAAGGAGAGTGAAGAGAGAGTGATGGCTTCTTTACTCTCTTACTGGTCTTACATCAACTCTTTTCTATGAGTTTCCTCCTTTTGGCCCTCTCCTGCTCCCATTGGCTCTTCATCTCAGAGCAAGCTGAGTCTGCTCATGCGCTTTGTTCTCTCTTTCTTTTTTAAATTATTGAGTACAACTCTGCAATGCTCTATGTTAAGATGAAATACAAAAACAGTGCAGGGAAAATTTGTGAACGTGAGAATAAAGTATTGAGAATAAAGCTTGAAGAGGGAATCTAATGGGAAGCACACCAATAGAGACAGCCACTACTCTTCCTTCATCTTGACATCTCTCCATCAGTACACTCTGTGGGCGGTCATCCTCATTAGCGACCTTCTCCAATCAGGCTTAATTTCTTCCCATGTGTTCTGTCTTTCTACTCTCTAGAAAAGTTAAACTCTGCTCTCAAACATACACCCACCCACCCACACACACACACACACACACACACACACACACATACACACCCTTAACACAAACATTCTTTAGCTCTCAAGTTGTATTGTTGTGATGTGAGGAAGCCAGTTATAAGTAAAACAAGAGGGTTGGAACTCAGAAAACATTGAAGTATTTGGAACTGAATATTAGTAAGGCCTCAGATGAGAATCAGTCACTCTGACCTTCTACTTCCTGTGTGAGAGCTGACCACAGTGGAATTCCCGGACCTACATTGTGGAAAGGACTTACTGCCCCTTTCTCCCTGCCTTCAGTCTATTATGATTCATAATAAACTTTTGCCCAATCACATTTTGTTGAATCAATGCATTTAAACAGGCAGCTTTCCCTGTCCTTAAGTTTTTATTTCAGAAGGCTTTTGTGTCACATGAAATTTTGATTATATAACTTTGTTGTGCTTTCCTCTTGTAAACCTTATTTTTTTTTGTCATAGGAGGTTTAGACATGACCCTTTTGATGAGTGAGAAAAAGTATCACACACCTTTCCACCAATACAACAGAACAGAAAAAATAGAGAAAAAGAAAATTAATATACCTTTTTTTAAATTTTCAGTTTCCCTAATATTAGTAGGAAAGTACTAATAGGTGTTCAGAGTACTATTTAGAGGTACACATTTAGCCCTAAATAAGCCAAGGTAAGGCTTCTTTTGATAATCACACATTTTTTTTCCTTATTCATGATAGGGCTTATACACATGGCACATGAGAGACAGAGCAAGAAAGTGAGTGATACGCAGGAGCCACAAGATCTGGTCACACTGCCATTCCCATGCTCCAGTCTTCCAGCCAATCATGTCTAGGGCAAGTGTGCATATGTGTGGTGTGCTTCAGGCTTACTGGGCTGGGGCTTCAAATTGCAGTGCCACATGGAATCTGGCCTCTTTTGAGCAGCACATTACCACTGCTGCATAGAGTCAGACCATCACACAGTTTTTGGATGTACAAGAAAGCCACTGGCAGAAAAGCCGGAATCTCACAACTCACTTTCATGATCCTTATATACAACTAGCTAAATCCACCAACCCCAATTGACTATAGCCATGTCTTAAGCTGCTGGAACTACTTCCAGTTCCACAATAAAATATGTGCTGGGGAGCAGAGAATAGTGTATTCGATACTCCCATCATACGAAGGATTACTATTGAACTCCAAAACATCTTGCCATAGATGTAGTGTTTACACAACACAGCTGCTGGAATGACTTTGATGACAGGAACTTATTAAGGCCTTTGGGGGATGGTGAGATTTGTTGAAATCATGTCTGTTTGCTGTCCTTGATGGATGTGCCATCATCAGTCCTAGGCTTCAGGCAAATTGTGGTGTGCACAAGATTGTGGACTGAATTGCAAGCCTACCCCCACTATAAAAACAAATCAATCCCTTCTCTAAAAGTGTTTAGTATCTTCTACAGCCTGAAAGACAAGGTTCAGTTTCTCTGACAATGCACACAAAGTCTCCTATAATCTGACTTCTATTGCCACAACTCCCTGCTGGAAACAAATGGCAATTCTTCAATCATCATAATGCTATTTCGTTCTGTCTTCCTACTTCTCTACTTAGAATGCCAAGTCGTTCCTTAAAAATCTCGCTATCTTACTTATTTTTAAAGAATAACATCTTCTGCTTCATGAAGTCTTTGTTATCTAGCCCCTTCTCATCAACAAGGTTCTTTATAGAGCTACAATAACATTTTGGAATTTCACTTGTCAGTGTTCTGAGCACATACATTCTAATGGAACCCTGTTTCCATGTCCAAGGCTCTGCTCTAATCTGCTCTTTTCCTAAAAGTTTTATCATTCTTGGCGCCAGCAAGTGGCATGGTGGTTAAGGTGTTGGACTCCCACATGGCTGTCTGTGATTTAAGTCCTGGACTGGCAGCTTGTTTCCTCAGTTTCTTGCTCTCTCTCTCTCTCTCTATCTATCTATCTTTCCCTCTCCAGTGAGAGCACATGATCTAGAACAAAATTTTAAAAAATAACGAATGAAATTAAAACAAATAATTCTTTTTTAAAATGAGTTGTATCATGGCTGGAAAGTAGTGTGGTGGTGGTTAAGGACATTGGACTCCCACATGGCCAACCATGACTTGAGTCTCAGACCTGGTTGCTTTTTCTCTCTCTCTCTCTCTCTGTCTGTCTCTCTAGCTCTGTCTCTCACTGCTCAAATTAAAAATGAATGAATGAATAAATAAATAAGTAAAGTTAAATAAAATAATTATTTAAATAGTTTTTCAAAAGTTATAGCATTTTTTCCTGTGTCATACCTCACTACAAAATATAAGCTCCATAGGTCCCTCTACTTTAGTAGAGTCCAAGCACATTGGGCCTTTTGTAAGTTTAGTAGCTTTTCTGAAGAAGTCAGGGGTTCCAAAGTGGAACATGACACATGACTACCACCCGTCCATCTTTAACATCACACTGAGCTGCTTTGCCTCAGTTCCTTCTGTAGTCTACTTTTATACCACCCAGTTGTGAAATATCTATTCCAGAGAATAAGAACTGTTTATATCACCACTCTGATCTTTCTTGTAGGAAGTAGCCCTGCCTGACTAGCTTGCCTTCCTCATCACCCCAGGGATTCTGGTAAATATAATTTTTTCCATCTGTTTATATTTTTATCACCCTCAGAAGACCATGAATTCTTTAAGGGAAAGAATAATACCCAGTGTATCTTTATATCCTTAATGTCAAGAATAGTACATAGATGATGGTGGAACAAAATAATGAATATATAACATTAATAAAGAAAAAATGATTTTCAAATTCTAAGCAATAACTTTACAATGGATTTTGGCTCTAACCTTATTGGCCATTGAGGAATGCTGCATTTTTCAATAAGAGAAGAGAATTGCTGACTTTATTGGGACTTCACAAGTCGCTAGTCACAGGGTATCTTCCTTAGATATCTCCCAACTGGAAATCTTTTTAATGAGAATCTTGGAATTAGCTGCAGATATCAAGAGTTTTGATTAAGGAGATATGAAAGAGGAGAGACCATATTGTTCATAGCCATTGGTTCTTTCACTTGTCTTTAGGTTTTTCATTTCAGGATTCCTGAGTACTTGGGTTTTCTATTGCTAGAATTTCAAGAACTCCAGTAATATATTATATTACATATTATAAATAAAATAAGCAAGTATTGTGGGCCCAGGAGTTGGTCTGTTGGTTAAGGTGCTGAATTCCTACATGGCTGACAACAGTTCGAGTCCTGGACCAGTGGCTTGAAAATCATACTGTGCACATGTATGTGCATCCAAAAATCCTGAGAGGAGAGAGGAAGAGAAGGGATTGTGGCATGTAAATCCCCCCTACGGGGTGATTTTTCTGTCTTTCTTTGTCTCTCTCCTGTGATCATGTGTACCCTCTGGCAGAAACATAAATAAAGGCAAGTTTTGCAAGGTTCCTTTAACTTACAGGTGTCTAAAGACAAGGAAAACAAGACTGTGACTATAAATGTTATCTGATGTAATAAATGTGTCCTTTGATGAGTAATTAGTTTTATCTCACAAAAAGAAATCTCTTTTCTTTACTTGTTTAAGAGTGGGAAATTGGGAGGAGTATGTGTAGGCGAATCACAGAATGAATTAATTTAGTAATAAGCATCAACAGCAAAAAGCCTTATTGGACACTAGCTTCTTCATGTTCTGATTTTATGATGAAAAATTAGTAAGAGCTTTAATTACCACCCATTTACTGAATACACAATATATGCTGGATACCTGTGTATGTCTGATCTTTTGTATGATGTGAACTTGATATTTTAGCAAATATGAGAATATTTTTCAGATGCAGGACCGTATTTTTTCTAATGTCACAGCTAATGAAGACCAAGAGGAGTAATAAATTTTCAAAAGTAAACCAGGTAACAAAATCCTAGAGAGATCTTTTCTAGATTATTTTTATTATCAAAAAACTATCTTATCTCTTTTTCCCCCCCAAATCTTTCCTACACTCTTCCCCTCTCTTACTCTCCTTCCAGTTTGTCTCTAGTGTCCATGACAATTTTCAATCCTTTTATGTCCTCCAGTCTTTCGTCTCTACCACAGCATGGGGACAGTTTTATTTTTATCCTCACCTGGCTTGACAATTATCAGCAGTAAAATCAGCTTGCCAAAGCATCATTCTGTTCTGAACTGTGCTTATACAACTAATTTTTAAATAAATAATTCAAAAATATTTGTTCTTAATTTGTGTCTGACTTTATATTAATTTATTTGGGTTTTCACATCAAATAAATGTCATAATTTATGTTTCAGAAATCAATCTAGCATGGTTCAACCATGATTCATGGACTCCTTGGATATACTTAGCAACTTAGTAATCAAATTTTTTATTCTTCATCTGACTTAATGTAGAGTGAGCTGAACACTGAATTCATCATTCCTGGTTAGATGATCCAAACTGGGAAAAGTACACATCTAAATATAATGGCTCTGATGGCCTTTCAAAGTATTGGGGCTTAGAATGATTTCAACTATAATAGGCACTGGATTCTGGGCACTTTAATGTCATGGAGAAACTGCCAAAAAAATTTAAAAACTTTTTTTTATCCTAAAATACTAAAACATTTCTCCATTATGAAATTTCTATGGAATTCCATGAAAAGTCTCTCCTGTAAAATGAGACTCCATACTTCTGCACAGCTGCAATACCTGGCAACTTCTCCAGCCCTGGGAAACTAATAAAGCAAACAACAACTACACTGACTGTTGAAACTGTGAGCAAGTTCTGGAAACGGCAGCACACGGCTGCTTTGACTACAGAAAATGAAGAGCACACCAATTTTATTACCTGTGTAGTCTAGGTACACAGGACGGTACTAAAAGGACAATCAGAACAGTGGTTTATTATTGCTGTGCCACATGCTTCAGTAGAAGTTTTCAGTTTTTGTTTTCCTTTGCTATCAGCTTTGACCTTCTGAGTAAGAAGACTAACAATGCTAACTGAAGAACCCAGTGTCCTGTGCTTAAACATGTTAGGATGCAGTCTGCAAAGATGAGCACAAGCATTCTCAGAGAGCTTTTTCTCCTTTCACTTCCTAGGAGAGTAATATGCCATCCTGTGAACTAAAAGTGCCCCTGACTGACACTGAAAATTAAAGATGAATGTTCTGCATTTTAACTGCAATACAAATCACTCTGTTATCCTCTTGAGTTTGTAGAGAAGATAACTCTTACTTCATTTGCTATGGGGAGGTGTATCTTTCTGGCATCTTCCACAGTACTGTGCTGTTCTGGACTCTGTCCAGAGTCAACAGCTGAGCAGCATGATGTAGCCTATGATTCAAAGGCCCAGGGCAGAAGGGAAATAATTCCCCAATGCCACTTTGTATTATCTTGCTTTTTACATAAATAAATCAACATCCTCTGAAAGATATTTGATTGTGTAGGTAGTAAATTTAAGAAGTTTGCTTCATGGGAAGATGGAACAAATGATATTTTGTCATTAAAAAATTGGTCACTGTTGAGAGAAGAACCACATGTCAGAAATTATTTTTAAGATATGCTTTTTTGGGGAAAATCACTGTTATCAGAATGTAAGTTTCTCCCACAATGGATTTTTTTTTTCCCACAAATATCTTTGCTTTCTTTTTTGATGTCTCTAAAAATATAACTGCCTTAGGGAGCAAAGTTGAAAAATCACATTTTGCTAAGTTTTATGTATTTCATTTACAGACCTTGGCAAAGAGGTTTTAAGATGTATTTAATTTAGGTAAGTTTTTAATGCATTTAAAATGAACATTAACCTGTAACATACAAACCTACAGCAGGCCAGCTTTCCAGCTGTGCATTGAAAAATCCATATTAGTTTAGACAAGGTAAATATTGCCCAGTTCATGATTCTTAAATAGACCTGACATTTAGTGTGGGAAATATATAGGTTCTGTTGCTACTACTTAGACTAGGAAGAAATAAACGACTCTTTGGTCTACATTTGATACTATGAGTCACCATAAATATTATAGCAGTTTGAGGACCTCCCTTTATTTTGAAAAGAGAGAGAGAATTTGGAAAGTGATTGAACTATCACTTTTATGAACAACTGCTCAACAGGATTAGAAACAATCTTTCCCAATCCTCACACTACTATAATCTTGGGGCAGGGGCCAGCAGGTGGAATGGTAGTTAAGGCACTGGACTTCCACATGGCTGACCATGGTTTGAGTCTTGGACCCAACGGTTTGAAAATCATGCGGAACATACGTGTGTGTGTGCTAAAAATCCCAAGAGAAAAATGGAAGAGAAATTATTGTGGCATGGTAATCTTCCCTGGGAATGGAGAGAATACTCATTTTCCTTCTCTCTGTCTCTGTCTCCCTCTGTCTTCAGTGAGCATCCATGCCCTACGTGCAAAACATCCATGCAAAACAAAACAAAACAAAAACTTTAAAAAAAAATGGGGGCAGATAAATTGTTGCTGCAGATGTACTAGAATACTTCAAATGTTCATAGAAAGTAAAATATGAGTTTATTTTGGTGCAAAAATTCAACTCTAGATTCTTCTCTCTTTGTTTTTGTTTGTGATATAGTGTGTGCACACATGTGAAAGAGAGCAAGAGAGAGGGCAACCCTTAACAACCTTAGGCAACCCTCATCATGCTGCAGTTTCTTTTCTCTAGTGTTCCATCTCATCAGGATCTGGAGTGCCCTTGTGTGACTGGCAGGTATTGAGACTGACCTGAAGATCTGAACCTGTGGTCAGACTTCGGCTTGTAGCCTTGGAGAACACAGGGTTACTGCTGTGCTACAATAGCTGGCCCGATGTTATTTTCGTTTTTTCATATCTTCTGCTGGGTAATATCCATACCACAGGTGTTTCATACTGTTTTATTTCTAGTTCAAACTTTTTTTTATCAAAGAAGTATCTATTTAATTTGATTTATTCATTCATTTATTTTAATTTGACCAGAGAGAGAGGGAAAGTGAGAAAGCAAGTCACCAGGTCCAGGACTCGAACCATGGTCAGCCATGTGGGAGTGTCCAGTGCCTTAACTACCACACTGCATGTTGACCCCCCCATCTAGTTCAAACTTTTCTAACCCTCCTGATTTCCACTTAACTTCTGAAAACTATTCATTGATACTTTTCTTTTTGTTTTTTTTTTTTTAGATTTTTGCTGTAGGGCGTGTGCATTCACCAGAGAGATAGAGATAGCGAGATAGAAAACAAGAAATCACAGGAGAGATGGCTATGCCACAATCCCTTTTCCTTTGTTCTCCTCTCTGGATTTTGTGCATGTGTGCATATGCACCCGGTGTGAGTTTTTTTTTAAGCCACAAGGTCCAGGACTCAAACTGCAGTCGGCTGATGTGGGAATCCAGCAATGTAACATCTGCTGGTCCCCGAATTATTACTTTAAACTCATAAACACCATATACCTAAAAATGACATCATTTCTTCAAATACCTTTATACTCTCTGTTCCATTTGTTTTCTTTTGTTTTTGTTACAGGACACATGTGGTTTTGAGAGAGAGAATGTGAAAAATCACCACCTAGGGAGTTGGACATACCATAATCCCTTCTCTTCAGCTCTCCTCTCTGGATTTTGGGCACACATGCACATGGACCTGGAGTATTTTTTAGACTGCTGAGTCTGGAACTGCACACAGTTGATCATGTGGTATCCAGTTGCCTTAACCACCATACCACTTGGCTATCCTTTATTCATTCATTTATTTTTAACTATTATTGTTCTCATCAACCTTTAGATGCCTCTGGTTTTAAAGTAGGGAGTTGTCTCTTTGGTAGAGTCAATATACAGTTATTTTTAAATAAATTATGTTATATATACTGTTCAGTCATTTCTACCCTTGGAAAAATTTGTTACCCCTACACGTCCTTCAGTAACCTCTGGATCCATTTTTAACTCCGGCTCACATTGCTCGTAGTCTAATATTTGAAAATATTTTTCCAATCGCCTTCTTGTTGCTTCCTTTGTCTCTCCTATTTACATTGTCTTGAATAATTCTGATTTTCATTTTTCTGCTTAAACATAGTTTTAGTTGTTCTTTAATCCTTAGACAGTGAAGATTTTCATGATGCAGTTTAAGTCTAGTATTTTTACTGATCTCGCAATGCCATCCCTTAAATATTTTCTTCTCTTTTGTGATATCATAACAGTGAGTCTAATATCAAACCTAAATAGGTAACTTTACTTCTATGTTTGTTGTCATTCCTCAAGATCTTTTATTTAGCAGAAATACTACTTTTTTCTCTCTGTCCAAAGAATCCCACCTATGCATCAGATTTATGATGAGACAACACTTTTTACAGATTGTTAGACACAGTTATTCTTCCTCTCTCCCAACTTTACCTAAATTAAACACTTGAATTGCATCCATACACGTGCATACTTTAGTTATTTATTAAATAGAAAGTTCTCTAGATCTCTAAACTTATGTAACACAATGCCTTATGCTTGATAGGTACCCAGTATGTGTTCATCGAATTATCTGTATATCAGGAAGGCTGGACTGGCTTGGACCCTAATGTCATAAATACCAATAATCTGATATTATATATAAGAAATTATTAACTGTCATGTTTTCCCGAAGTTCTCAGTGACAGGTTGGACTTTTTCAAAATGGCCACAATAATGTTTCCATTCTTACATGCTTCTCTAGAGCTTTGCCACTCCCCTGTCAAAAATACAAGTCTATTTTCCTCCCCTTGAAATTGAGTGGGACTTTGTGGTTGCCTACCAAAATAGAAGGTTGCAGAAGGGGGGGGGGTAGTGTGGTTGCCAAATTTAGATCTTACAGAAAAATCAAGCTTATACCTTACTCCCTCTCTCTAAAATTCTCATCCTTGGAATTCTGTGTGGTGAGGAAGCCCAAATTAGTGCACAGGGAGAGATGTCCCTTCCAAAGAGTAAAGGAAGGCAGTGAGCACGTCATTAATGAGTCATAGCACTGAGGCATTGATTGACTTCTCCAGCACCTACCTGGTCTTTGATCTTTCCTGCTTGGATTCCAGATATTATGAAGCAGAGAGAGAGGAAGCATCCCATTCTTCCCCATATAAAGTCATAGCCAAGGAGATAAGCTGTTGTCTTAGAGCACTGTATTTTGGGACTAGAATTTATTACTCAACCTTAGTGACTAGAATATACTTTTAAGTAAACAGGGCAAGAAAGAAAATCACGTTTTCCCCCATTTTCTACTCATATGTAGGAGATGAGCTTTTTCACTTAGAGGAATCGTTTCTAGAGTACTATTAAGGTAAGGGAGAGGGACACCTAACTGAAACAAACTGGTGGACTGTATGTACAGGAAAGAGTATACACAAAGTATGCTGTTCGCTCTGAAGGAACATTGATCTTTTAAAGGTCTATCACAGAATTCCTCTGGTCTATTTTTTTTTTTTTTTTTGGAGAGGGTTTTGCTATAGGGCGCATGTGCTTGCCAGACAGACAGAGAGACAGAAAGTGAGAAATCAACCCCGAGGGGAGATGGCCATGCCGCAATCCCTTCTCCTCCGTTCTCCTCTCGGGATCTTGGACACGCCCACACAAGCGCCCGGAGTGAGTTTTAAGCCACCAGGTCCAGGACTTGAACCGCAGTTGACTATGTGGGAGTCCAGCGACATAGTCATTACGCTAACTGCTGGTCCCAACTCTAGTCTATTTCTGATCTGCTACTTTTATGTTATGAGTCTCTGGAAGGATTAATCATGAACCCCTCCTTGTTTACTTCTGGAGTTGCTGTCCTTCCTTCCTTGTTGCCATTCTCAGTAATGACTGAACGTGCTTCTCTTTTACTGTTGGTGGTACCAGTTTCAGCTGACATTTAGCATAACTTTTCTTACCCTTTGTTGAATTATTACTATTTTACAATGAGGAAATGCAACAATCTTGAAATAGGTAATTTTATAATTAATTTCATAGTGGACTTAAAAGAATGATGCTTGGCTATACAGTGTTAAGTATGAAATAATTCAAAATGAGTCAGAAAATTATTCCCCCATATCACTAACATAGACGTATGAATAAAAAACAAAATAAATAAATGCAGCTTAACAACTTAAGCGTTATTACTATTGCTACCTGGGGCCGTTAAAACTTTCTAACATGTTTTTCAAGATGTAGATCTATTTTCTGGTATATTTTGCTTTGCCAAATTGTGTTTTAAATATTTTTAGTGAACTTAGTAGTTAAGGAGTAGTCAAATTAAATTACTTAAAATATTATCAGTTGAATGTTAATTTTACTTTACAAACCTTATCATTTCAAACACAAATACATATTTCTAAATATTAATTAATTTACTAATATGACCAATAAAAATTATAATAGCAAATCTTTACTAAAAATTTATTATGTCAGATGCTGCAGATACTTTTTAGTTTCAGAGTCAATCTCTCAAATTCAGATATTAACTCATTTAAAGTCATAACTATGACTATATAGAATATATATATTCATTTTTCAAATATATCTGATGTGCTCTTTTGAAGTATAAATACAAAAAGACATGCACAAATTAATATAACTATACTAAGTTTTCTGAGGAAAAGACACATTATTTAACTAGCATATTTTCTTCTTTGTTTTGCAGTGGATATAATCCAGTTCCTGTCTAATAATTGTCTTCCTTGAGATGCCCATTTTTCTCCAGAAACGGCCTCTGAGTCAAATGTTCTAGCTGAGGGGCTCCTTGCTGTCGCAGGCCCCGCAGCCTTCCGTACATCAGCTCCCACTGCTGCCGTAGCCATTGCCATTAGGATTCTCCCAGCAGAATTCGGATGAAAAAAGGAAACCGTTAGTGCTAAGTGTTCACCAGGTTTGGATATAATCTCCAAACACATTCTAGCTGAGCTTAGCATGAGAATATTTTCTCTTATTTTTCAATGGGAAAGAATACTATGTTGTACAGTACAAAATGTGAGCGCATTACAATATAAACAGTATAGTAAAAGTAGACACTGTATGAGGATGAAAAATATTTCACTGGAAACACTCATTTTAAAATTAGAGTCCTGTTCTCCCATGCCTGAATACTGGGAAGCCAAGATGACAAAATTAGTTACTGAACCCTGCCTTTTTTAGATTATTCTTCCCTGACATCAGGGACATCACTGGCTGCAATTAACCAAAAAGTTTGGCATTAATGCCACATAATGATTTTAATAAATTACAATTTCATCTTAACATTGCCTTTCTTCTAAAGTCATAAAGTACATGAATACATATGTGCATACACACATATATTTCTATATCTATTTTTCCCTCTAAAATCTCTATTTACCATACCTTGGCTTTGCTAAGTTACATTCTAAGCAACAAGGGGGGAGGGTTAGTGCAAATTCTTAGCCAAGAAGACTGGGAGTCATGAAAGTCTTTGAAAATTAAACCCTTTATCTTCTAAATGTGGTGTTATTGCTATTGAATGGGAGAGTTAAGGCTGAAACCTGCTGCTAAACAACCTTGCTCAATATGTTTGTAGGTGCAACTCAAAGGGAATCCAATGGGTTCCTTCCTTGTTTTGTGAAAATAGGTGATGCTTCACAGTCAATGTGGCAAGTCTGACACATTACGCAGAGAGGAGATGCTGCAATGTGAGCTCCAGCACAATTGGGAAGCTTATAATTAGAAAGTGGAATCAGAATTACTAAAGAACTAAAGAAAAAAAAATTAGGAAAGGTAAAATAAAAAGAAAAACTGTTGGAACTGGCAGATGGTGCAGTGGTTAAGGGCACTGGTCTCCTGCATAACTGAACACGGTTTGAGTCCTGGACTTGGCAGCTTGTTTTCTCACATTCCCTTTCTCTCATTCTGTTCTTCCCTAGTCAATTTAAATAAATAAATAAATAAAGTTAAATAAAATAACTCTTAAGAAGAGAGAGGGAAACTGTGAATAAAGTTTCTTGTAAAAATATTGACATTAAATGTTTGTAATTCTAATAAAAGTTAGAAAACTGCAATCTTCTGGAATTTTAAATAAGAAATATTACAGCAGAGTAAACCCAAATGTAAATAATTTAAATAAGAATTCCATAGTTCCTCAAAACCATTCATCCATACTTTCATTCATCTATTAATTAGCATAATCAATAAACCAAGTACAAAACTGTGGCCATTTGACAACCTGAGACATCCAAAGTTAGACTCTTTTAAATCACAAAGATACTATTAAAAACAACAATGAAAATTTCAATGAGATAGAATTATGCAAACAGCCTTTGCAAATGATTAACCATTACATTTTTACTGTGCTTAGTGCTTCTGACATATATATTATTAGAGTGGTGTACATAAGTGCCATAAGAGGAATTGTATTTTTCCTAGGTAACTCCACCTCTTGACTTCTGACCAATAAAAGAAAGAGAGAGAGAAAGAAATAGTTTTGTTTACAACTCCTACCATTCCGCATACTTTTGTCTTTTGTTCTTTATTCTAATTTTCCAAGCTCTATATCTAACAGAATTAATGACTATATGTCCATGACTGGTTAGTGTAATCTAATTTGAGGGCTATTGAAGAATAGTAGTGAACCATTTCAATGTTCCTGAACATAATGCAAGGCATTGGTTATGTAGCTATGGTAGAGTGATAGCATTGATGGCCTGAACACATTACCCATTCCTACAGCCACACCCTTTGACCTGTATCTTTGTCATTTCTTTTAGAAGAATTGGTATCTACATAGACACCTATTACTTGAACTGGACATATGTGATTCCTTTTAAGCAAATTGATACTAGCAGTCTTCATACAAGTACAAGTTTGAAAAATTTTTTGTAAATTTCTACTTGCTCCTTAGAAAGGTTGCCACATCAAGAGATCAAGCCACGAATAATATATGAAGAATAATTTTTTAAAATGTAGGTAGAGCTGAATCACTCATGCCAATAAGCTCTTAGGTCAACTAGCCCACAGATTGTGAAACAACTGATCACAGATGTTTGTGAGAATACAAAAGACCCTCAGGAACCAGCAGTTAGCGTAATGGCTATGTCGCTGGACTCCCACCTAGTCGACCACGGTTCGCGTCTCGGACCCGGTGGCTTAAATCTCACGCCGGGCGCGCGTGCGTGCGTGCCCAAGATCCCTAGAGGAGAATGGAGGAGAAGGGATTGCGGCGTGACCATACCCCCTGGGGGGTGATTTCTCACTTTCTGTCTCTATGTCTCTGTCTGTCTGGCGAGCACACGCACCCTATAGCGAAAACCTCTCCAAAAAAAAAAGAATGCAGAAGACCCTGTGGAGCCCTGCAGAGGTGAGCAGAAGCCAGGGCCTATAACAATAGAGCTTATAGGAAACAAAACGCCACTGTTGTCTACATCCACTAGTGTTGGAATGTTTGTTATACAACAACATATAATTTGTACAGCTTTTTGAAGTTTTGTACTTTGCTGTTTTGTTTGTTTATTTATTTATTTATTTTAAGTTTTTGCCCTGGGGAACATGCATTCTCCAGAGAGAGATAGAGAGAAGAAAAGTGAGAAATCACTACCAAAGAGGATAATCATACCACTGTCCCTTCTCCTCCGTTTTCCTCTCCAGATTTGGGGTCCACATGCACATGTACCTGGTGTGACATTCAAGCCACCAAGTCTGATACTCCAACAATGGCTGGCCATATGGAAATCCAGTATCTTAGCCATCACATCACCTATTGGTCCCAATTTTCTGCATTTTTAAAGAAAAAAGGTATTTAGAACTTCAATGAAGAATGGATTTTGGTCTATGTGAAATACTATATTAAGAACATTATTGATATTAATGGCTATGTCGCTGGACTCCCACCTAGTCGACCATGGTTCGCGTCTCGGACCCGGTGGCTTAAATCTCACGCCGGGCACGCGTGCGTGCGTGCCCAAGATCCCTAGAGGAGAATGGAGGAGAAGGGATTGCGGCGTGACCATACCCCCTGGGGGGTGATTTCTCACTTTCTGTCTCTATGTCTCTGTCTGTCTGGCGAGCGCACGCACCCTATAGCGAAAACCTCTCCAAAAAAAAAAGAATGCAGAAGACCCTGTGGAGCCCTGCAGAGGGGAGCAGAAGCCAGGGCCTATAACTATACAGCTATAGGAAACAAAACGCCACTGTTGTCTACATCCACTAGTGTTGGAATGTTTGTTATACAACAACATATAATTTGTACAGCTTTTTGAAGTTTTGTACTTTGCTGTTTTGTTTGTTTATTTATTTATTTATTTTAAGTTTTTGCCCTGGGGAACATGCATTCTCCAGAGAGAGATAGAGAGAAGAAAAGTGAGAAATCACTACCAAAGAGGATAATCATACCACTGTCCCTTCTCCTCCGTTTTCCTCTCCAGATTTGGGGTCCACATGCACATGTACCTGGTGTGACATTCAAGCCACCAAGTCTGATACTCCAACAATGGCTGGCCATATGGAAATCCAGTATCTTAGCCATCACATCACCTATTGGTCCCAATTTTCTGCATTTTTAAAGAAAAAAGGTATTTAGAACTTCAATGAAGAATGGATTTTGGTCTATGTGAAATACTATATTAAGAACATTATTGATATGAACATTTTTAATTGTACCACAATTGTTTAATGTGCATAACAATAGGACAATATTTTTACCTTAGAAAACTGAGACACAGAAAGGGTAACGATTTTCCGGTATTACACATGATGTAGCACTAATTTTTCAGTGAAGGCAGTTTGGCTCCAAAGTATGGGATTTAAGCTCCCAAACCGAATTAAATAAGACTATTGCCACTCTGAGAGCATTTCCTTTTCCAGCAATAAGGTAAGGATGTTGCTGCTTCAGAATTTTCTTTTATGTGGCGATTTTTCTATTGCCTCTAACATTTTTACATAAGTCATTGACAGGATTATTTCCTGAGATTACCCAAAGTCCACAAAAAATACATATGTTTTAACAATTGTTCAGACTGTTAAATGAATACAGTCTATCTTTCTGCTCTGATATCCCATAAATGTGAATTCCTATCAATATATAAAACATGTGAATGTTTAGTTATTTTTGGAAGGAGGGCTATTTTATGTAATCATCATTGTTTTCCTGTATTTTTCATTTACTCTTTGTTTAATCAATGTAGGGAACAAAGATAAAATATGTATTCTATCATGCGCTAGGCTATAGCTCTCCGCTGGAGACTGAATCATGGGCCATACAGCAGTGTATTTCAAGAAACACCCATGTGGGAATCAAACAGGAAATCTGAACACCTGACTGACTCCACCTGTTCATCCTGACTCATTCCAGACACAGCTGAGGTGATTAACAAAGTATCATGTCAACTTCCTGTCCAGGGTCTAGTTCATAGCTCTAGGGATTCTCCCTGTTCTTACATGATTATTTCCCACTGTTTTCAGGAAGATATTTACTTAATCCTGTGATATCACTAGGGGAGAATAAAGAAAACATTAAAAAATAACTGGGAAGGGGAGGAGATAGTCTACATTATAAAATACAAAATGAATAAGATCTGTATTTCAGGAAGAGAACAGTCGTACACGAAAAGCTAACACCACTAACCTTCAGAGTCAAATGACATTTGACCACTCCCTCCAACTCACCACAGTGCAAAATATGGGAGCAAAGGGACTCTCGCTGGATTTAAAGGGCAATAAATATAGACCAAATAAAAAGAAATATTTTCTCACACAAAATATAGTTAACCTGTGGCATTTCTGACTCAGGGGATCATTTAATTAAAATATCTACACAAGATAGAATTAAGTACTTTTATGACTACTAATAACATCTTCAGTGCTACAAAGTGAATATGGTAAAGGTAAATCAACCCCCATCCTTCAGGAATAAGTTAATTTTCCATAAAGGATAATATTTTTTTCCAGTTGTAAATAATACTGGACCACCCAGAAAATCCCACTGACATCCTTTTGGGTAACAGGAGAAAAATTTGGAATTACCTTTCCTCCAATCATGAAAAGCACACCCCCCCCAACTCAAACCATAATGTTAATGCCAAAAACATTAATAGTGTAATACATATTGGCAAAATGTAGAAATAGCTATTCCTTCTGTTATGTTTTATACCCAAGTAAGTGTTCATAGCAGGAAAATCTATAAAAATAGGGAAAACAAAATAAGAGAAATTAAATATAAATGTGAACAATTTCAATTATATAATTGAAAAAGGCAATAAAACATTATAATCCACAGCCACTCAGTATTTGGTATATTTCCTGACAAGCAACTCTGGTTATTAAATGTTACTAGACTTTGCAGAGAAAAATGTAGGGATACTAAATGTATCAATTTGTTCAGGTTTCTATAACAAAATACCTTTGATTTTGGCAACAAACATTCATTTTCTCATTGTTCTGGAGGTGTGAAGTCTAACTAAACAAAGGTCGATCATGGTTGGGTTCCAGTGAGAGCTCTCTTCCAAGTTTTCAGATGACTGTCTTTTCCTAGTGTCCTCACTAGGTGACAGAATAAGAGTCAAAAACAAACTCTGGTGAAGCTTTGTATAAAGATATTAATCTCATCATAAGGGCCCTATCCTTATGACCTTATGGAAATCTAATTAGGACCTATCTCCAGATACCACCACATTGAGGGGCTTAAAACTAAAACATGAATTTGGAGAAGAGGAAACACATTGCATACCACTTTTCGTATGATGTTGTCACTAAAGTTTTAGTCTAATTGACAAATGTTTCATAACAACCAATGTTCATCCAATTCTAATAGGCAAATTGTGGACATCAGAGCACAAAGGTAAAAGCAGACCCTTCGTAAAGTATTTTCAGGTTTTATAGAAAAGCACATAAACAAAAGATCCTAATGTAATGTTTTATGTAACATAAATAATGGGTATACCTAATGTTTTGGGATCAGAGAAGGTAAAAATGTAGAGAAGGCTATGGTTTAAAGTATAAGTACGAGTTGGGTCCAGCAGATGGAATGATGGTTACATTGCTGGACTTCCATATGGCCAACCAGTCTGAGTCTTGGACCTGGAGGCTTGAACCTCTCACCAGGCATGTGTGCGCGCATGCCCAAGATCCCGAGAGGAGAATGATGGAGGAGAAGGAATTGTGGTGTGGCTACTTCCTGCGGAGTGATGTCTCACTTTCTGTCTCCCTGTCTCTCTAGCAAGGACATGCACCCTATAGCGAAAACCTCTCTATAAAAAAAGAAAGAAGTATAAAAGTTAGTTTACCCTAACTATTAAAGTTTTCAATAGAAAACACATTAACTACTCCTAATTAACTATTTATGAGTTTTTAAGTTTCTAATCTAACTTAGCTTTGACATAAATTTAAGTTCAAGTTTTTAAATTTATTTTTTACCTAAAAGCTTGATCCTAAAAGACTGCAATTTAGAGTTTTTAAAAATATTATACAAAATGAAAAACAAAATTAAAGTCTTATGAAGCAAAATTTACATTCTCATGGAATATGTTTTATGGATAATCTTATTCTAACATTTTGAAGTGACTAACTCTAATTGTACTTCTACCAGTTACCATGTTTAGAGTACACTGATCATAAACACAATTTGAAAGTACTTACAGGAAACTTACTAGTTATTTCTTTTAAATATTAGGATAAAATTTAAAATGCCAATAATCATTCTCTTTCAATTGCCTTCTTCTTCTCCTTCTTTTTTTTCTATTTAAATTGTGGAAGCTATTAAAGAATACAATAAGGTTATGTAATGGAATTTAACACACTTTATTGCAACAATATAAGTTCCATGTTCAGTTATGGCAATATGGCTGTACTTAATAATTTTACATTACAGGCATAATTGTGGTATCAAATTAGTAATTTTCACAAAGTACTTGCATTAGAAATTTGTATGATACAATATATTTCAATTCTCAGTTGCACAGGAAGATAACAATTTGTTTAATAGGAGAACTGGGGATACAGTTCATACTCTTAGATTTGATTGTCCTGCTTTATACAAAGCTTCGACTCCTAGTCATAGAATTTTAGAGCTTGAAAAGGCCTTAGAGATCAAATTGTTCAACAACTTCATTTTACAGAGAGGAGCACAGAAGTTCAGAGAAATTCTTTGACTTAAATAGTGTAACAAAAAGTTTGTGAAAAAGCTAAACTAAAAACCACTTTTTAACTTTCACAGAACTGAAGAAAGAGATGGGAGAAAATGTTTTAGATTTGAAAATCTCAAGCATAGAAATGGTATGTAAAGCTATTGTGTTGGACTTCATTGATGAAGGCGTTGAAGAGAACATGTAGTCTAAGCTGTAATTGTTGGGCATAAGAGGAAAAACCAGCTAAGAAGAATGCAGAACGGTAGTTGATAAAATGGCAAGAGAGTGTGGGATTATGGAAATATGAAAGAGAAAAGAAAGAAGAAAGACAGAAATGGAAGAATACAGAAAAAAGAGAAAAAAAAGAAAGAAAGAAAAAGGCTGGCTCTCTGTTGAATGCTGCTGAAAGATCAAATAACTAATGCCAACTGAAGTGACCATCAAGTATAAAAAATCTTGATTTCCCTGACAGTGAGCTTTGCTGGGCTGATGGGACAAAAGCCTATCTGGTGTGTGTAGATGTGAGAAGGTATACACAGTGACTGGATATTTTTATGCTCAGGATATTTTTCTACTGTAATAATACCTGCAGGAACATGAAAGGTTAATGAAATCTCTACCAAGCTACTCCTTGCAGGTTAAACTTTCAGGAACAGCAACAACAAAAAAATGTTTAAATTGCCATTGGAAAATGTATGATTTTTTACATGGGGCTTATGCACAGTGCTTTCTTTGGGGAGCTTTATCAGTTAACCACTCATCCTAGAATGAAATATGTGTTCTGTTATGAAATAGTGTCAAATCCCTGAGGGTAGGGGGACAAAACCCTTGTTATTCTCTATTCTGTCTTAACCTAAGACCTAGTTAAACCCTCAGAAAGCCATCCAACTTTCTCCCAGTAAAATCTCACTAAGACATTCCATGTCTAAAGCAGTCCACCTTAAAGACTTGTTTCTTTTAGCAAAGAACTCATCAATATCTGCAGAGCCTTGCAGGCAGCTAGGAGGCAGTCCATTAATGAAATGTTAATGACTGAATTAGACCTGTAATAACTGAAGTAGGATGCACTGCTGTGAGTCCATTAGCATCAGCAGACCCTGCTGAGGCACAAGTAAACACAGCACACAATGAGAAAACTTTCAGCAAGAAGAGTTAGAAATGCTGCACAGGTGTTTTCACATGGAAAATGACATTTCCTTGAAACAGGATTAGTTTATTTAGGAATGCTGATCCCATTCACTGTATTTCTTCAGAGGAAAATAAAGAATACAAGATAGATGATCTATTTATTCAAGAGCGTTTTGATATTTAAAATTCCAATATTGCACAGTTATTTACACAATATTGTTTAGAATAACTTGCATTTATCATTAGGTGCCAATTATTCTAAACAACTATTGCTCCTCTTCCTGCCTTGTTCTTTATCTGGTTTGTTCTTATTTTTCTTATATTTCACTTTTTAAAATCCTACAATTTTTGCAGTACTATCTGTGGATTTCCAAAAGAAAGAAAATTAAAGGGAGATTTAGGATACTTTTTGAGCCTTGATTAATATGATTGTAGAATTCATTCCTGAGATGCAAATATAAATCATGTCATATAAAATGAAAACTGTTGTGCATTAGCTTCCAATTCAATGTAATAGTGTATTGTTCTTATAATAGGCTTGATGATTTACCTTTTATTTGAACATACATTATAATTCAAGTAATCCTTGAATTATAACAAAAATAATAATTGCTATCTCAAATTATTACAAAAGACAAAATAGCTAAGACTAATTCTTTATCTTATCTTCTAAGAGTATTATAGATCTGTTTTCATATTTGGATTTCTAACCACAGTTAAAAATAATGTATATGTTGTTTAAGAATTAAAACTTATGGTCTACAAGATAAATGTTTTAGAAATACATACAAAAAAGCTATAAAAACAGTATCATACAATACTTTTTGTTAAATAAAATAATATGATTAAATACAGTAGTTCAATAATGTGAATTGTATCTGTTTACCAAACTTTCAGGTACTTAGTTCTATATTACCAACAATTAGTTACGTGATATTAGAACAAATCCTTTAACCTTCTGGGGATTTGTTTTTTTCATCTTGAAAAGAAAACTTCATTAAGGTTATTATCTACAGATACACTTTACATTTATTTAAACTTAAAATTTATGTAATTATATTCTTTGACATATCAAAATTTAAGAGATAGAAATAAACTTAGGAGATGAGAGAATAACAAATAAAAGACACATTACAAATCTAAACAGCTAACTCTGCCCCCTTCCAAAAAAAAAAGGAAATAAAGAAAAGTGACGTTGGGGACTACAGATTCACAGCAAAAAATACAATCTACATGAGCACAAAATAAATATTTTAACAGAACTCATAAACACGACAAATCATAAAACAGATTTGTTTGAACAAACTGTGTTCTAGCTGTGTTCTTAGATCAGATTTGAAAGGGACAAATGAACATGCTAACATGTTTCTTTCTTAAAATATAGATATCAGTTTAGTCTGCAAAGCATTTTCTCCTTGATTTATGCCTGGTATATTCTGTTTAACTTTAGATCTTAAAGTGTGTACATACATTTGTGTACATGCACACACAGACACATACACCATCTTAGTTCTTGCAATCTTTGTGATTTTTCTTATTTCAGGTTAGCTTTGCTAAACAATTCCAAGAAGAGAGGCTCTAGACAGCACTTCCCAAACAGCAAGCCCGACACTTGAATCAAAATTCAGACCATGAGGTGAACTGGCCTAAAAAGATGAGGTCAATGACAAATAGTAATACTTGACAAAAAGTATCATTTTGATTATGAATAAGGAAATACTTTTCCTCATTCAGAATTCTTATTAGAGGGACCAGCAGTTAGCATAATGGCTATGTCGCTGGACTTCCACATAGTCGACCGCGGTTTGCATCCTGGACCCAGTGGCTTAAAACTCACGCCAGGTTCATGTGCGGGCATGCCCAAGATCCCGAGAGGAGAACGGAGGAGAAGGGATTGAGGCGTGGTCATCTCCCCTGGGGGGTGATTTCTCACTTTCTGTCTCTCTGTCTCCGTCTGTCTGGCAAGCGCATGCGCCCTATACCACCACCACCACCCCCCAAAAAAAAGAGAGAGACAGAAAGCGAGAAATCACCCCCTGAGGGATGTCCCCGCCTCAATCCCCTCTCCTCCTTTCTCCTCTCGGGATCTTGGGCACACACGCACACGCCCCAGGTGTGAGTTTAAGATCTGAGTCTCGAACTGTGGTTGACTACATGGGAATCCAGCGACACAGCCATTATGCCAACTAATTTTCCCTGTAAACATTGTTTTATAATTTCAAAAAGTAAGAAAGAAATCCATCAAACCCAAATGATACACTGCTAGCCATGAATATAGAATGTATGGATAATCTATTGGGGGTATTTTCTACAAGAGCCAAAGTTCAAGTATGGTATTTGCTTGCTGATAGTATAAACACTGTAAGAATTACTACAAAATAATAGTCTCATAAAATTACACTCAATACTGAGTTTAAGGTCAATTTGAAGTAGTAGGTCATGAGCTTTAAACTGAATCTCAGTATTTAAGATTGGATATCATCTTTTTAAGGATAACTAATAATTCTATAACCAAACACAGCAAAGCTATCATAATGGAGAATGTATCCCAAAAACATTTTTTGACTTTAGTTAAATATTAATTATTTTATACAATAATAAATAAACTAGTCTTACAGTTTTATTTAGTACATTTTAAGAAAAAATATAAATATTTATGTTATTTTTAATAAGGATAGACTTATCAGCAATATGTATGTAACCATACTTATGCCAAAGAATCGGATTGAGATTTTTTTTTTTTTTGGAGAGATTTTCACTGTAGGGCGCGTGCGCTCGCCAGACAGACAGAGAGAGACATAGAGACAGAAAGCGAGAAATCACCCCCCAGGGGGGATGGTCATGCCGCAATCCCTTCTCCTCCATTCTCCTCTCGGGATCTTGGGCATGCACGCACACATGCCCGGCGTGAGTTTTAAGCCACCGGGTCCGGGACATGAACCGTGGTCGACTACGTGGGAGTCCAGCGACATAGCCATTACGCTAACTGCTGCTTCCCGAGATTTTAAATAAATATGGCAAATGTTCTATGCCCTAAAGACTCCTATTATTCTAACATGTTGACAAAATAACAGAATATACAAGTATTTTATGTGAAGTAATAATTATATCCAGCTTGTATTACTGTAAAAAATGATATGAATGTTTTAAAAGTACAATTGAGTCAGGATTCATCTAACTTCATCAAAAGAGCTGTCGAAGCACAATCATATCAGACAATTTAGGAGGGATTCCCATATCCATAAAACACAAAAGACATTCTTCCTTGGGACAGTATTGTTCATTCATTTTTTTTTTTTTTTGGAAAGGTTTACCTATAGGGCATGTGTGCTCACCAAAAAGACTGAGATAGAGAGACAAAAAGCAAAAAATAGCCCACACCAGGGGCGATGGCCATGCCACAATCCCTTCTCCTCCATTCTCCTCTTGGGATCCCAGGCATGCATATACATGCACCCGACATGAGTCTAAGACCCAACTCCAGGACTCAAATTGCAGTCGACTACGTGGGAGTCCAGCGACATAGCCATTATACCATATGCTGGCCCCATGGTATTGTTCATTCTTTAGGTTGCTACGTGATATTTACTGGCCCTTTTTCTAAATAAGTTATAACATACAAAGTAAAAGTCTTAATTAATTTTAATCCAGGAACCCTAGCAATGGTACTCTTACCTCTTTCTATGTTATTAACACATTTCAAAAATCTCTAGTACGCTTGATTTTTTTCTTTTTTGAGAAGTTTTTGCTATAGGGTGTGTGTGCTCGCCAGAGAGACAGAGAGATAGAAAATGAGAAATCACCCCCCGGGGGGGATGATCACAGCACAATCCCTTCTCCTCCATTCTCCTCTCTGGATCTGGGGCACGCACGGACATGCACCCAGCATGTTTAAGCTTCTGGGTCCAGGACTCGAACTGCAGTGGACTACATGGCAGTCCAGCAACATAGCCATTATGCTAACTGCTGGTCCCCTTGATTGTGAATAGAGTATAAGGTTTTTCTAGTTAATCAAATTGCTGTTTATTAAATAATGCATTTATGCATTATTCTCTCTTTTATAAATTACATTAAGTAACTCTCATATACAAGGTGGGTGTTTTTGTTTGTTTTTTGTTTGTTTGTTTGTTTGTTTTGTAGAGGTTTTTGTTATAGGGTATGTGCACTCACCAGAAAGACAGAGAGACAGAAAGCGAGAAATCATCCCCCAGGGGTGATGGCCACACCACAATCTCTTCTCCATTCTCCTCGGGATCTTGGGCCCACACTCACAAACACCCGGCATGAGTTTAGACCACCAGGTCTGGGACTCAAACCGCAGTCGACTACATGGGAATTCAGCGACATAGCCATTACACTAACTGCTGGTCCCTGAGGTGCTATTTTTGATAAGGTGGTCCAAATGGACCACTGGAAGTTTATGTTTATGGAGAAACCTGAATATATTGGGGAGGAGATCAGTAACCTTGACTAAACAATTGCATGAGCCTGAGGTGGGAATAGACTTGGCATAATTTAGAAGAGCAAATGGACTAGTGGGGCTGATGTGGAACAAAGGTAAATGACAGTTTATTAAGAAAAAAGGGAGGAAAGTTATGCTAAAAATTTGGTGATTTTACTTAAAATGAGATTGGAAGATACAAAGTAAAAGTCTTAATTAATTTTAATCCCACAACCCTAGCAATGAAGTCTCTTCATTGTATAGTTGTTTAACAACCATGAGAAGTAAAAATAAATTTATATGGAGTTTAAAAAGAAAAGAGGCAAAACATGTGACTTGACTAGGAGTAGAGAGGTGTTAGAGGAACCCGGGGAGTTCAAAAACCTATAACAAAGATGAAATTAGAGGCACATTGTGTTCATGGTAAATATAAAATCTTTGTAATCTAGGAATCATTACATACATTTTCTACTTAACAGTATAACACATCCTATATATACATTCTTTCTTTTTTCTCTAGGATTTTCACCCCCTCAAGAGCCCAGAGGATGGCCACATCACAATCCCTTCTTCTCCATTCTCCCGTTGGCATTTTGAGCATATACACACATACGCTTAGTGTGATTTTTAAGTCATCAGGTCTGGGACTGAACATGGTCAGTCATGTGGGAATACAGTGCCTTAAGCACCATGCCACCTGCTGGCCCGGACCTTGTTAATGTAGATTATTACTAGGTGTAGCATAACCTGAGACAGATCATCAAACTCCAAAATACTCTTAGGTCACTTGGCTGGGTAAAATGAAAGAGAAAACCTAGACCACTGAAGACTTCATAGAAAAAAGACATCAAGAATGGGAAAAATAGTGCAGTCCTGGCAGATGATACACAACTAGGGAAGTCATTTACCTTGTCAGATTTTAACTTGGATTAACTACACTTCACAGGAACATGCATTTTTGCTTTTCTTCCCTGAATTTTAACCCAGAAGAACTCCTCCTTTGATCTGAAGCAAAAGTTACTAAAAGTTTTGTTAAAACATATTTAGTAGAGGTTTATATTTAGTTGTCTGTCCTGTGGCTTGCCTATTTTAACAGGTATTTTCTAATTGCTCTACCATTTCTTAGAATCAAAGTTAGCTTACAATTAGATTTCATGTTATAGATTTCATGTCTATGATTTCTCACTGGTTTCTTGAGATCTTGGTGTATTCTTTATGAAAGAAAAGAAAAGATTAAATTTTTCCATCCAGGTTAAATCTACTTAACTGAACTTGTCAGAGGCGATTATTATAATGGTATTTTAAAGTAGAACTCCAAGTATTCAGGCATAGCAATTAATCAACTCTTTACTGAAGATGTGACCACTATAAAATAAACTGGTTATATTCTTACTGTAAGATAATGTATTTCAAACATACTCAACTGAAAGGTCAATCAATATGGTTGCACAAAACTAAATGAGAGGAACCAGCAGTTAGTGTAATCGCTATGTCACTGGACTCCCATGTACTCGACCACGGTTCAAATCCCGGACCTAGTGGCTTAAACTTACACTGGGAGTGTATGCATGTGTGCCCAAGATCCCGAGAGGAGGATGGAGGAGAAAGGATTGTGGCATGGCCATCCCCACTCGGGGTGATTTCTTACTTTCTGTCTCTCTGTCTCTGTCTTTCTGGAGAATGTAAGTGCCCTATAGCAAAAAAAAAAAACAAAAAAAAAAAAACTAGGGAACCAGCAGTTAGTGAAGTGGCTATGTCGCTGGACTCCCATGTAGTCGACCGCAGTTCGCATCCTGGACCCGGTGGCTTAAAACTCACGCCGGGCACATGTGTGTGCATTCCCAAGATCCTAAGAGGAGAATGGAGGAGAAGGGATTGCGGCGTGAGCGTGACCATCCCCCCCAGGGGTGATTTCTCAATTTCTGTCTCTATGTCTCTCTCTGTCTGGCAAGCGCACACACCCTATAGCGAAAACCTCTCAAAAAAAAAAAAAAAACCAACTAAATGGGAATTCTTGGGTGAAATAGACAGAGTTGGTCTCTAAATCTCCCTTTAAGTTACCTTCTATTTAGAAATATTTTTTTCCTCAGGACCTGGAGATGGCATAGCAGTTATACTGCTAACTGTCACATGGTTGACTGTGGTTCAAGTCCCGGATCCAGTGACTTGAAAAAAGTCACACCAGGTGCACAAGCATGTGTGCCCAAAATTTCAAGAGGAGAATAGAGAAGGGATGTAGTATGACCATCTCCCTGGGGGGGGAGGGATGATTTCTCACTTTCTCTCTTTCACTGTATCTGTCTCTCTCTTTATGGCCAAAGCTTGATCCCAAAAGCAAAAATCTCTCTAAAAAACAGAAAAAAGAAAAAAAAAGAAAGATAGAATAATATTTTTTCACTACTTTTCCCTTGCAAAGATGACTTCAAAAGTGCCTAATTGCAATTCATGCCTTCAAAATACAACCTGAATGTAAACCCAGTTGACCCTGGTAAAAGCAAAATCATGGAATTAGTGAATCTGTTGGAACAAAGAATCAATGGATTAAGAATTTTAATGACAAAAGCAAAGGCAATATTTCTCATGTCAATTTAACCAAAATGGGCACTTACATCACCACCCTCGCTATGAAGAAAAAAGGAAAGAGCAAGAAGAAAAGGAACAAGAGGGGAATTGCTCTTTGTGGACTAGATGTCTTCAGAATGGATGTAAGCAGCAATCCCAGAATAAGAAACACAATGATTGCTTTTTATCCTGTATAGTTGGGAAAAGAAGATATATTCTGGGAAAGAAAGAATAAAAATGTAACAGGAAAATTTTGAGTATTTAGAAACAGAATTAATTTTGACAGTAAATCTCTATAAATACCCAGATTTAACATTAACTTTGAGAATAAAAGAAAAAAATATTGTTGGGGTTTTACTCTTCATTGTGATTCTTACGATAATTTACTTGTTTTTCACAAATTCTTTAAATTAAAGTCTGTAGTGATATGAAAAGAAAAAAAAAAAAACCGAGGGGTAGAAACTTAATCAATTGAGATTTAAATTACATGACTCTAAAGATCAAGTCTTGCTCACTAGGTTACTGTCCATGGGGCTTTTTATGCCTGGGTTCCCAATCCCTACTTCCAATTAGTGTTTTGATTGAATGGGTCTGAGGATAGATTGTATTTTTTTTTTTCAGAAAGTTTCCACATGATTCCTAAATTTCTTCATTAATGAAAATATGCTGCTCTACCTCACAGAAAGTAAATAGTTCATGTCAGGATGCTGTAAGCAAAGCAAAATCCAGGTTAATCCAGATTGTAAAAACAATGCATCAAGCATACCACCGATGAGGAAAAGAAGTTGTCTTTCTGAATTGTTAGAAATATGTCTTCAACTCTTCAGGGCATGACAATGTGTGACTATGCAATCTCTGAAGAAAAACTATAAATGAAAGCATCCTGTGATGGTGACACAGTTACATAGGGATATACCTCAGAGAGGTAGAGCGAACAGAATAGACATTGACACTTTTAAAGGGAAATAATTATTTGGCTTAGAGAGAGAAGCGTACAGTTTGTTAGTTAAAAATATTAAATTTCCTTCTCTCCATTCTAGGATGAATGGTTCCTTAAAGGTGGACTCTGTAAGGATTTCTATGATGGCACACTAAGAAATGGAGCTGATATCTTTGTAGAAAAGAGATATAAATTTGCCTAGGGTGGACCAACATTTAGGCTGAACATAGAATCAAACAGAGCTTTGAGACCTTACATGCCCATTCAAGAAAAGAAAGCTTAAGGGTGTGCACAGAATGTGAAAAGGTTATGTACTTTATCTAGGAAGGTTTAATGTTCCTATAGAACCATCATAGCTCAGGAATGATTACATGATTATTACCTTTCATCTAAATTTTGTTAGACATATGGGAAGGAATACTTTTGCAGTATTTCTGTCACTTTGGAAAATACTCAGAACAGAGGGAGGGTCTCAGCCATCTCTTTATAAAGTCCACTCATGTTTTAATTTTAAAGAATTATTAATTGAAAACAAAAATAGGGAACCAGCAGTTAGCATAATGGCTATGTCGCTGGACTCCCACGTAGTCGACCGCGGTTCGTGTCCAGGACCCGGTGGCTTAAAACTCACGCCAGGCACGTGTGCATGCGTGCCCAAGATCCCGAGAGGAGAATGGAGGAGAAGGGATTGCGGCGTGACCACCCCCCTGGCGGGTGATTTCTCGCTTTCTGTCTCTATATCTCTCTCTGTCTGGCGAGCACACCCGCCCTATAGAGAAAACCTCTCCAAAAAAAAATAAATAAATACATACATAAATTAATTAATTAATAAAAGAATTATTAATTTGTAGTCAGCAGGTGATGAAGTGGTTAAGGCACTGGACTCCCACATGGTCAACTGAGGTTTGAGTCCTGGACCCAGTGGCTTGAAAGTCATACCAGACACATGTATGTGCATGCCTAAAATCCCCAAAATGGAATTTAGGAGAAAGAATTGCAGTGTGGTCACCCCCTGGAGGGTGATTTCTTGCTTTCTGTCACTCTGGTGAGTGCATATGCCCTGTAGCAAAATTCTCTCTCAAAAAGAGAATTATTTGTTTTATTTTATTTATTTTTACTAGTATTTTTAAATTTGCTATAGGACACATGTGCTCACCAGAGAGAAAGAGAGAGAGGAAAATTGCGAAAGCAAGTCACCAGGTTTAGACTTGAACCACAGTCAGTCACGTGGGAGTCCAGTGCCTCAACCGCTATGATATCTGCTGGCCCTCCACTGATCTTTTAAATAAACTGTTCATCAGCTTCTCTTGAGGCAGTGATGGCACCCAGCAGAATTGCTCAGAATCTTCGTAGCTCCAGCTCAATCGGACAAGAGCACATAAGGACAGATTATAACACCAAAGTCCTGTCCATTAGACATCTATGGCAGCAGTTCTCATCTGAAATTATAGTCACATGGAGAATATTTTTAACAACTAAATGTCCAGGACCAGCTGATGACATAATGGTTACATCGCTGGACTGTCTCTGTGGTTCAAGTCCCTGATCTGGTAGCTTAAAACTCATTTCGACTGCATGTACATGTGTGCCCAAAATCCCGAGAGGGAATTAGAGAAGAACAAACTGCGGTGTGGTCATCTCTCTGGGAGATTCTTTCTGTTTCTCTGTCTTTCTCTGTGTTTCCTGCAAGTGAATGTACCCTATAACAATACTCTCTTTCTCAAGAAAAAACAAAAACAAAACAAAACAAACAAATGAAAAACAAATATACCCTGAATGTCCAAGCGTCATACCAGACACATGTATGTGCATGCCTAAAATCCCCAAAATGGAATTTAGGAGAAAGAATTGCAGTGTGGTCACCCCCTGGAGGGTGATTTCTTGCTTTCTGTCACTCTGGTGAGTGCATATGCCCTGTAGCAAAATTCTCTCTCAAAAAGAGAATTATTTGTTTTATTTTATTTATTTTTACTAGTATTTTTAAATTTGCTATAGGACACATGTGCTCACCAGAGAGAAAGAGAGAGAGGAAAATTGAGAAAGCAAGTCATCAGGTTTAGGACTTGAACCACAGTCAGTCACGTGGGAGTCCAGTGCCTCAACCGCTATGATATCTGCTGGCCCTCCACTGATCTTTTAAATAAACTGTTCATCAGGTTCTCTTGAGGCAGTGATGGCACCCAGCAGAATTGCTCAGAATCTTCGTAGCTCCAGCTCAATCGGACAAGAGCACATAAGGACAGATTATAACACCAAAGTCCTGTCCATTAGACATCTATGGCAGCAGTTCTCATCTGAAATTATAGTCACATGGAGAATATTTTTAACAACTAAATGTCCAGGACCAGCTGATGACATAATGGTTACATCGCTGGACTGTCTCTGTGGTTCAAGTCCCTGATCTGGTAGCTTAAAACTCATTTCGACTGCATGTACATGTGTGCCCAAAATCCCGAGAGGGAATTAGAGAAGAACAAACTGCGGTGTGGTCATCTCTCTGGGAGATTCTTTCTGTTTCTCTGTCTTTCTCTGTGTTTCCTGCAAGTGAATGTACCCTATAACAATACTCTCTTTCTCAAGAAAAAAACAAAAACAAAACAAAACAAACAAATGAAAAACAAATATACCCTGAATGTCCAAGCAGTATCATAGACTCTGAAGCTGTAGATAATTCTAATAAGCAACTAGTTTTGAAAACTACTATTCTGAGACTTTTCCTGTTTCTCTCAGTATTTAAAGATATTTTATCCTACAATGTGAAAAATGTAGCATAATAAAAATTATACCTGTAAATATATATAAAATAGTTAACTATGTATTTGTTTCAGAAATCAGGAGATATTCATGCATTTCATTATTTTACTTCTAAATCAATCGTCATTTCAAATTTTCTAATTTAAAAACCTTACAAGTTTTATCCTGTTATCCAGGAGAAAATACATAATGCTCAAAAATTTAAGTGATCATACATTCATGACTATACAGCCATGACTTTAATTGGTCCTATGGAACAGGTACCTAAACAGCAAACCTCTCCCATTTAGGTGATACAATATTATAAGATTTAAAATAAACATAAAAGTAGCTTTTAAAGTTTTCCAATATTAATATTCATTAATCCAGTCCCAGATCCTAAACCAGCCTTTGGCCTGATTTCGTAGTGTCACTGTGTTCTTTCCAATGTGATCTTTTAAAGCACCTAGTCCTTTGGAAAACTGATTTTCTCTTTCTCTCCATTTCTCTCTTTTCCTCTTTGTTTATTTATGTGTTTGTTTTGCTTAGTGTTTAAGATGAATGACTGCAGTGAGGGGGCCTGGTAAAAAAGATAGCATGAGACTAGTAGAAGGTATTCTGTTCTACAGAAATTAGCTCATTAAGTATTTCTGTCTCCAAGATGTTCAAATTTCTCATCTTCATGGCACAGCAAGTATTAGAATTAGGACTTTTGGTCACGGCATATATTGTAAAAAAATCTGTATTAGGGGCCAGGAGTTAGGGTAATTAAGCCCAGTTTGTCAGCTAACAATTATAGGTGCTATCTTGAACAAATTACTGAACCAACCTCTGAGAGTGATTCTTTCATCTCCCTACTAAAAGCCTGGGACAACACTAGAGGGCTGAGTTCCTTCTGCGTTGAACTTTTTATGGCATATTTTAGATCCATGACCTATGGTAATAATTACATTATGGGGAGTTTGGTGGCAATTCATTTCATTTGCTATAAATCAAATGTGGGGTGAATAAACAAGTTATGTAGGGTTCCCAGAAGAGACTGGAAAAATGTCTTTCCTGTAACTATGCTTTTTATAATTATAGGCTGCATGAATTTCATATTATTTCAGTTATAGAGCTCTGCTTAACATTGATTCAGAGCATTCAGATTATATTAAATATATAAGTTCTATGAAATAACATTATGTGCACATATAATTAAAGATTCTGGTGTGTGTTTTAAAACAAAATGTTGTTGTTTCAATAAAATTAAAAAAAGAGAGAAAAAGAGAAAGAATGAATCCAAAGCCAAACAAAACCTCAAACACCAAAAGCTGCATAAATCAAAGCTTAAAATCTGACTGGGAACAGCAGGACCAGATCTATGTGTATAAACTGACAGAGGTGTGGTTTCCAAAGTCACTCAATCCATTTGTATACACAAAACTTGGATTTATTGGTCTTTGCAGCAGTGACCATTTGCTTCTTAGGCTGAAGCTTTGTTTCCTTGAGAGTTTCCCAATCTGTCTCCCTCTTGTGCAAACCACATGAGAAGTGTTCTTTTCATCCAAGTGGTTCACATTCCTCTTATTGTTTCTCCTTTTAAGGTAAAAGTAATTTTAATTCATGTTAGTGCCAATAAAATTTGGCATATGTGATTCTGAGACATGAGACTTCTTTCGTCTGGTTCTTGTAGGATGGTGATCGCTATATATCTGAAAGACAGAATAATCAGGCTTAAATGTTTATTGAAAGGTCATCGAAGCCATATCCCTGGCTTCATGCACCTGTATTCTAGAACAGAGATGTAAGCTTTTCAAAGTGGTCTTTCACTTCATTCACTGAGGCAATCAATTCTAGTTTGATCTTTACAAATCATTTTAATAGGATGACACTATTTACTTATTCATGGCACCTAAATCACGATCAGAGATATTGGACCACATAGAATGGCGAGCCTGGGTTGTAGGTAAACAGGAAGCATACACTTCCGTCACTATTATGTCACTTTGACCTATATTGCACACAAGGAATTTATGCCAACAAACTGTTCACATTTTCTGATATGCACATTTTCTCAAAGACGAACTGTACCCCCTGTTAAAGTGATGGTTGCTGAGAAGTCTCCATCTCATAGAGTGTTTTTATGCTTACATCACAGTCTTTGGATAAACCTTACTGGCACCTATCAGACAAAAATGCCTTTTTTACATAGTGCTTTTCAGTATATATGCTGAAATAGTTGATTGATTCTTTTTCCTATGTTTTAGGTTATTTTAGTGAAGATTTTGTTATATTGAGCCTATTAGAACCCAGAAGCAAAATAGTGCTCCTTTTTTACACATACTTTCATCTAGGGCTACAAGCAGAAAATCAAAGGGTATGGATCCTCTCCTTTCTCATAATTTAATTCAAACCTCCTCTAAACATTTGCATCAGAAGAGATTGTAAAGCTTCTAAAATAAATAGCATATAGAATAAAAGAATACATGAAGAATTCCATGTCTTTTTGCCTGTCATCATCCATCTTATTTGCATGATCAGGATAGTCATTAAAAGAAAAATTTCAAACAATTTACCAGTATCACAGTTAAAAAATAATTGTTTATGTCTAATTCTTATTTAAGAAACTTACTCAAATTATATTGTGTTCACAGTATGGCCAACAGTTGAAAGAATATAGGTACACATGTTCATGCATATATGCGTGCATGTGTGTGTATGTGCATATTAAAGGAGGACTTTGACTCTGACTAGATACTTTTTTTCTTTCTTTCTTTTTTTTTTTTTCTCATACTCAAGCCTGTCCTCTTTACTGGATACTATTTCTGTATATCCATGTCTAGTGTTTTCGTTTTTTTTTTTTTTAAGAGTTAGCGAAGTTATCATTCCTTCCAGAAAATAGTTTGGTTGATGTTTATGGATAAAAGTAAATCTTTATTTCTAAAATTTTCTGTAATGCTTTATATGTATTCTTTCATTACTATCTATTTTTCATTTTATTTTTGCCTGCGTGTTTATTTATTTATTTTTTTAAATTCTTGGGACCAGCAGTTGGCTATGTAACTGGACTCCCATGTAGTCGACCACGGTTCAAGTTTCAGACCTGGTAGCTTAAAATGATGCCAGGCATGTGTGTGCATGTCCAAGATCCCGAGAAGAGAATGGAGGAGAAGGGATTGCAGCATGGCCATCCCCTCTGAAGGGTGATTTCTCGCTTTCTGTCTCTCTGTCTCTGTCTTTTTGGTGAGTGCATGAGCCCTATAGCAAAAACCTCTCAAAAAAAAAAACCTCTCGGGAACCTGCAGTTAGCGTAATGGCTATGTCGCTGGACTCCCATGTAGTCGACCACGATTCGCGTCCCGAACCCAGTGGCTTAAAACTCACACCGGGCGCATGTGCATGCGTGCCCAAGATCCCGAGAGGAGAATGGAGGAGAAAGGATTGTGGCGTGACCATCCCCCCTGAGGGGTGATTTCTCGCTTTCTGTCTCTGTGTCTCTCTCTGTCTGTCTGGCGAGCACACGCGCCCTATAGCAAAAAACATCTCCAAAAAAAAAAGAAAAAAAACAAAACTCTGGAAAGAATGCTAATAGTAACAATCCTTATTGATAACATTGTTCTATATATATTTCACAGTGCCTAACACAATTCCTTGCATAGCATAGATATTTAACGCATAGTTTTGAAGACATGAAATGCGTTATAATACTTTTATTTTTGATACAGTGAGTCAAGACCTTTATTGCATTTCATGACATTCTATTTTGAGACTAAAAGAGGGAAATGATTTACTTTTTTAGAGTTTTGTACTATTGCAAACTCAGGTTCTGAACTTAAATTAAGGTCTATCTCCGTTTGAATTGAGAGTCACTTTGTATTCCCCTAAGTCCTGAGATAACAGGAAAGATATCTGAGATTATTATCAGATGTGCAGTGGCAGCATACTATTGAAAGTGTGTCCAGGAACTAAGTCACTAGTCTCCTGAGTTAGGTAAGGTGTTAAAACCAGAGGATGGCCTTCAAGACAAATGGTGAAATCATAACTAGAATTTTCGCTTAGTTCACAATAGAACCACAGAACTCCAACAGTACACAGAATACACATCTGGTTAATACAGGAGGCTGCCTTTGTCCCCCACAGAACTCTTCTCTTTGGATAATATTCTCAGCAGGGCTCAATTAGTGAGTTGGCATCAAGTTCTCAAAAATAAAGATTAATTTTATCTGGGTAACATCTTAGGTTAGAGAAGTGTAGTTTTGCAGAGGTTTATCTCATTAAAATATAAAGAAATGTTAGCTAGACCACATAGTCATCTTGGCCATTTGAGATTTTCATCCTGATCTATAATAGTCCTTTGATTTTTTTGCTGAAAACCTCATGCATGGGCATTACTAAGATGTATCTAAGAGAATATGTAAAACCTAATATAATAAGAGAACTGATTGGTATATTTGACATAATAAAAATTTAGGAAGTCTTCATAAGAAAAAATACAAAACAACTGACATAATGGGATAAGATTTGTTATTTATATAATGAAACAGCCACATAAACATTCATATAAAGAGGTTCTATAGAGGAACAAGAATAAAGATTTAAAAATTGACATAATAACAATAGAAATTCACTGAAAAATACTACAGAAAGCCAAGTACATATGAAAAAACAACATATTTCAATAATTAATTACACTTTTCAAAAAAGCTTTTTCAAACTATTGGGTTAAAATGTTTTGAATTTTAAAATATTCATAATTAATATAATTATAATCTCTTTAATGAATTGGTGATTGGATAATAATTGGTTATAGCATTTTTGGAAAGGAAGTTGACAATAAATAAGTTCTTAAATTGAATCTCTAACTACATATTCATTGACCCAATATCTCTTTTGTTTCAGGTTTGGGAACTGTCTTAACTCAAAATCCAGTTCGAATAGGTATTTCTGATATTACCAAAATGAGTTTACAGGTAAATATCTTGCTCTAGGGTAATGACGGCAGAAATATTTCCCTAGCAGTAGGAAAATTCAAATAAAAATTTGGTTGACTGGGAACCAGCAGTTAGCGTAATGGCTATGTCGCTGGACTCCCACGTAGTCGACCGTGGTTCGTGTCCCGGACCCGGTGGCTTAAAGGTGATTTCTCGCTTTCTGTCTCTATGTCTCTCTCTGTCTGTCTGGCGAGCGCACGCGCCCTACCGTGAAATAGGATCAAAAAAAAAAAAATTTGGTTGACTTACATACATGTGAAGAAAATAATGCTTATGTTTTCTTTTTTTTAATGTTTGGGAAGATTGATTCATTAACCCAAGGTCAAGTAGAAAGGAGGTAGCAATGTCAGTACTGGAGACAATTTATCCAAATACAAGGCCATTGTTCTTTCCATTGTCATGCATTCTTTCTGAGAAGAAACACACAATCCACTTTTATTTCTTTTGTTTTGGGAAGAAGGTGTATAACCAGATAATTCAGACTCATATTTTATCAATAACCTTCCCTGTGGTTATGCTTTAGATGAAAATCAGAGTAGAAACCTACCCTTCCAGTCATCCTTGTATTTCTGGCATGATCATTAACTTTTTTTTTTTGGCCCTCTGGATGCACTTATTCTTCTGTCCCACTGTGCCTTTGGCTGGGAATGCTAGCCTGCAAGGCTATTCTAAGAGTCTCTTGCCTTCTGGCCTCTGGTTGAATTTCACTAGTGGAAAACCATTCTCTCTTTCTATTTTTTTTATATTAAATTATCTTTAATTTTCTTTTTAAAAATTTTTATTTCATTTTCTTTTATACATTCAATCATGTTATTTAGCCTACAAAGTGAATGAATATTTCAAATGTGAACATTTCTCCCTAGACCAGTTGATAAAACTATACAATTACCTTCAACAGATAATACCACATCTCTTTGTCCCATTAATGCTTTGCCTCTCTATTTCTCTTCTAAATGTCCTTCCTCAGACTCTACTCTTTCACACATACTGTATTTGGTATTCACATCCATTTACTGTGTTTCTGTATCCTTTAATCAATCAATTTCCGTCATAGAGTGCAGACACTCGGTACATATCGAGTGGGGACAAACAATGTCTCAGAATTTATTCTATAAAGATATCTCTTCAACATATACACACATGTAAATTTTATTGTGGTAGCTGGGCATAGCGGTGTGCTCCTGCAATTCTATCTACTCAGGAGATTGACTAAGGAGTGTGGTGAGTTTGAGGCCATTCTAGGCAACAGGTAGAGACACTGTCTTCCTTCACCCCACCAAAGAAGAGTTAATTTTAGCACATTATACGTAATGTTACACATTTTTGAAGAATCCAAGCATCCATAAATGGGGATGATTTAAATTAATTCATCATATATTCGTAGACTATAGGGATAAAATGTATGAACATGCAGATATCTTAAGCCTATCTTAAGAAATAAGCTAGACATACTGATATGTGCATGAAAGTATGGTGAAGAACAATTTGAATTATGTTACTTTACTATATATAAAGTCAGAAAATTACTGATCTATATAGAAAAAAATTAAAGGAGTATGCATAAAGTTACTGACAAATTGTCTTTTCATAGGGTAGAATTGTGGAAGACATTCAACTTCTAGAATACACTTCTCTATTATTTGAATTTTGTATACATTTGTATAATTTGTTTTATGCAAGGTAAAATAAGCATACGATTAAATCATTTAAATGACATCTATCTAACCAGCACTCTGAGCATTGGTCCAAATTGGTCCAGATTTCTACATAAGTCTTTAAAACTAATTTTATGTGCATTTTACAAATATTAGAAGTTAAATTTCTACTGTCTAAGGCATTAAAATACTGAACAATACTATTAAGGTATCAATTGCTTACTCATGGTTGTAACTTTTTAATAATAATAACTTTTGAAATCCATATAGGGCTGGTAAACTCTCTTCTTACAAAATTATTAAAGACAATTTTTCATATTGAGTGTTTAGTGAAACTAGAAATAACCTAGAAAACATTAAAAACCTCATATCTACACAAAACAGTTTAAAATCATTCTATTAATAAAAAATTAGAAAACCTTTCTTATACTGTTCTTTTCTGAATCTTTCATTGTAGTTACTCTCTTATTTTTTACATCTCTATCACATTTTACTCTAAACATTAAGAAAATAATAAACAATAATAAATATTTAAAACTTACAACCTGGGGGCCAGATGGTGGTACAGTGGCAAAACACCACACTTGTGAGGAAATCCTGTCTGGGAAAGTTCTTGGTTGAAGCCTGAAGAACTGTCTGAATATAACAGGCATAAACCTGCCCACACTTGGGTTGGCCAAAGGATAGAGTAGATTGTGATATTAAGACATTGTTAGGCATACTATTTTTCTCTCACTCTCAGAAAAGAAAGAAATAAAAACCAAATGAATAAAGAAACAAACAAAAAACCTTATAAGTGCTTATGAAAGATGAAATGTAACTTTTATTTCACTTTTCCTAAAATTGCATTTCCATGAGTAACTGATAAATCAGTTGTTGACTTTAAGTGAACAGATACTATACTTGATTGTTCTTCAGTAGGCATGGATTTATTTTGCAATTAATATTCTCTTTGAAATTTGTCTGGAGTCCAGCAGTTGATGTAATGGCTATGTTGCTGGACTCCCACATAGTCAACCACGGTTCGAGTCCCAGACCCAGTGGCTTAAACTCACACCAGGCGCGTGTGGGTGTGTGCCCAAGATCCCGAGAGGAGAATGGAGGAGAAGGGATTGTGGTGTGGCCATCCCCCTGGGGGGGTGATTTCTACCTCTCCGTTTCTGTCTTTCTGAGGAGCACACGTGCCCTATAGCAAAAACCTCTCAAAAAAAAAGAAAAGAAAAGAAAAGAAATTTGTCTGTCATTAACACATTATTTTACCTTTTTCTCCTTCTAGGCATTAAATATAATAAAAGGTATTTTGACTAGTTTTTAGCCTGAAAGAGATTATATTAAGTTTGAAAAGTACATTTAACTATATATGAAATGCCATCCATATTGAAACTTCAGTTTAATTTCCTAAAAGTTTCAAAAACAAGTTTTTATTTCATTGACAATTGATCTTCCAAATAGTATAATGCTTTTATAGCCCATAGGGTGGGGGGTAATGCTTTTCATATATTTAATGGTTCGTGACCATGAAATAACTAGTTATTCTCACTTAACAAATACTATTCCTGAGACAATACAAATATAAAGTGAAATACAATCTCTATTGGGTAGCATTGACTCTTATTCACTCAGTAAACAATGAGAAATATTGGGTTGTTTTTGTTAAGGATTAAGAAAAACTAATGAAATAGATAAACATTTGTCTCTAGTAGAAGGTCCTTCAGTGCTAATGCATCATTATGCCTGACCAGCCCTAGAAACCTCGCAAAGACAAAATATGTACATGCTGGTTGTTAAGCATATGTGATATGTTTTGCTTTGTCACCTGGCAACCAAAAGATTTTTGAACTTTGCCTAAATTCAAACTTTTGAAGCTCTTAAGCTGCTTAATTTTTATATTCACAAAATAGACTCCAAGGTATATTTTTGTTTAGAAAGCTAATTGTGCTTTTGTAGTTTTGTTAGATTTTTCTAAGGGATGTTTAACTTAATGGTATGACAACTTCAATTCCGATCAGAGTTTGTGTTAGTTATTTAGACCTACATGAGTGGTTGATGAATTTTAAAGTTACATAGATTTCATATCTTTATCATGTCTTGATGTAACCATGAAAGTGAAACAATCACAAAATGGAAAATTGGGGGATAAACATTCCAATCCTGCTTAGTTCAGTTATTTAAACTTGGCTTGTGACTTCAGAAATTTATGTAATCCCCTTGGTCTCAATTTCTTTACTTGCTAAGTTAAGAGGTTTGACTAAAAAGTTCAAAGAATTGTAAAAAATATTTGAAGTATATATTTCTTTTTTAAATGGGAAGAATATCAAAGATGTTTAGTCTAGTGGTATCTGGGTCCACAGACCTCTCATTTTTACCCATTTCATATCAACAATTGACCCATACTCTATCCCCAAATACTCCAGCGTGCTGTGTATCTATTATTTCTGGAATTTCAATACCACTAAAAATTTGTAGAAATATAATTTTTTATAAAGTGTTTCTATATTCATTTTTACAGATTATCAAAGACATTAGCTCATTTTTCTCCTTCTTAAAACAGTTTGTCCATTTTTTTTTTCTTACTACATTTCCAATATGTGCCATGGATAAACCATGCTACTCTAATTTAATTTGGTTATCTGTATTTTTGCAAGCAATGGATGATTTTGAAAGAATGAATTAAACCAAAGAATGGATTGTAATTGACAGGCTTCTACAAATACTTACTATCTTGATAGCTTCCTCAAATAATATCTCATATAAGGATAGATAGTTTCACTATCTTTAAAGTCCAATTTAATGTTATTATATCACTGACTGTGACATTCAAAGGATATGGGGCGTATGAGTAAATATTTGTCACTGGAGACCATCAGCCTATGGCAAAACAGACACCAGAGCACTACATAATTTGTGTTTGTTCAGAGGAAAGACTATTCATATTTTTATTGTCCTAATGATAAAAAAATTGCTCTGGCTACTTGTTCCAGTGAAAAAGAAAAATATTCTCAAATGCTAAAACAATAGTAGCTTCTTTGGTGAGTGATGTGCCACTTAGTAATAATGCAGTACATTTTGAACAGATCTGTAGTTTTTCAAAGACAAACATCAAACAGAAAGAAAAAGGTTATGTCACCTTCACCCTCACAGTACTGTCATTTATATGCTATCAGCTCATTAAATTCACATTAGGATACTCCATGGGACTTGAGTTGCTATTAGTGCACCTAAAATGGCATAACAAAATCTCAGTTCACTTTAAGAGAGATGGCATTGCGACATTTTGTATTTCATCACTGAATTATTACAGTCTCAGATGCATTCTGCTGTGATGGTAATGGAAGAAGGAGTACAAGAGAGGAAAGCTGTCCATTTGTTGTTCCCTACGGAGAGAAAAAGCCAAGTTTGATTAAAAAAAAATTTAAGGAACTGAAAGTAAAGCATTAACAATTTAACCCTGTATCAAGGCTGAAAATACACAAGAAAAAGACAAATGTTACATTTTGAGATGGGCATTAGGGAACTTAAGGTAAAGTGAACAGTTCAGGATCCTGTTTGTTAGCTGGTTTATGCCCACAGGTGAATGACCTTCTGGAACCCGTACTGCCTCACTGTCAGCAAAAGACTGTACTTTTCAATTATATTCTTACTATCAATAGTTACATCCTTATGAAAAAAATGAGTTGCCTCAAAAATAAACAATCCTGTAACAAGTATCGTGAGTATTGATAGCTCGTTCCATGGTAATGGGACCTTTATCTATATGATGAACAAAAGGTTATTCTCCTCTTATGACTGATATGTGTCTCTATGTGATTTCACGAAACAATTTTAGCATCACTTACAATCACTGAATTGTGCCTTTGCCAAAAATAGTCATCCCTGGGAAAAACAATGTTTGCTTATAATCAGAATTAGTGTTGGTTATCAAAACCAATACCCTTAGGATACTTTTGTTATGTATTCAACCAACAGAAGGAAAATAAGTATACAGCTGTTATGTCAATGCATAAAAATTAAAGAAAAAGCATCCTTTATTCTAAAGATCACTTTTGAGTGATAGAAACAATTTAAACACACACAAAAAGATTATTTTAAAATCTGTATGTTATCTTGGGTGATTGAATGTAGTTATCACATTTCATTATTGACAGTTTGTACATATCACTATGGGCATAATATTCAAAAATACAGTTGTGTAACATTTTAGACATCTAGACTATTAACTTAACTTGTATCAATCATTATATAGAGTATATGTATTAAACATTTGGAAATATGCATACTTGCTACTTTTTAGGAGACTATATGATTTCCTAAATTTAATCCCTTATGTCAGTTTTATTATCAAAAATAAAGGGGGGGATCAATAGATGGTATAATGGTTATGTTGCTAAACTCTCACATGGCTGACCATAGTTCCAACCCCAGATCTGATGGCTTCAAAATCACACCAGGCATGTATGTGTGTGCCCAAGATCCCAGAAGGAAAATGGAGGACAAAGAATTGTGTCTAGGCGATGCCCTCTCGGGGGTGATTTCTCATGTTCCATCTCATTGTCTCTGTCTCTCTCTCTCTCTCTCTCTGGTAAACACATGATGTACTCTAAGGGAAAAAAAACCCTAAAAATTTCAAAATAAATTTAAAATAACAAAATGAAGGACTTGAACTGGACAATCATTAAAATTCTCTACAGTTTTTAACATCTATTATTATAGAAGATATCAAAATGTTGGAGAAAGAGAACAGGTAAGAATCTAGAGCATTGATCTTTACTAGCTACTGAAAACATATAGGACTAAAATTAAGGAGTAATTTACACAAGATCTCAGTTTTCATTTCTATAAAGAAAAGCAAAATACTTTCTAGCCTCTTAAACATCATGAGATCACACTTCTATAGCTTTTGGTTCTCCATTCCATTTCCTTTATCATAACTTTGCCTCCATCTGAATTATTTGGGGATTCCATAGAAACAGAACTGTTGATAGTATGACATATACAGCTCCAGAAAGAGAGAGTAGTTTCTCAATTTCTCTCTCAATGTCTCTGTCTCTGCTCTCTCTCCAGTGAGTGCATGCACCTAAAGCAAAAATCTCTTAAAAAAATAAAAGATTTCAAGGGGCCAGCCAGCAGTTGGCATAGTGGCTATGTCACTGAACTCACATGGAGTTGACGGAGGTTCAAATCCCAGACCTGGTTGCTCAAACTCAAACCGGGCATGTGTACGTGTGTGCCCATGATCCCAAGAGGAGAATGGAGAGGAAGGGATTGTGGCATGGCCATCTCCCCTGGGGATGATTTCTCACATTCTATCTCTCTATTTCTCTCTCTGTCTTTCCAGCAAGCGTACACGCCCTATAGCAAAAACCTCTAAAACAAAAAACAAAACAAAACAAAAAAAACAAAAAAAAAAAAGGACCTCAAATAAACAGTTACAACTGTTAACTAGAGACACATTTGTAAGGCATCTGACTCTGTCTTCACATCTTTAATCCACAATTCTCTACAAATTGTTAGTTTCCTCATCTCAGCCCAGTTCAGTCATTTGGTTACCTGCTTAATACCCAAAGCATCCTAATAAGGTAAGGAAAATGAGAGCCACACCACATAAATGAATTATCCAATGTGACATGGTAAAGAACTAGAATCAGTATAAACTCTCAGTCTCATTGACTTTCAGTGCAATGCCTTTTCTAGCCAGTGTCTTTATTCACTCTGCATTCTCACACCCTATTTTCTTTTTTTCAGGATTCATATGGCTGACAACAGGGTAAATTTTTTCAAGTATGTTTGCATTCATCATTATAAATTGACAAAGCTTGAATAGTAGAATATAAAGAAGTAATTGGGATACAGACACCCATTCCAGCAAAGGAATTTGCCATATAGCAGCCTGCCTGTGACTGGAAGGCTGTGCAGCAGGCACCTGTGGCTCATCCTCCACACACACTCGCCTTTGAACTCTCAGGTGTGTTGTCTGGGACTTTGAGACAACTTGGTGTTCCTCCTCCTCCCATCCATACACCTATTCCAGCAAAGGGACTTGCTATAAAGCACGCCACTTACAGCTGGAAGGCTGTACCTCAGAGACCCGGTGACTCATCCCTTGCCCCACTCACCTTTGAACTCTCAGGTGTGTTGCTTGAGACTTTGAGACTACGTTGGGTCCCTCCCTGCCCCATCCAGACACCCTATCTGCCCAAGGAGACTGAGCTGTAAAAAGACTGTGTCTCAACACCTGTCACACGCCTCTGATTCTAAGACTTCAGTGTTTTCCCTTCTCTGTTCTTAAATTAAATCTCAGCAGCACTGTCTCAGGCACATCTGTTCTCTAGAAACAGAAAAGATTTTGAATCATCCAAGTTCAGTGACAACAGTGCAGGTTGCTGGTGAGAATCAGGGAGGTAGACCAGCAAGGAGATTGCCAGTCACCTACACCTGAATGCCTTTGAACACTCAGAATTAACTCATAGAATTTAGGAGGAAATATGTAAATCACCAGATAACTAGAAGTCATTGCAGAGGCACAAGAAATATGAGCAACCAACAAAATATCTGTCCCCCAAAAGAAAATAATCAATTCCTCATCGTACACTGACAACAGAATGGAATTCATGGAAATGTCAGAGAAACAATTTAGTATATTTATAGTGACCAAATTAAATGAGATACAAGAGAAAAGAGACAATAAGCTCCAGTAGATGAAGAAGTCCTTTCACAATTTGGAAGAAGAAATAGACAAGAATAGAAAAGAATCAGACGGAATCATTAGAGATGAAGGCTGTTATACAGGAAATTAAAACCTCCCTAGAAAGTATTAAAGGCAGATTAGATCACATAGAAGATCGAATCTCAAATGAGGAATATAAAACCACTTCCTAGAAAAAAATTATCAAGAAGACTGAGAAATAACCAAAAACATGAGGACAATATACAAGAAATACTAGATACCATTAAGCACCCAAACATCCAGGTAATTAGCATCCCAGGAGGTGAAGAAAATAATAAGAGCATGGCATTTATAATCTATTCCATGAAATCCTGTAAGAAAATTTTCCAAACCTAGAGAGGTATTCAAATTCTCAGACCCAAGAAATACAAATGACCCCAAATAGAAACAACCCAAGAAGATCTTCTCCAAGGCACATCATAGCAGATTGGACAAAAACCACAGACAAAGACAAGATACTAAAATTGGCAAGAGAGAAATATTAAGCTACTTATAAGGTAAGTAATATCGAACCTTTCATCAGAAGCAATGCAGGCAAGGAATAGATAAATATAGTCAAAGTGTTAAATGAAAAACAATTTCAACCAAGATTAATGTACCTGGCAAGATGATCCTTCATATGAGATTAAAAAAAAAATTCTCAGATAAACAAAAGCTAAAAGAATTTACCAACTCCAGACCAGCTCTTCAAGAAGTTCTTATGGGAGTGCTATACCAGGAAAACTAATGTCATACAGACAGGTAGATATAACAGAACAAAAAGAACCAAGAAAATGGTTTACTTAATAATAGGAACATGGACAGAAATATTGATAATAATGTTGACCGTTAATGGATTAAATTATTCAATCAAGAAACACAGACTGGCTGAATGGATTAAAAAACAGAAACCCCCTACCCACACTACTTGTGGATAAAGACACATATAGACTAAAAGTGAAGGGCTGTAAAAAGGTACTCCATGGAAAGGGAAATCAAAAAAGGTCTGGAGTCATGATACTGATTTCAGACAAAACAGGCTTTAAGACAAAAACTGTAAGAAAAGACAAAGAAGGACATTATATAATAGTAAATGGGCTAATTCATCAAGAAGACATAACATAAATATCTATGCCCAACTCAGGAGGACTTAAATACGTGAAGGAAAGACTGCTAGAGTTAAAAGAAGAGATAGGTTACAATGTTGGGGATCTCAACTATCCTTTATCTCCTTTAGACAGATCTTCTAGACCAAAAATAAGCAGAGAGATAAAAAACCTAAACAATACTATAAGTCAAATAGACTTGATATCTATAGAACTTACACCTAAGACCACAAAATATACATTTTTCTCACTCCAACATGGAACCTTCTCAAAGATTAACCATATGATAGGGCACAAATCAAGTTGTTACACATTCAAAGGCATAAAAACTATATGTGGTACCTTCTTTGACCCTGATGGAATTAAAGTTTATATTAATTTCAGTAAAAATCCTCCAAAACATAAAAACACATGGAAACAACCTACTTGTGAATGACTTCTCAGCAACTGAAGAAATTAAGTCTGAAATTTAAAAAAATATGAAAACAAATGATAATGAGTACACAAATTCCCATGATCTATAGGACACCACAGAAGTAGTCATAAGAGAGAAATTCATAGCAAAGAGTACACATAAAAAAAGATGGAAAGGTGGCAAATAGACAACCTAACATCATGTGTCAGGGAAATGGAAAAACAACAACCACAAAAATGTTAGGAGAAAAGAAATAGTAAAGATTCGAGAAAAAAATAAATGAAATAGAAAATAAATGAATTATACAGAAAATAAATGAAAGCAAAAACTGGTTCTTTGAAAAGATTAATAAGATCAACACACCATTAGCTAGACTGATCAAGAAGAAGAAGAAAGAAAGAAACCAGATAAGTCAAATACGGAATGAAACAGTCATTATTACAATAGACACAAAAGAAACAAAACATCATTAGGATGCTACGAGTAACTATATGCCCCAAAACAAGAGAACATGGAGAGGACTGAAAAATTCCTGGATGCATATAATCTACCAAGATTGAATCAGGAGAAAGCCTGGATAGACCCATAACAAGCTAGATGATTTAATCAGTAATAATCTCCCAATGAGAAAAGCCCAGGTACTGATGGCTTCATTTCTGAATTCTACAAAACATTTAAAGAATAGTTAACCCTCATTCTACTTAGATTATTTCTAAAGATTCAAAAGGAAGGAAATCTCCAAAATTTATTTTTTGAAGCCCCTATCATCTTCACCCCAAAACAGATGACTACATGACAGAAAACGAAAACAGCTGACCAATAACTCTGATGAATATAGATGAAAAATTTCCAACAAGATACTTGGACATCATATCCAACAATATATAAAAAAGATTATTCATCAGAAACGGGCAGTCTTGATTCCAGGGAAACAAAAGTAGTTTGACATGTGCAAGATCATAAATATAATACACCATATTAACAGAAAGATAAAAACCATATGATCATTTCAACTGATGCAGAGAAAGCATTTGACAAAATACAACATCCCTTCATGATTGAAATTCTTAGCAAGATTGGCATAGAAGGGTCATTTCTCAACACAATAAAAGCTACATATGAAAAACCTATAGCTAACATTTTACAGAATGGGGAGAAGCTAAAAGATTTTTCACTAAAAAGTGGTACTAGACAAGGCTTCCTAATTTCTCCAGTCCTTTTCAATATAGTGATGGAGGTCTTAGTCAATGCAATCAGAAAAGAGAATAATATAAAAGTCTTTTAAATAGGCAAAGAAGAGTTGAAAATATTTTTATTGGCAGATGACATGATGATATGCTTAGAAGACCCAAACATTTCCATGAAAAAAATTTCTGAAAGTAATAAATTAATTCAGTAAAGTGGCAGGATACAAAATCAACATTAAAAAACTATAACATTTCTACATACTAACAAGTTGACCGAGACAGAAATGAAGAAAGGAATCTCTTTTACCATAGTGACAAAAAGTATAAGATACCTGGGGATAAACCTAACTAAGGAAGTCAAAGGCTTTTACAAAGAATACTATAAAAATCTTTAAAAAGATATTGAAAAGGACATGAAAAGGTGAAAGGTCATCTCATGTTTCTGGATTGGAGAATTAATATAATAAAATAGGTAATTCTACTCAAATTAATCTATTTATTTAAAGCAATTCTAATCAAATTATCAGAAACATTCTTCTCAGATCTAGAAAATTTAATCATAGAATTTGTCTGAAATCATGAAAGATCTGGTACTGCCAAAGCAATCCTGTGCAAGAAGAGTGGAGTGGGCAGCATCTCACTCCCTGACCTCACAATATACTGTAAAGCCGTTATAATCAAAACAACGTGGTATCAGCACAAAAACAGACAGGTGGACCAATGGGATATAATAGAGATCCTAGAAATAAACCCCAAAACATAGTGTAAATTCATTTTTTACAGAGGATACTAGTCAATCCAGTGGGAAAAGGAAAACCTCTTTAGGAAATGGTGCTGAAAAAACTGGGTATCCGCCTGCAGAAATATGAAACTGGATCTCCACCTTTCACCATTAACAAAAATCAACTCAAAATGGATCAAATATCTGAACCAAAGACCTAAAAATATGAAAAAAAAAATTAGTGGAAAACACTGGGGAAACTCTGGGACACACTGGGGCTGGCATAAAAAAAATTAGTGGAAAACACTGGGGAAACTTTGGGACACACTGGGGCTGGCAAAGATTTCTTAAGTAAGGCTCCCAAAGCACAGTCAATAATCCCCAAAATACACAAGTAAGATTATATCAGATTACGAAGTTTCTGCACAGCAAAGGACATAGTAATTAGTGTGAATCGACAACCCTCAGAATGGGAGAATATTTTTGTAAACTAAGCCTTAGATAAAGGACTGAAAACCAGAGTACACAGGGAACTCAAGCAGCTTACCTCTCCTCAAAAAATGATCAATCTAATTAAAAGATAGGGAAATGAGCTGAACAAAAATTTCTCTAAAGAAGACATGCAAACAGCCAATAAGCATATGAGGAGATTGTCAACATTCTTCATCATAAGGGAGATGAAGATTAAAACCACTGTGAGATACCATCTAAACCCTGTCCAAATGACAAAGCTTAAAAATACAAAAAATGTGAGTACTGGCAGGGTTGTGGTGAAAGGGGAACTCTCCTACACTGATGGTGGGAATGTAAATTGGTCCAGCTCTATGGAAAACTTTATGGAGGTTCCTCAAAGACCTAAAATTAGAACTACCATATGATCCAGAAATCCTACTCCTGGCTATCTATCCAAAGGACAGGAGAATGCTCGGTCAGAAAAGCACTTTCACAACTGATTGACTAAAGGATATAGAAACACAGTAAATGGATGGGAATACCAGATATAGTGTGTGTGAAAGAGTAGGGTCTGAGGAAGGACATTTAGAAGAAAATAGGGAGACAAAGCATTAATGAGACAAAGAAATGCGGTATTATCTGTTGAAGATATTTTATAGTTTTATCAACTGTACTAGGGAGAAATGTTCACCTGTTGAAATATTCACTTTGTAAGCTAAATAATGTGATTGAATGCATAAAAGAAAATGAAATTTAAAATATATAAATTAAAAAAAAGTTTATTGAGGCATTATTCATGTTGCTAAGATATGGAACCAACCCAAACATCCACGAACAGTTGAATGGATTGAGAAAGTGTGATTCACGTATTGTATGGAATACTATTTAGTCATAAAATACAACAAGTCCCTGGCATTTGATAGAAAGTGGTTGAATATGGAAGATTTATTGCTGAGTGAAGCTAGCCAGACTATGAAAAAAAATGTGTATGTCTCCACTTAATATATACTGGCTGTCCACACTCTATGGTAGAGACTGAAAGATTGGAGGGCATAAAAGCAGTGAAAATAGTTATGGATGCTGGAGACAAGGTGGAAGGAGAGTGGAAGAAGGGAAACATATAGGGAAGGAAATCAGGGAGAAAAAATTGAAAGGCGAGACATTTGTGGGACACAGAAATGGTTTATTACCTATTGATGATAATGTATGTAGTATTTTCAACTGGACTGGTCCGAGCGGTATTTCAAGTTGGGTAAATGATCTTTTTCTTTTCTTTTCTTTTTTTTTTTTTTTTTTTTTGAGAGGTTTTTGCTATAGGGTGTGTGCGCTCGCCAAACAGAGAGAGAGAGAGAGAGAGAGACAGAGAGACAGAAAGTGAGAAATCACCCCCCCAGGAGAGATGACCACGCCGCAATCCCTTCTCCTTCGTTCTCTTCTTGGGATCTTGGGCATGCACGCACATGCACCCAGAGTGAGTTTAAGCCATTGGGTCCGGGACTCGAACCGCGGTCGACTACGTGGGAGTACAACGACATAGGCATTACGCTAACTGCTGATCCCTCAAGTTGAGTAAATTCTCTCTATAAGCCCAATGAGTGCATAGTGATTGAATGTTTAAAATATAATAAGAATAATAAAAATAAAGTAAATAGAATTTTAAAAAATGAATCAACTGGCTTTGAGGAAGGATTTTCCAAGGGAAGCCCATCATGTCTTGTATTATTTGAAAAAAAGAGGTAATAGTCAAATGGTCACTTGCTCAACCTAGGAACAAGTTATAATCCATATTTAATACATCTAGTATGTATTTGGAATTGCATTTCATGTCTTATTTTTCTTTATGTCACCAAGCCATCTGTAATGTCTGGGAATAAGTAAACACTTTGTAAGTATGCTTTATATGAATCACTAAATGTGACCACTTCTGAGCAGACCAGTGTTTGCTCTTGTGCACCCCTCAGCTGTGTCCCCTTAAGTTTTTTCTTTTTCTTTCTTTCCTTTTTTTTAGTATAAAATCTCAATGCTAATTAGCTACAGAGAAAATATTTTAGTTATATATTATGTACTATGTTGTAGCACATTTTAAGTAGAAAGTATCAAAACTATATGAATATAGTCATTAAATATCATCTCAAGAACTGAAGCTGCCATCATTCACAAAACAAATGAAACTGGCTCTTTGTAGAAGTAACCATCCCTAAGAGGCTATTTTACATGTCTTTCTGATAAGATGAATAGATCTCCTAAAATCCAACAAGGAACTTATGAGACTTTCACCTCAAATCCCATGTGGTATAGTAACCAAAAATGTAAGAAAACTAAGCTAAGCTAAAAGTTATTGTGTGAAATATCCATCATAAAGAGTTGCTAGGACAGAAGTTTTTGTTAGGCACTAAGATTTTTTTTTTTTTCTTTTCTCGTCAGGGCTTTTTCGGCAATAATCAGAAAGAGGGTATTTCTTCATTCCTTGGCAGGTATAATCCTGAAATGCAGAAGGAGGCATCAGCCTACCACTACTTGAACACAATATTCCCTAACATCATCCAATTCCATTTATTTTGCCTCTTGACTTACAATAAAAATCATCTAATCTTCTTTTGATTTCCCAAGAATACTTTTTCTCTGGGTCGGAATGTTTACTTGCCAGCTGATGCGAGTATTCTGTTACATAGTGAAGTGCATTGCTCTGTGTAAGTGAATAAATTGGCATTCTGGTATATAAATCTGTTTCTTGTAAGCTTATTAGGCATTACTGAGTCCTCTAGAGCCTGACCATCTTGGGAAAAACTGGTAAAATAGTGTTCTTGACTAGTCAAAGATAAGGCCCACACCCTGGGTCTGAATTCATCCCAGAGAAATGAATGTACACTTGCTGGAATTAATGTGTTCCTGCTGGAAATAGCAAGCCAGTCAGCCTCTCTCTTCACTCCTGATGAATAAGACTTGCGCCTACCATGTCCATCCTTCAGAGATTCACAATGTACATTTATATAATAGACTGTAAAAGATTCACGGTGTACATTTATATAATAATATACTATAAAAGATAAGGCTGATCAATGTGGTTTAATCCAGTATTTCTCAATACTCTGGGTTTTTTCTTGTGACCTATAGTAAACTTTCTGAGACAATAGTATAAAAAAGCTTGTTTGGGAGATATAATGAATATAGCAGAATATCTAAAATTTATCCTCTCATTAGGGATTCCATTTTTTTTCTCTCTCTCTTTTTGTAAGAGGTTGTTGCCTTAGGGTATGTACACTCACCAGAAAGAGAGAGACAATAAGAATGAAAGTGAGAAATCACTCCACAGCAGGGATAGCTACACTGGAATCCCTTCTTCCTTCTCCTCCTGGGATCTTGGCATGCACACACATGTGCCCAGCATGGTTTTTGAGTCAATGGGTCCCAAGATGTGAAGTTAAGCTTTTTTTAGTTTAGTTTTCTTCTTTGCAAGAGGGTCCATTCTCAACAAAGAACACAGACTATAATGTTTAGGATAGCTCTAGAATATTAGGCTAAATAGTTCTTTAAAAGCTAAAACTATACAATGATAGTCTAGCAGGTTGTGTGCAGGTTAAGGAGGTCAGATCCCACATAGCTGACTTTACAGTTAGAGTCCTGGACCTAGAAATTTGCAAAACATGCAGGGCTTATGTGCATGCATGACCAAAATCCTGAAAGAAAAATGGAGAAGGGATTGTGTCATGGTCACCCCCACTGGGAGGTGATTTATCACTTTCCATCCTCTCTCTCTCTCCAGTGAGTGCACATACCCTATAACAAACTAAAAAATCTATAGATAGATAAGATAGATAGATATAGATATATAGCTATAGATATATAGCTATAGCTATAGATACATATCATGCCAGTCATCACCTACTGGTCCAAGGGTGTATCCAATAAGAACAACCCCTTTCTCCATTAGAGGTCTGAAAAATGACAGTGTGGAGCCAATTATCATCTTATTTATTGATCAAGGTAAAATGAGAGGTCTCTGCTTAGAGTGAGACCTATTTTGACCTGCTTGCTAAACTCCTGAACTTAAGTTGACTTACCCATGTGGGCCCAGTCAACTGGTCTAGGCAGGTGGAAGAAAGGCTGCCACTGGAGTTATAAAGAGATCATGTTCTCCCTTTCCAAGAAGAACAGGGATAGCACTCTATCAGAGATGCCAAATACATCTTTTGAGTGAAGTAACTCAAAGGGGTGGAAAGTGAGTGAGTAAAGTGATGTAAAGTCTTCCTCTACATAGAAGAGAAAATTAGGAATGGGGAAACATAAATTTTCATCTAACCTGCTATTTCTAATAGTAAGAGACTTAAAATATAAAATCTAAACTAAAGATTAAAAGGAAAATAAAAGTCAGTAAGATTTAAACACACTGTGTTCTCTCTATAAGATAGAGCTATAAGAAATAAGGCAAGAGGACTAGTAAATTATGAAAACACACCTATTGCAGGACAAAAGAAAAAGATGAAATGAAATAAAAACTTTAAGTTTATCTTTCCTATGAGCAGGAGAGTGATAGAGATGAGAGAAACATCATCCACAACAGGGTCCAGACACCACTACTACCTAAAATCTAGGATTCACAATCAAAGATGACACACTTTATTCCCTTGAATAGTTTTGATTCCTCTACCTAAATAGACAAACCACTCATTATCACACAGTATAAAATATTCTGCTCTGATGGCATGTACAGAATTCCATGGTATACACGGTCAGAGGAGGAAATAAAAAAAAAATTGGACCTCAAAATGATGCTTGAGCCAAGATTTGTGTGAGTGCCTGTGTATTGACTGTTCTTTCCATATAATTTCAAGAAAGATTATTCTGAATTATTTGTCAGTAACTTGGGGGAGGTGTCAAACCTCTTTCCAAGAACATATCAGTATGCATTTCTTCAAATAGGAAATTTCTCTTCTATAATAATAACACTATAATGATCAAAACCACTGTAGGCAGTGCTGTTGTCTAATTCACTATCCATATTCAAAGTTTGTCAGTTGTCCTAGTAATCTGTAGAATTTGTTTTTGACCCAACCCAGTATTTACTTTTCAATCATTTGTTCAAATTGGTTGCCCAATCTTTTCCTTAGTCTCAATCTTGACCTCGATCTTTCTGAAATGGATGGCTGTTTTATCATTCAATTTGTGTTAGTTTGATATTTCATGTGGTAAATTCATATCATGCTTTCTGGCAGGGCCAGCACGAGGGTGACAGTGTGCCTCTCCTAGGAAGCATGTGATGACCACTTGTTCTAATATTTTATCAGAGATTCAAATATTCACTGGGTGTTCATTTGGTCTGTGCACCATGAAAGCACCATTTTCCCCTTGCAGTTAAGAAGTGTTAATAGTTTTGGCAGCAGCCGTTTAGATAGTTAAAAAACATTTGATTTTTATACGAAATTCTTCTCACTTTTCTCCTAGTTTTTGACTGTTATAAATAACTCTCTGGGAGTACCAGGGAAACATTTTTATTTTTACTAACTTTCATGAGATATCTGGGAATAAGCTATTCCATTGTTGGGCTCAAGTTTTTCATTTAGAACAGGGTTCTTGGGGACAGCATGTGGCACAATGGTTAGGACACCAACCTCCCACCTGGGCAATTGCAGTTTGAGTCCCAGACCTGGTGGCTTGAAATTCATGCTGGTGCATGTGTACCAAAAATTCCAGAAGGAGAATGGAGAAGAAGAGATTGTGGTGTGGCCATTGTCCCTGTAGGGTAATTTCTCACTCTCTCTCTCTCTCTCTCTCTCTCTCTGGTGAGTGTGCAGACCCTATAGCACTGTAGTAAAACCCTAAAACAAATAGTAAGAGCAGGGCTCCTTTCATTCTTTGGAACCACTATTCTCAGTACATTCTCTTTGCCTCAGGTTGTTTCATTATGGTCAGTGACATTCCCTTTGACTCTAGATACCATGGTTTTGTTAGAAGAGAAGACAGACTGATTGTTATTATGTAGGCAATACAGTACTGTTTACCACACTGAATGAGAACAAAAATGTGGAAAGAGATTTAGCCTCTGCATTTTTCAAGCAATACATTCATAACAATAAGGTATTAGATTCTGTGTCTACTTTACAGTTACATGTATAACAATTTTAGTGATTTGCTTCTGTTCTCGATGTTGCTGTGGTTTGAATGTGTCTCCTCCTCATTATATATTTGAAACTTAACCAATGTGTTAGTTTTAGAGGCAAGAGTCTTTAAGAGGCAGTTAGCTTATGAGAGGTTTTCCAGTCAGTGGGGTAAGTCCCTTATAAAAGCAGCTTCGTATAGCTTTGACTAACATCTGAATTCCACCTTCTGAAGAAACATTCATTCAAGAGGATGCAGCACAAAGGTGCTGTCTTGAAAAGGAGAGTAACCCTTACCACACAGTTAAACCTATCAGTACCTTGATCTTGGACTTCCCAGTCTCCAGAACTGTGTGAACATAAATTTCTGTTCTCATTACCCAGTCTGTGGTATCTTGTTATAGCAGGACTAATGGATTAAGATAATACCTTCCTAAATTATTTTAGCTCAGACACTGCCTTCTTTATCTCCTGAGTATACAAATGCCCCTTCAGGAGTCAGGAGTAAACTTCTTCTATATATTATTATATAAAATTATTAGGCTCATATTATTTAGAGAAATTCACTTCAAATTCTCAAGGTAGATGTTTAGTAAACTATATTCTTATGCTGAAATAAAATAAATATTTATTCTAATAACAGATATAAGAAATATTTACTTATTAAGTTTGTAGCACAACCTACAATGTACAATACATGCCAAAAATATCTGTGAGAGAAACTTTTATAAAACTTATCATGTGGAGGCCAGAAGGTGGCATAGTGGTTAAGTTGCTAGACTCTCACATGGCCAGTCATGGTTCGAGTCCCACATCTGGTGCCTTGAAAATTGCATCAAATGCATATGTGTGCATGATTGGAGGAGAATGGATTATGGCATAGCCAATCTCCCTGGGGAGTGATTTCTCACTTTCCCTCTGATTGTCTGTCTTTCTCTCACTCCAGTGAGCACATGCACCCTAAGGCAAAACCTCTAAAAAAAAAGAAAGATCTTAACATGTGTACAAGGAGAGTATTCCACATACAGTCAAGTAAGAGGTGACTGGTTGTAACATTTTAATACTTTTACATAAAACTAAAACAGGAAATCTAGAAATCTAGAAGCATCTCTTCAAAAGCTAGGTGGAATATAACTATGTGTAGAACTTCTTTGAATTCAAGTCAAGTGGAATATCTCAAGAGTTTGGATATCTATTTTGGTAAGCAAAAGCATTAGAAATTATATCTAAATGCGAACTTATAGATTATTAAAATGTTTATTCTCAATTTTTTCCCCATAGAAGCTTTTTTTTCCATAGGTAATTTTCTTTTCTTCTTTTTTCTTTTCCTTTAAGGTTTTTGTCTTAGGGCTTTTATGCTCACTGGAGAGAGACAGTGAAAGGGAAAATAAGAAATCATCCCGCAGGGAGATGGCCACAAGACAATCACTTATGCTTCATTCTCCTCCTGGGATTTTGGGCACACATGCACATGACTTTCAAGACTCAAACTGTGGTCAGTCATGTGAGAGTCCAGCACCTTAACCACTATACCACCTCCAAGTCCTCAGGTAATTTGCTATGCTTTGATTCAGGTGGGTTTTTTTGAAACAACCTTTATGTTTAAATTGCATTAGAACAGACGTGACAAAACTAAGTCTTCTGACTAGGGAGCTAGCAATAACTTTTCAATGGCAGATGATAATAAATAAAAAAATACTTCTCAGTGGAAGTCTCTCTGTTACAGTACCCTAACCATTTGTGGAAACTGACTAGGCTTTCTTAATTAAATTATTTGCAACATTCTCCAAGGTGTTGACCTACCAAGAGAGTTATACTAGCTATTTTTAAAGATGGTGTTTCATTGATTTAACATATGTTGGACATTTATGCTTGCATTTATTTGACTTAATTATAATTCCTTTGAACTTTTGCCCTGAGGTAGTTTTAATGTGTAGGCCAACATTTGAAACTTTTATGAAATAAATAAATTTTCTTAATAATATGTTATTTTCCTGGAAGAATACATGTGCTTCCCAAAATAATCCACTTAATCAGAGGTCATAACTTATTTTAAGATAATCAGTAATTTTTAAAATTGTTTAATTTATAAAACAAATCTCTCTCTCTCTCTCTCTCTCTCTCTCTCTATATATATATATATATATATATATTATGGAAAACATTCAAAATATTCACATTCACATACTTAACAAATTAATCAAATATATTTGTTATTATTTTTATCTTAATATCCATTTTCATAGTATCTAAACTATTACATATACACTATTTTTCTCAATATATTTGATTGTATACTCTGAAACAGGAATTGGAAATGTAACAGTGTAAAAGCCACTTGTGGTTTTTCCCTCACACTTTATGTTATGATGGGGAGGTGAAGGGGGAAAATATCATTCTACACTGTGAAAATAAAAAGAAAAGAATTGGGGAAAGGGACAGATGATAATAGATGATAATAGGTGTTTATTCAGCTACATGGTCTTTCGTAATGTAGCTCCTGCCTTCCCCCCCAGTCATATCTGTGTTGCTTCATAATTCTTAGATAAAATCCATTCTCTTCTAACCATACCCAACTATTGCACCAGTTACATATGATTTTATCCCTCCATATCTCTATACTGACTTTTTCTTATACTTGGAAATACCTATCCTTTCAAATTCCTATTCCCAGGTAAAATACACTTACAGTCATGAGTTGAAACTGGACTTTCCCTCCAACCATAAATATGTAAGTCAGCACTTTTTAGATCTATAAGAACAGACACTGTGACCCTAAAAAGAGAAATACACTGAGCTCCAGGGCCATGCTGGCATTTTACTACATTAGCAAAGGGAGAAGGAGCGAGGGCGAGAGGGTGGAGGTCAGAATTCAGGGCTGTTGAGCTGCAGTGGATGGCAGTCTGGGGCAAAACTCCTTAGGATAAATGATAAAGTGAAGTTACTCCAGATTTTTAGTTAGTCACCCAAAGTAATAAAGAATATCAATCAAGAATAGCTAATACAAAAATGTCTCATAAACAGTAGGTACTCAATAAATATTTATTGAATAAAAGAATATCACTTAACGGAAAGTCTCAAGATAGCACAAACTCAATGATAATTAAAATTAGAAACTCCAACTCAGGGTCTATGATTCTTCGGCTCAAGCCTTGCATTTATATCACTTTGTTCCCAAAATCATCTCTCCCGAGCCTGAACATGACTGCCAACAGTCTCCCAGACAATGTTTCCTTGTCTTCATTTAGTAGTAATGAGAGAAGGTTACTCTCTGATTTTGTGAAATAAAATTCCTCTCTTCCAGTGTGTTTGGTCCACATTTTACCTTGTTTGATTCAACTCATGGAATGAAAATAACCAAAAGAAAAAAACTAATTGGACTTATCCTGAGTTCCTGAATAATTGGCTTTGGTGTGGAACTGGGATTACACTGTTAGTTCAGATAGATTGGGGTTGATACTTCAACCAGAGAGACCAGCAGTTAGCATAATGGCTATGTCGCTGGACTTCCATGTGGTCGACCACGGTTCAAGTGCCAGACCCGGTGGCTTGGACTCACACTAGGCGCATGTGCATGCGTGCCCAAGATCCCAAGAGAAGAATGGAGGAGAAGGGATTGTGGTGTGGCCATCCCCCCTGGGGGTGATTTCTCACTTTCTGTCTCTGTGTCTCTCTCTGTCTTTCTGGTGAGTGGACACGCCCTATAGGAAAAACCTCTAAAAAGAAAAAAAAAGATACTTTAACTAGAAATGTACTCAGTTTTCTTAGAGTTAAGCTGGTAGCATGGAGGAGGAATGGATACCTGAAAAACACCAGGTTCTCTTAGGAAAAGTGTAAGAAGACATGCATGCTGGTCAAACAAAAGATAATGCTCATTGTATTTGTATTACATGCAGGTTTCAAGGAGTTTGTTTTTTAAATGCAACAAGTATCAAAATAAAATATTCTAAGAGGAATTTATTGCATCACAAAGTAGCTGTTTAAAATGACAAATTTACAAGTTTGGAAAGCTTCTACTGATTTATTAAGAACTTAATAAGTTTGTAAATACTGACAAAAGACAACTACAATGATGTCTGTTTTGCTCAACATTGTATCCACAGCCTTGATCATATACCTTGGCAGAAAGGTGATGCTCATGAATATTGGAAAAAATGATTAATGTGTTTGCTTTTGTAGGGAGAAACTGACCAGCTTTCCTTAATTTTTCTACAGAAAAAAAGAAGACATGGGGTCAGGTCAGCAGGTGGTGTGGTGATTAGGGTGCTAGACTTCCACATAATAGACTGCAGTTCGAGCCCTATATCTAGCACCTTGCTTTCTCACTTTCTGTCTTTCTCTGTTTCTTGCATATTTCCTATAGCAATTAAAAAGTAATGATAGGAAAAAGAAAAAAAAAAAAAGTAATGATAGGGACCAGTGGTTAGCATAATGGCTATGTCTCAGAGCTCCCATGTGGTCAACCGCAGTTCGCGTCCCGGACCCGGTGCTTAAAACTCACTCTGGGCGCGTGTGCATGTGTGCCCAAGATCCCAAGAGGAGAATGGAGGAGAAGGGATTGCAGCGTGGCCATCCCCCCTGGGGAGTGATTTCTCACTTTCTGTCTCTCTGTCTCTCTCTGTCTGTCTGGCAAGCGCATGCACCCTATGGCAAAAACCTCTCCAAAAAAAAAAAAAAAGAAAGAAAAAGAAAAAGTAATAATAATAATAAATCAAATTAAATAATTAATTCTTGGTGGGGGGGAGCTCAAACACAAAAAAAGTGTCTGTTGCTTCCAGTTCAGATTGTTTCTAAATTTTTCTAGTTTACAGGTAAATTTAGTTTTATCAGACTGATTTTAAAGGAAATAAGACAAAAGACAAAAGGATTAATATCTACCATTTTTAAAATTTGTTATGTTATCTGTGCTTTTCTTTTTTTCCTGCTATCTATTATGTTAATAGAACATTTTGTAATACTTGAGATTAACATTTATTTTCTTTGTTTTCAAAAGAATTATTTATTTAATTTTATTTATCATTATTACTTTTTTAAAATTTTGCTCTAGGGTATGTGTACTCACAAGAGGAAGAATGAGAAAGTAAGCTGCCAGTTCTGGGACTCAGACTGCAGTCAGCCATGTGACAGTCAAGCACCTTAGCCACCATGCCACCTGCTGGACCATGTAAATATTATTTTTAATATTATTTACACTTTTTCATATTTTAGTGATTGGTTTATGATTTTGATGTATATCTTTATCTCATCAGAATTTCTTCTCAAATAATACTACACACTACTTCACAAGTAGCATAAAGACTTTATTATTGGGACCAGCAGTTAGTGTAATGGCTATGTTTCTGGACTCCCATGTAGTTGACCGATGTTTGAGTCCCGGACCCGGTGGCTTAAAACTCACGCCGGGCACGTGTGCGTGTGTGCCCAAGATCCCGAGCGGAGAATGGAAGAGAAGGTATGTGGTGTGGCCATCCCCCCTGGGCCGTGATTTCTTGCTCTATGTCTATCTGGTGTGCGTTTACGCCCTATGGCTAAAACCCCTCCCAAAAAAAAAAAAGACTTTATTATTGTTATTTTAAAATTTGCTATAGGGCATGTATGCTCACTAGAAAGAGACAGAGATGGTCCAGTACTCAAACTGCACAGTCAGCCCTGAGGAATCCAGCCTACTTAACCACCATGCCATCTAGCTGGCCTATAAAGACTTTATGTAATCCCAATTCCTCTCTTCCGTTTTTTGTGCTTCAATTGTCATATATCTTATTTTATATACACTAAACATACAACATGTATGCTAATATTTTTCCTTAATGGTGAATTATCTTTCAGGTCAACATTTTTAAAGTATTTTATTTTCCTTTATTCTAGTGGTCTTCATTTCTTTGCAAACAGTTAAATTTCAATGTGATACCATATTTCTTCTGCCTGATGAATTTCCTTTAGCATATGTTGTAGTGTAAGTCTCTCTAAAATAAACGATCGGCCTTCACTAGTCTTAGAAAACTTACATTAGGGTCACCAGTTGGTCTGGTGGTTAAGGTGCTGGACTCCCCCATGGCCAACTGGAAGCTTGAGCTTCAGATCTGATGGCTTAAAAATAAGTTTGCTACATGTGTATACATGTATCTGTTATATATATATATTTTGGAGAGATTTTTTTCGCTATAGGGTGCGTGCGCTTTCTAAACAGACAGAGACACAGAGACAGAAAGCGAGAAATCACCCCCCAGAGGGGATGGTCATGCCGCAATCCCTTCTCCTCCATTCTCCTCTTGGGATCTTGGGCACGCACACACATGCGCCCGGCATGAGTTTTAAGCCACCAGGTCCGGGACGTGAACCGCCGTTGACTATGTGGAAGTCCAGCGACATAGCCATTACAATAACTGCTAGTTCCCTCTGTTATATTTTTTTGAAATGTGACTTTCCCCCCCTTTTCAGGCTGCTTTAAATCTTTTGCCTTTGTCTTTTGTTTTCAACATTTTAAAATTTAATATGCCTAGGTATATTCACTCTATATTCTTCCTTCTACCACCATCTTGTCACTTGGTGGGTGTTGTTTACCTTGTTTGATGTTCTTTGAACTTTCTGAATCTGTGGTTTAGTGCCTTTCATTAATTTTAGAAAATTCTTGACCACTCGTTTTTAAATATTATGTTGTCAGCAAAGCCATGTTGCATTTTTCTACGTTTTCCTATGCAAAAATGCATCCTGACTTTTGTGATAACGTCTCTTCACTTCCATTCTCATCTACTTTTTTCATTTCAGCTTAGCTGTTGTAAGATTGATTGGTTTTGTCTCAAAGATAGTTGATGTTTTGATCTGTGTTATTTTTGTGTTTATTTTTCCCACATTTTTGTTTATATTTTATCATAAGTAATTTCTACTGACCAGTATTCAAGTTTACTGATCATTTTCTCCAATGTGTTGAGTCTGTTAGTAAGTAATTCAAAGACAGCCTTTATCTATATTATTATGCTATTCATTTCTAACATTTCTATTTGTTTCTTCCTTTCTGTTTTCTTCTTCCTAATAAAACTGGCTAATTTTATGTGTGTCCACTTCATTTGTGAAAGTGTGTAGTATATTAATCTTAGTGATTTAAAATATTTTGTCAGATGGTTTCAACATCTGTTCCATATCTGAAGCTGCTGGTTTTTTTGTTTGCATTGTAACTTCGTGTATGTGTACATGTGTGTGCATTTTGCCTTTTCATATGCTTTATAGATGTTTTATAAAAATCTAAACATCTAATGTAGGCATGTATAAGCTCAAGTAATTATATATTATGCTTTTAATTTTAAAAGAATTATTTAATTCAAGACTCAAACCACAGTAGGTCCAGTGCTTTAACCACCACACCACCTGCTAGTTCAATAGCATGCTTTTAAATAGATATATCTTTCTTTCTGCTATATTTTAGCATAGAGGTTTATGTTAATCTAGCCAGGAGTTGTGCAGTCTTAAAATTGTTATATTTGCCTTTAGTAGACCGTACTTTTCAAATTTCTCTACTGAAACCTTGGGTTTAGAGTGGAGGCTAGCTTCCTAATTCAATTTCTACTCCATTTTTCCCATCCTGTCCTCTCTTTATTGCTGTACCACAGAGAATGATGCACAGCCATCAGCATCTCAACATCATCTTATTTGATGCTTTTAGCCTGTGGTAGGGAACACGGAGAAAGAGAGAGAGAGAGAGTCCTTGTGTCTCAGGAATGTGGTTTTCAAAGTGTCCTTGCTCTTCCTCCAGCAATAATTCTTGCTGAAACATATTCCCATTCCTTTTCCAGGGACGGAGTGTTTTTTGTTTGTTTGTTTGCTTGTTTGTTTGTTATTGTTGTTCTCTCTACCAGGTGCCATTGATTTTTAACACTGTCCAAGAAAAGAGGTTTTGTTCCCCACACCCCCAACTAGATTACAGCTTTTGTTCCTCGAATGAGACAAGGAAGAAGAGTGGACCTGCAGATGGGTCCTGGAATAGTGTTTCATGTCCCCTTTTTCAATATGGGTTTTTGCTCTTCCCTAGTACTACGTGAAGGAAGCTGTCTCCAGATTCTCCTGTTCCTCAGCTTCCCCTCACTCTCCAATGTTTCACTGTAAGCATGTGGTGGATTTCACAGAGAAAAGGCTATTGGAGTATGTCAGTCCCCATCTCATATTATGGCACCTAGAGGCTTCATATTTGTTGTGGTTTAATATGTATGCCTCCAAAACTCTGTTGTTACAGTTTGGCAAACAATTGTGAAAGTATTAAGAGGACAAAAACATAATCTATCTTACTATGGAATTAAGAGGTAGAGTGTTTTGGGGTCAGCAGGTGGTGTAATGGTTAAGGGCCCTGGACTCCCACATGGGCGAACACGGTTCATGTCCCGGACCTCGTAGCTTGCTTTCTCACTTTCTCTCTCTCATTCTCTCTCTCTCTCTCACTCTATCCCTCTTTGGTCAAATTAAAATAAATAAATAAATGGATAAATAAATTTAAATAAAATATATTTTTAAAAAAGAGGATGAGTGTTTGAGAGGTGATTAGGATGGTATAAGGTTATCAGAGTGGGGCACTTCCTGTTGAAAACAGGTGGGTTTATGAGGAGAGGAAGTGAGGCCAGAACAGAGACATGTGGGCACAGACATGAGCTTCTGCTTTCTAGCATATTACTGATTCACAAGAAGACCTACACCCAATGCGTCTATCCTGCTCTTGGACTTACTTCTTGGGCCTCAAAACTGCACGCTAAATAAACCTCTATTTTTCATTTTTCTTTTTTGAGAGGGTTTTGCTATAGGGTGTGTGCACTCACCAGAAAGGCAGAGAGAGACAGAGAGATAGAAAGTGAGAAATCACCCCCCAGGGGAGATGGCCATGCCATAATCCCTTCTCCTCCATTCTCGTTTAGGGACCTTGGGCATGCAAGCACAAGCGCCTGGCCTGAGTTTAAGCCGCTGGGTCCAGGACTTGAACCGCGGTCAAATACATGGGAGTCTAGTGACATAGACATTACGCCAATTGCTGATCCCAATAAATCTCTATTTTTATAAATAGAGCTTCACGTAACTCTACCAGTCTACAGTCTGCCTCCAATGTGTCAGTTACTCCGAGTTCTCAGTGGTATCCAGCAACATCTGCCTTAGGGAAAAAAAAATGCTTATATCCTATTTCTCCCTATAGACCTGTCTCTTCTTGGTTTTCTGGTTAGTTGTGCTGTGAGATTAGCTCTTGGGTAGGTTTAAGAAAAGTTGTGAATTTACAATTTTTTCTAGCTTTTTTCTTTCTGTAAATATAGGAGCAATATCCCTTCTGTCTTTCCGCATCATGGAGCAGAAGCCAGGTGTCAAGAAGCCTGGGGATGAATACAGGAGAGTTTATGTTTGTTCATTTCATTTACTTATTAATTTATTTATTTTTAGATTTTTGCCATAGGACATGTGTGCTCTCTGGAGGGAGAGACAGAATAAGAAGGAAAGTAAGAAATCACTCTCCAGGATGCCTATGCCACAATCCTGTCTCCTCCATTATTCTCTCAGAATTTTTGGGCATGTTCACACACATGCTGGCATGTTTTTCAAGCTGCCAAGCCTGGGACTTAAGTGGTGGTGGTTGGTCCTGTGGGATTCATGACCTTAACCATCATGTCATATGCTGGCCTGAGATGAACATATTTTAAAAAGATATACAAATTGTTTCCAAGGACTTAATTTTTTAAGGAATCAACAGTTCTCCTTATTTATTATAAAATTAGTGATGCAATACAAATGCAAATGAGAACTTCTTTACAAATACCCTGTCATTTCTAAAGTGTATTTATTTATTTAGAGAAGGACAGAGGAAGAGAGGGAGTGGCATCTTGAAAGGGTCTTTATGCCACAACACCCCCCTCAACTCTTTTGCCAGCCAAGAGCACAGACATGCCTGGCATGACCCAGCATGAGCAGACAGTCCAAATCCGTAGCTATCCTCTGTCATCTCCAGATTGTGCAGCAGTGTCTATACTGCCCCTGCCATGGTTGAGTCATCATTATAAATACATGATTTCGTTTTTAAAATTCTTGCTTGAGGTCATGTGATGAGAAACAGAAAGCAAGACAGAGAGGGAGAGAAAGCAACCCCCATGGGGACTGATCTTGCTGCAATCCATTCTTCTCCATTTGTCTCTCCTGTTGTTTTTTTGTGCATATGTGCTTGGTGTGTGTTTGAAGTCACCAGATCTGAGACTTGAACTACACAGTTGGCCATTTAGGATCCTGTTGTCTTAATCACGATACCACAGACTAGCTCTTACATTAATTTTAAGTCTTATATAGTTAAATTCAAATTAAAATTTTTCTTTTGTTAATGCTAAATATATGTATACATATATATATATATATGTATATATATATATCTACATCTATATGTAGATATATATATATATACATATATATCATTTAGACTATGATTTTATAACTATATTTTAATTTATTTCTGTTTAAATTTTAAAAGCTGGTTATAATTCATATTTTTGGTTCATTCTTGTGTAGGATCTTTTCTGAGAAATTTGAAAATTTTAAGGAATTATTGCAGAAGTTGTAACTGAAATCAGTAGAAATAGCATAAATGTCAACTTTTCTAATGTAGTAGCTGGTTAGATTTTACCTGGTTCTTCTGGTTTGCATTGCATGCTTAGGTTTTCTGTAGGACCAAATTAAATGAAATCTTAAAGAGAAGAGGCAAACAATGAATAGGAGACCATGCTGGGCCAAGATGGCAAAAGGTTGAAATAACTTAACCAGAAGTTAGGACACCTGCCTACAATCCAATGCATATTCAATTTCCCTAATTTTCACTCATGAAAATGATTAAGCATGAATAAAGTAAACTTCTGGTTTGTTGCTAATTTGCAAGATCACACTCTGGTGGCAAATTCCTCCCATTGCAGGCACATAACCCTAAAGTTCAAGAAGGATTTCTAAGGACACATGGTCAGGAAAACCCATGTCAGATACAAGACATAGTAGTGTGACTATTGCAGATGCAATAACATTCCTCCTAGATTTCTAAATTGTCAGCTAATAACTGGAAAAGGAGTAGCTGACATAGGCCAAATGGTTAAATAGTTTAATAGCAGAAAACTTAACAGATTTTACACTTTATTTTTTTTTTAATCTACGCCATTCACACTGACATGATAATATATCACACTTCATCTGTATTAGGAGAAATTTTATGAAACAATAATGGGGAAGAAGGAATAAATACCAGGAATAAGAGTAAAGTTTTTCATTTGATATATTTTACAAAGTCTGCTTACCTTCTGCTAAACTAGACACAGAGAATACCTCCAAAACTTTCTCTATATTTATAATCCCTTTAACCATTTCAGAATTTTCCTAAATAGCAGAAACTTACCACGTTGAGCATCTTATTCTTGTAATGCTGCTGTATCACTGAATTTTGCAATGCTCCTGTTTGAGTTAGGTCCAGTCAGTTATACTGGTTGTCCGAAGTCATGATGCTTTTTTGCAATACGTGATGCTACTTCATTTTTGGAAGTACTAGAGTCATCCACATCTATGTTGTTGCTATGTCATTTGACAGCTGACAATCTAGTTTCATTCTAAATTAAGAAACAGTAATAATAATTACCAATTTGTTTGAGTTATGGAGATTTTAATAACAAGTTGAAAATGGAAGACCAAACTGTTCATTTCTGCCATATTTTAGTGCTTTACTTCTGTAAAGGGAAGAATGAGCATCAAGCTTGAGAAAAGTTGCATAAAATTTACAGTGACAATATTCTCCCAAAACAACATTGTCATCAATATTTCACAAAGTTCTGTGCTGGTGACTTTGATCTCAATAAATTTCTTTGGTTAGGGGGACCCACTGAGGTTGATGATGACAAAATAAAGGCATTGATTGAGTCAACCCCACATTACACAAGAGGTTGCAGAAACATTGAACATCTATCATTCGAGCATTCGCAACCTAAAGAAGCTATGATATGGTAAGCGTGCTCGATATTTGGATTCCTTATGAGCTAAAAGAAATTCATTTGACAGTAGGTCTAAATATCTGTGATAAACTCACTAAATGTGAGAAAAACAAAACTTTTTTGAAGTAATTGATACAGTGATGAGAGGTGGATTGTTTACAACAATGTGGTGTGTGCAAACACTCTTGATCCCAACATGGTGATTCAACTCAAATGACATCAAAAGCAGACATTCATCAGAGAAAGATGATTCTCTCAGTGTGGTGGTATTTTAAAGGTGTTATGTATTTTAAACTCCTTCAAAGGAACCAAACAATCAGTTCAAATGTGTACTGCTGGCAACTGAACTGTTTGAATGAATCCACCATCCACCATCTGGAGATGTTCAGAACTCGTTAATCATAAAAGAGTTGTGTTCCATCACAGCACCGTGACGTCACACACAAGTTTGATCACCTGTCAAAAATTATTGGAGCTTGGATGGGATGTGTTGCCACCCCCACCATACTTGAGTTTTTATGCCGTCAGACTTCCGTTTGTTTCACTCTCTTCAAAATTCCTTGCATGGTATAACGTTAAATTCAGATGAGGCTATAATTCAGTAACTTGTTCAGTTTTTGCCAATAAAGACAAGTCCTCCTATGAATAAGGAATTATGGAGCTCACTGAAAGATAGCAAATGTTATTTAAAAAAAATGGGCAATATATCATTGATTGATTTTTGTTTTTTATATAAATAACTTTAAAAATTTTTTAAAATATATCATGACTTGGGAACCAGTAGTTAGCATAATGGCTATGTCACTGGACTCCCACATAGTCAACTGTGGTTCATGTCCCAGACCCGGTGGCTTAAAACTCACGCCAGGTGCATGTGCGTGCATGCCCAAGATTCCGAGAGGAGAATGGAGGAGAAAGGATTGGGGCATGACCATCTATATATATATATATAATGACTTTTCTGACAACCCAGTAGCTGGAGTTAGCAGTCACCAACATGATGGAGTTTGGAGAAAATAAGAATGCTATTTTCTGCTCAAAATTAACATTTATATCTAAAATCCATTGTGCCGCAATTTCTACCAATAAGGGTTGACTGTGACAGATAATATCTTTTGCTTTCTAGGAAATGCATATTTCTGACTTCATTGAATCTGAAGTGTCATTAATTACAAAGCAAATTAGTATTTTATGCACAATGAATTAAGAAAAAAAATTGCCAAATTAACCACGATAGGTGTTTTTGTTCTGTTGTTGGTAATAGAAGATACATGAGTTCTGGTCATTTAAAAGAATAGAGGCTTATTGAACACAGAGTTTTGAAGAACCAAGGTCTCAGGAGTATGTCTGGGAAGGGTCTTCTTTATGGTGGGGTTCCCAGAATGTCACATGGTGAGAGAGTAAGAGCATGCATGTCTGAATCTGTGGATCTTATTCATTTCTTTTTCAACCCATCAAGAATCCATTATGGGGGGCCCTATATTGATGCCTAATCCCATAATACACACCTTTCCTTTCAACACAATAATTGAATTAAACCTCCATTTAGCATCTTCACAATACAGCCATATTCCAATACTTGAATTTTGGGGAAACACATTCAAATCAGCAATAATTCATAGACTCTAAAATTTATCTATTTTTAAACATGTTAAATTATAACAATACAGCCATATTCCAATACTTGAATTTTGGGGAAACACATTCAAATCAGCAATAATTCATAGACTAGAAAATTTATTTTTAAACATGCTAAATTATACTTAAATATTTTTAAATCCTTGAAATATGGTGTATAAAAAATTCTGGTAATGCAAGAGAGAATTGGTAATGAAGACTAAGAATACTATTATTAACTCAACATTGAAGTATTGATGTCAGTCAGCTTAAGTGAATACAAAGGAAATGGAATAGAGGATAGTTATGTTTTGACAAAAGAAGACAAAGAGAAAGATAAACTTCAACTGCTTCACAAGTTTGACTAGGCCAGTTTTATTTAGCCCATACAATTGTCTTTGAAAACAACTCCCTTTTGCAATGTTTATTTAAAGAGGTCACTATTTGAAGTTAGCATACTGAATTCCATAGCTGTTGACTCTTTGGAAAAATAACTAACTCTGAGAAAGGTTAGGAAAGGTGGGAAAAGCCTATGAATAAAACCTTTCCAAGTTAGAAATAGGTCAAAGTATAATCTGATCAAAGACACAGATGAAATGCAAAAGAAAGCAGATAAAGGTGAAATAATGAACACTGGAGACACCAATGAAAAGGAAAATGCTTTTTTTAAGTGGTTAGGTATGGCTGTGTTACAAGGAAAGAGCTCTCAGATGTACTGCAGGGAGGACTTCACTCATTCTAGCCTGTACACATCAGCAGTAAAGAAAACAAATAGGAAAAAGTAAATGCTGAGTTTCAGTTCTAAAACTGGCTAACTTAAACAGGATATTAGAGCTAAGAGTAGAGTTATGGGGACAAAATCCTTTTTCTCCTTGAGCTGGATGTTAGTGTGTACAGAAACATGAATTCTTTTCTAACTTAGAGAGTGAAACAAAATAACCTGAAATGTTTCTCTTCTCTCTACCCTCCTTCCTTCCCAAAATATATAAATTAGATTGATGTTAGGGGCAAGACAGAATGTGTTTCAAGGGAATAACTATGTCCATTGCTAGAAGAATTATGCAGCATGTTCATGGTATCATTTTAAAGATTTTCTGTCCCTGTTTATTTTTTCCTGTGAGCTCAAACTTACCAAACAATGAGTTTACTGAATGTTCATGTGTTTGTGTGGGGATGTTTATGTTTCTGTGTGTGTATGTGTGTGTGTGATTTCATAACTCCAATAGGATCAAGATGCCCAGGAGTTAGTGTGTTACATATTATGTCATATTCCATAGTAGGTTTGTTTTATTTAATAAATTTGCTAGGAGACTTGAAAATCCTGTAGCATTACATCCTATATGATTGGTTAAGTTTAGGAACTAAGAGTTATCTGAGGAGTGAAGAAGACTTTGATGAAACAGAATTTTAGAACTTGAATATACTAGAAGCAATAACAAGTACCCCATTGATATCATCCATTAACTCTCATAGAAACAGCTGGGTAAGCATTATTACACCTATTTTATGTAAGAAGAAAGTAAGTTGAAAAAAGATTAAATAACTTTCATAAGGCTATGTAATAGTGAAAAATTTGAATCAATTTGGGTAAGTTCAACTCAAACTTATTTTTCTTTTCTTTCTTATTTATTTTAGGGTGCATGCTCTTGCAAGAAGGAGTTGGAAAAAAAAAAGAGGGAAAGTGAGAAAGGATACCCCAGGGGAGATGACCATGCCCCTGTGCCTCCTCTTCCATTCTTCTCTTGGGATTTTGGACAGAGATACACATGTAGCCTGCATGTTTTCAAGTCACTGGATCCAGCTGCTTTAATTATTACACCACCTAACTAGCTCAATCATCTCAAATTCCTATAAAACCACACCATGATATGTGTGAAGAAACACTGAGCCAGGGTTAAGAAAGAAACTAAGCCAATTTTGTAGATATCAGATATTTTTCCTCCCAGAATAGTAGTACCCATAAAATTAAAAAAAAATATTTTTACTTACTATTATTATTGCTGTTTTAATTTGCTATTCACTAGAGATAAACAGGAAAAGAGAAAGAGAGAAAGAGAGAGAGAAGAAAAGTGAGAAAACGAGCTGCCAGGTCTGGGACTGGAATCATGGTCAGGATGTGGGAGTCCAGTGCCTTAACCATCACACCACTTGCTGGCCCCAGTACCCATAAAGTTAAACAATATTTTTGTTTGTTTTAATTAAATTAGCTCAGATTTCCAAGATGAAGTTTATACTTACTGACGATATATTACAAGACAGTTTAGATCATATTTAACTCATTTAGTGTTCAAAATAAAACTCTAAAATGAATCTGTTAATAATCTCCATCTCAGGTTTATACAACTGCTGCATGGTAAATCCAGAGATCCAAGCCACTTCTTTTGATGTCATATTCTTTCAATAAACCATAACACCTTAGAGGCATGTTTCACCTAGGAATTTTTAAAGACCTAATAAGCTCTTTCAAATGATTTGTCTTTAATAATGAATATAACTAAAACATCTCTTAGTTTTTCTATTTCTACTTATATACAGTGTTACACACAAGTTATTTTCTTATCAAAACTTGTTCATAAAAATAATTTAAAAAATAAAAACTCTGGAATAAAATAATCTTTACTATCTAGATTTAATCCAAAGTGGATTGCCAGTAATCACTTCATTGCCATTAATCCTACCATTAATAGCAAGATGAAACTTTTTGAGCCAGCAGGTGGCGAGGTGGTTAAGGGATCTCCCACAATGGCTGATTGCAGCTTGAGTCCAGGACCTGGCAGCTTGCTTTCTCACTTTCTGTCTCTCACTCTGTCCATCTCTGGTTAAGTCTAAATAAATAAATTAAGCAAATAACAATTTTTAAAAGGTTAAATAAAATAATTCTTTAAAAGATGAAGTTTTTCTTTGCAGTGTAAGGTATGTTGGAGAGTCAGTTATAGAGATCATAAGCATCTTCAAGAAAAGTAAGTGCATAGCTTCAGGATACACCATACAGTCCCTTTTTCCCATGTGTTTCCAAATATTTGTCAAGCAGCTTATGTGCCTCACACTGTTCTAGATGCTGGGAACAAAACAATAAACAATAAACAATAAAACCCCTCCTCTCAAGGCATTTACATTCAAATAGAGACTCACAATGATTAGATAAGTAAAATATTGAGCATGACCTAATAATAAATATAGATTAGAGGAAAAGCAGGGGCTGGCAATATTATTCTTCAGTGACACAGATGGAAAATATATATATATTTTTTTTTTTTGAGAGGTTTTTTTGCTATAGGGCATATGGGCCTGGCCGAAAGCCAGAGAGACAGAAAGCGAGAAATCATCCCCCAGGGGGATGGCCACACCATAATCTCTTCTCCATTCTCCTCTAGGGATCTTGGGCATGCACGCACACGTCTGGCGTGAGTTTTAAGCTACCAGGTCTAGGACACGAACCGCGGTCAACTACGTGGGAGTCCAGCAATGCAGCCATTACGCTAACTGCTGGTCCCAAGGTGGCAAATATTTTAGGCTATGGGGTCTAGATGGTTCCTGTTGCAATGGTTCATTTCTGCCTTTGGATAACAAAAGCAACCATGGATAATATATAAGTAATTATGAGGGGCTATATCCCAACAAAACTTTAAAAAAATGGATATAGTTTGGATTTGGCCTTTTGGCCATATTTTTCCTGACTCCTGACATTTTAAGGCAAGGAAAGAGGATGGAAAGAATGGAAAGAGGAGTCACTGAAATGGCATTTAAGAAAAGCAACAAAGAAAATAATGAAGTCAGGCACATGGGTAAATGAAGATCTTTCTGAAGAGAGGGAAAGGGAAGTGCAAAGGCGCCGAGGTGGGAGCTCACCTGCTATTTTCAAGATCATAAATAGGCCAGCATGTTTGTGCAATAGAATGAGCAGGAGTGAATAGGAACGTAGGTGGAGATGTGTGGGATCTTCACAAAGTTCATGGAAAGTGAGTGTTAAAAAAAAATTATAGGGGCCAGCAAGTGGTGTAGTGGTTAAGGCACTGGACTCCCACATGCCCAATGACAGTTCAAGTCCCAGACCTGGTGACTTGAAATTTATGCTGGGTGCATATGTGTGTGTGCCCAAAATCCCAAGAGGAGAATGGAGTGGCCATCGCCCCTGGGAGAATGAGTTCTTGCTTTCTGTCTCTCTGTCTCTCCAATGAGTAAACATGCCCTATAGCAAAACTTTCCAGCCAAAGAAAAAGAGAGAAAAAAGAGAGAAAGAAAAAATTTTGCCTATACGACATAAGTATAATTATTTATTTATTTATTTAGGAGAGGTTTTTTGCTATAGGGCACGTGTGCTTGCCCTAAACACAAAGAGAGACAGAGAGACAGGAAGTAAGAAATCACCCCCCAGGGAGAATGGCCACACTGCAATCCATTCTCCTCTATTCTCCCCTCAGGATCTTGGGCATGCGCACACACGCGCCTGCCGTGAGTTTAAGCTACTGGGTCCGGGACTCTAACCACGGTCGACAACATGGGAGTCCAGCGACATAGCCATTACGCTAAGTACTGGTCCCTATCAGTACAAATATTATTTAGTCTCATAATACACATTATTTATATTGATGCTTATTCATTCAAAAAATTTAAAGTACAAGTACCTGCAAATATAAACATAAATTCCATAGGTGTTTGCAGAAAAGCATAATCCTATTCCCACTTTCACATGGGGTAGGTTTTCTCTGAATGAGAGAATGACTTTGATATAAAATTACTATAGATATGTCAGAATATCAGCTTCCACATTTAACTTTAACCTAGTCACATCAAGATACTAGCTAATCTTTAATATTTGAAAAAGACAAAACAAAGACACCACAAATAAATACTGTACTTAGCAAAGAGTGGAGATAGTGTAGAAAACTGAATTTAAAAATATTAGGATTCTTATTGATGTAGTTTTGATGTCTGACACTATGACATTTAACCTATTTAACCTCTATGGACCTAAATTATTATATTTTTCAAATAAATTACAGCATCTTAAAATTGAATGAAAGGGTAAATTTTAAAAAAGTGAAACTCTATAAAGTGTCATTCTGTTGTGCTGAATGGTGAACTATCATTCACCCTAAAGAAGGAAGTAACTGTCACTCTTAAAGATTATTACCAATCGGGACCAGCAGTTAGAGTAATGGCTATGTTGCTGGACTCTCATGTAGTTGACTGTGGTTCAAGTCCCGGACCCAGTAGCTTAAACTCATGCTGGGCACGTGTGGGGGCATGCCCAAGATCCCGAGAGGATAATGGAGGAGAAGGGATTGCAGTGTGGCCATTCCCCCTGGGGGGTGATTTTTCACTTTCTGTCTCTCTGTCTCTCTCTGCCTTTCTGGCGAGTGCATGCGCCCTATAGGAAAAACCTCTACAAAAGAAAAAGAAAAAGATTATTACAAATAAAAATTCAAAATTAGAAAAATAAATCTGATAATTAAACTAATATTCAAAATGAATGTATTTATTATAGAACTTTAAATAGCTAAAGACTTATATCTTTTCAAGACAATATTTTAATATCGTTGTTTCTCAAAGGTAACTAATCTGTTGCCATTATTTTAAATAAAACTATACAAATATCACCATTGTCTTATGCAGAAGAGAATTCTACTTCAATGTCTGAGAGTTCATATGCGTAGATATTAGATTCTATGAACATTGTGGGCCTCTGTGCATGCTTTCAGGAAAGCATGTGGTCTATAGTGAAGAATTTGAACCTGTGATCAAAGAGCTCTGCATATAATCCTTAGAGACATAGTTTTGAAAAATTCACTTCATACAATATTCTAAATGCATTAAAAAGACAATGGCAATCTATCTGCTCCTGAATGCGAAGGGATTTTTTAAAATACTGTATTACTAATACAAAAGACAAATACTAGAGTAAGAAATGGACGAACATCACAACATTGATACTTAGCCATTATTTGCACATGTTCTTCTGCACTCACTTCCCTGTGTTATCATGTTAGCTTGTTACCTGAGTGCTTTGTTAATTGAGCTTTCACTGTGTTTTTCCCTCTCAAATAGAAAAAAGTACTAAGTGGAAATTTCATTTGTAACATAACTTAATTCTGGATTTTAGTTTTGATTATAGCCAGGGCTTACTTTGATGTTTTCAAAATAAATTTCAAACACCATTTATTCAGTTAATTTTGAAAGTAGAAACATACTGAAACTTTTATCCCACTTGGTAAGCAGCCATCCCTTAGTTTTATCCAAGTTTCCCATGAAAATGCCAATCGGGAATAAAACTGACAAATATATTCAATCAAAGATGGAATTTTTTTTTTTGCTCTTAAGTTGCAAATGGTCTCATTAAAATAAAAGCACTACCTTAGGGATTGCATAAAGCAGAGTATTGGTACCTAAATGGTATTTATGACCAGGCTAAATGTAAAGTGAATTAAAATTTAAAGGATTATAGTCAGGTAGGCCACAGACATCTGTAGAGAAATGTCCATTAAGAAGATGAAAGAACCAGCAGTCCCTGGTGACAGGCACATGTCAGGTTAGCGGTCAGCCATACCTATACACTTAGTGCCACAGCAAATGAGAAACACATTTCCCAAGGAGGAAAGTACTGAAGAGATATTTATTTTAGGCAAGGGAAAAAAAATCATGAAACTAACAATTTGGCATTCATATCCATCATTGTCATCAAATTAAAGTCAAAAGAAAGGGGAAAATAAGATATGAGTTAATGAGTATTATCACATATATGTTTATAGGTACTGTGTTTACTCCAACTCATGACAGTATTTATAGAATCAATTGAAAGTATAACCTTTTCAGAGTGCCATTATGTCCCTGCTGCTGTAACACAAAAAAGTGGAATTGCTCAGCTACAGATATAGGCCTGGTTTAATAAAAAAAAAATGTGTGCAATAGCCTCTAAGGTGCTAATCATGCTTTTCATAATGTGAATGAGCCACAAAATCAGGCATTATTTTTTATCATTTTTATAATACAATGTTGTCCTGAGCATGCAGCAAATCCCTGTTGCATCTGCCCCATCAAAGTCATCTAATGGTTGTCAAATATTCTTAAATGATGACTCACCACACAGGGAATTTGGTTTCTCAGTTAAAATTGACTTAATGATGACTCACCACACAGGGAATTTGGTTTCTCAGTTAAAAAGGACTTACTGCTTTATTTTATTTTATTTTATTTTATTTTATATTTTATTTCATTTTTTAATTTTCCTGTTCTCACCTTCTTCTTCTTCTTCTTCTTCTTCTTCTTCTTCTTCTTCTTCTTCTTCTTCTTCTTCTTCTTCTTCTTCTCTCACTCTCACCAATTGGGTGGGAAATACTCACCATTACTGTTCATATATAACACATTCAGCATACTGACATGGGAAATCAGCTTTGGCATTTAATACAGCAAAATATGGTTGAAATTGTTTGCAGCAGGACTCTCCTTTTTTGACATGTGTTCATAATTGAGACACAACAGTCTCTCACTCAATGGTTTTAAGCACATTTCAGAGAGAATATTTCCCTATTAAGTTTGCAACTCATATTCTTTAGGATCATGATCTCCAATGCCAAGCCACTTTTAAACTAGTCCTTAATAGCTAATGATCCCCCCAAAATACCCATTAACGAACTGAGGCTACTCTCAAATCTGCACTTTGTCTTAGAGGAGAAATAGTTTTTATCACAAATGCTCTTATCAGCATTTCACCAGGCATCATAAACACTGATGATCTTAACTGTCTTTGAAATTAAATCCTTTGTAAGGTGGTACTTTTCCAGTTATCTTTGTTTTCATGCTTTCAGGTCACATAGATCTTTCCATCAACATACTTGTTATATAGACAACAGCCTTTAAAAAAAAAAAGTGCAAATAAGAGGTTGAGGAGGGTGTCTCTAAAATCGTCATTTCCCAGGTTCAAGATATTTTAATTTGTCCTAAAATGACATGCCCTCCATGACCTTTGTTCTTTAGTCTTTATAAAATTATCACCAACCTCATTGTGTAGCTGAAGGACAACCAGTAAGACAGGAGGATATTACTACAAGCTGTGTGGCAAACATCACCTCCAGGGTACAATTTTGGGCAAGAACATGGTAGACTTATTTAAGTGAAGTGTGGTAGATAAATACACAGGAGTGTGTTAGTAATCTTATATCACTACAATCAGGGGTCTAGTGAGAAAGAAGATAGGACAATTGAACCAAGTGATAATCAGAGAAACAAAATGGAAATAATTGGATCCCATTCCATAGGGTGGGGGGAGGACTTGATCCAATTTTTACATTTAATATCTAAATTTTAAAATCTGTTAACTTTAGATTCTAGAAAATGATCCTACCATTTACTTTCATTCACATTAAATACCTGCCTTCTGAGGCAGAGGTTCTCCTGTGGTGACTGCTGCGTGCTCTCTGATAGAAACACACACCTTGGAACATTTTTTACCCTCCCTAACATCAACATCCACTTGGCTTTTGAGTCTTTACTGCAGTATGTTGCTCTCAGTTCTGTTGACTAGTTAGCATTACTTCATATCATCAAGGTAATGGATAAATGAAGTGTGTGTGTTGTCTTCATTAAAGGTGTGTATTGTAATATATTTAAAGAAGCTTTTGATTAAGCAAATAACAAGCATTTTAGGTGAAGAGCCTAGGCAGAGATGTGACTTGACTCTTAGAGCATCTTAATCATGCCCTGTATAGCGGACTGCTCCTTGGTTATAAGAGCTCTTCCTTCCAGGTGATTCAGACCAGAAGGCATGCTCAGATGCCACATATACCACATTATTTCCTCTTAAACAAGCTACCTGGCACATCAACATGTGATTAGTAGTTTTGTTCCAAAACTCATTTTTATTAAACACAATGTCCTATGAAAATCAAAAAGAATGCTGAATATTTCAGAAAGGAGGGAGACCATTTAATGTGTTTTGGCTACGTCAGGGCATATGTATTTGATAGAGAAAAAATTTCATACTACTTCAATCCCACATCTGACTCTTCAGGGAGCAATCTCAAATGGTCTCATTAGAGAGACATTAAATTTGGGCTAGCCTCAAATGGTCTAGAGTTTGATTTTAGCTTGCTGTCTCTAGAGATTGTAATCTGAATAAGATAAATTACTTGGAATCTATTTCTTTATCATTTTTTCCATTTAAAGTATGTGCTAAAATGGATATATAATTTTATGCCTAAATAGAATGAGTAACAAAGAAGGGTTCTCTACTGTTAATAAAAACAGTACAACCCACAAGCAACCGAGTCTGCTCTCAAACATTTCTCTGCAATTTACTCAGCAGTTCAAACTTAGAATCGGTCAGACCAGGAGAAAGAAAGAATTCCAAGAATGAGAGAGCTCTCCACTAAAAATAAATGTCCTCACAACTAGGTCTTGTGAGGGTTCACATTCAAGCTCAAACTGGTCTGTAAACTTCGAGGGTCAGAGGTTCAAGAGGAGAGAAGTGATTGTCATGTTCGGACCATATACAGTTCATCACCATTGTCTTGTTCAAGAAATATGAAGCATTTCCTCTTCTTATCCAAGAAAGAGTCTAAATAACCAATAAGATTTGTGTTTAAATTAACTTTTCAGCAAAAAATTAATTCTTTCTTGGGGTAAAAATAATACTGGAGGAAGGTGGTGAACTATCTATGAGAGAAAAAAGTGTCTCGAAATGCCTTATATACCATGCCATATTAGCACACTAAAGACACTCCTGCTCTTTAAGATAATGAAGATCAAAAATATGTCTAATTCACTTTTAAATATAGATGATTGCTTAGAGCTAGCCTTTAACCTCAAAACAATGTACCAGAAATAGTGATATTTTTGTTCATGTTAGGTGCAATGGTGTAATATTATTACCTTGGGGTCATGCACATGTGTGTGTGTGTGTGTGTGTGTGTGTATAAACTATTATACAATGCTATATGGAAATAGATAAGTGATATGGTACTGTTTGCTGCCATTTAAAGGAGTACACTAACCTATTTAATTTTATTCATTCTTGTAACAAGAGGTTACTGTTTTAAAGATAAATACTTTTTTGATAATTTGAAAATATGTTAGGACATTTATATCTTGCAATGAGCAACAAGTCATCAGCATTTTTGGATCCACACTGCATGAATATCTGGCAAAGTACTGGACACCTCATCATAGCTCAATGAGTATGTACTGAGAAATAATTTTGTCTGTATCATGTCTGTGTATGGAGCTGTCGTCTGGAAGTGGCTATTTAAAGCAGAGGGTAATTATTATTAAGGTTGGGGTAGGAGAAGTAAACATGTTCTTATAAAAATACTAACTTGCTCCTGTAATAACCAGAAAAGGCCATATTATTTCTAGCATATTTTTCAGAAAGAAAATTTGAAAAGGTATTTAAAGCAAAACAAAACAGGTGATATGTAGAGCTAAGTAGCCAAATGCTTTCCTCCTGAAGCTGGAGGTTTGGATTGACCAGGGCACACCTGGACTTAACCCTAAGGTTTTGGGTCCATATCCAGGCCAAAACCCAAGTTTCCAGTTCAAGGCTCCCAGATTCCATTAAGGTTTCCTGTGAATCAGGCAGGGCTAATTCAGTTTTGAACAATCAATCACTCTCACTCCATTTTGTGAGTAGGAGTGATTGATAGTTCTTGGCTGATCATGGCTGACCTAGATGGAGGAAGCAGACCTGAGCACGATGCCTCATGTGTGAATGGCTTATTTGGAATCAGTCAACTGCAAAAAACTCTCCTGTGTCTTCCCTCGGTCCTTCCTAGATAGACATGTATCCACCATATCCTTCCCATGTATCTTTCATTCCTTTAAAATATTGTTCTATTCTTTCCCCCTCTTCCCAGAAAATACCTGTATGTCTGTATCCTTTATTCATTTCATACCTTTCAGATTAAACCCATTATTTTTCCACTTGATATTCACTTTTTATGTGCTAATTCATCATTGCCTCTTCTCTCTTCTAAAACCTGGGTTTGTGCAGTAGAAATTATATTTTCTCTTGTTGCTCTCTTGTAGAATTGTTAGAGAAGCAAAAGAAAAGAGATGTAATTTGAATTGCCTTTCTTTCTTCCTGAAATTGCTCTTTAAAGCAATGGATGGGATTTAAAAAAAAGAAAAGAAAAAACAAAAGCGCAGCTCCATGGTTTTGTGAATTAGTATGTTTCGCTCACCGTGTTTGCAGCTGTTACCTTCCATTCTTGAGAATATTCATGCTACATTTCAGAGAACAGTGTTCCATTTTGTAGATGCTATCAGTATAACCTTTCAGGCAGGGATTACCGCTGCTGTTAGTCAGTACAAGAAATCTCTCCCATTCGTCTGTCTGAAAAGAAGCCGTCTGTTGTCCTCATACTGCCTGGGCTCCATAGATTGGACAGAGACCTCTACAGCTAGGATTGTCTAAGAAAGACTAATAATGTGCAGCTTTCAGGATTGTTATTTTTCTCCCAAACTCACTGAAGTTGTGAAAACCCTTATGAAAAATGATTAGAGAAGTTGCAACCATTCACAATCCCAAAGAAAATCTTAAGGAAGCTCTTTCGTCATTTTAGTGAGGAGAACAAGGGAGGACCTGCACTTCTTTCCTGTCTCATGGCAATCATGTGATTCCAAAGCACAATCAGCACATATATTTAGGAAATTATTGACAGGTTCTTTTAAAAGGGAGAGCACAATTTCAATGCTAATTCAGATAAAAATAGCAAGTAATAATCTCATAACATTATAAATAAAAGGACAATCATTAGTATAGAACATATATAGATTAATTCGTCCAAAATAAAGGATGTAAATAGATGCAGAGATTTACACTATATAATAATTTGAGAAAGAATAGTATAAAATAGTTAATATATATACATCTTTAGACATATGTGCATGTATATGTATGGATATGGATAAAGTTAATGGAATTCAAATGAGCTAAATATTTTGTTCATGAGAACAGATTCTTTTCTAAACTTAACTGAATCATTTAGATGAAATATTTTTCTTAAAAGATTTTAATAATTTTATAATTTTGTTTGAGTAACAAACACAATGAAAATATTCTCTGCTTTTTATAGCTTCTTTTTTTCTTTTTGGCTTACTGCAAAAGCTTGTAAACAATTAACATAATATCTATTTAAAAAGTAAGTTTGTATTGTCTGAAATATTTCATAATAGTGTATATTTGTTAATTTATCTGTCAACAAAAGAGCACTTTGCCTAAAAGAAGACTGACTAGTGTGCGAAATACTTGCAATCTTTTGTGAAACTATGTTTTATCATTAATTTCTATCAGTAAGCTATTGTTATTAATATCATCTTCATTTTTTATACATGTAAAATTGCAACTGCAATTTATTTTGCCAATTTTTTTTTTTTGGAGAGGTTTTTGCTATAGGGCGTGTGCGCTAGCCAGACAAACAGAGAGAGACATAGAGACAGAAAGAGAGAAATCACCCCCCAGAGGGGATGGTCATGCCGCAATCCCTTCTCCTCCATTCTCCTCTCGGGATCTTGGGCACGCACGCACACGCGCCTGGCGTGAGGTTTGAGCCACCGGGTTCAGGACGCAAACCGCGGTTGACTTTGTGGGAGTCCAGCGACATAGCCATTACGCTAACTGCTGGTTCCCCCAATATTTTTTTAGTAAAATTTTTGTTGAAAAAAATGAAAGAGTTCTCATTCCATTTGGCTTTATCACTTTTTCACTTCTTTTTAAATTATTTATTTCTCCTGTAATGAATAAGAGATACAGACAAACCACACTCGCAACTGTGTCCTGACATTACAACTTACCCTCAGCCTCAGCTTGTCCCAGAATATGGGTGTGAGAGCCTGGATTCTTAAGATTTCTGGATGCCAACTCTGAAACTTCTCATATGAGTCAACCAACCTCTCAGAGCACTGTGTTTTACTGCTGTACCACTAACTTCCCCTCTTTGATAGTATATTCAATATGGATGGGTTGGTTCAGCTTCCAGTCAGCTTCCAGTGTTGGGGGTTGTAACAGGGGAGGAAGAGCAAAGTGGCCACAAAAGTGTAGGCTTTTGCCAAGAGGCAGAGTCATATATTTGACCTCCCTCCTTGGTTCAGGGAACTGGGGACAAATTATCTCCCCTGATCAGAGTCTGCCTGAGTCTTAGCTAAGTAGAGCCTTCAAGAAAAGAGAAGGGCTATTTAAGAGTCTTGGGGTGGAGTTGGCACCCCATGGAGCTGCCATTGTTCTACTTTTTCAAGGCCAAACCATAGCCACAGAAGGGGCAAATATAAGCCATTTCCGCACCCCCCCAGAGGACACTCACAGGAAAGAAGTCATTCTCTACGGAAAATGGCCACTCTGCAATCCCTTCCCCTCCATCTTGTTCTCTTTTCTGAATTTTGGGTACAACACACACACACACACACACACACACACACACACACTGTGATGCTAAAGCTACCAACAGGTCTGGGACTTGAACTACAGGGTTGGCCACATGGAATTCAGCTGCCTTAACCACCAGACCACAGAGTTGACGTGTAAGCCCTTATAAATCACAAAAATATTCCTTTGCTTTTCACCATGTTACTACTCTTGACTGAGAACCAGGTTCATCCTCTGGCCACCAGAATGAGATAATTTGGAAGGGATATAAAGAAAGCAAGATTTCTTTCATCATATCTCAAAGACTATGTTGCTACTTCTCTTAGATAGAAAAGGATATTGCTCATATTCATTTCACTGAGGAATAAAAGCATTTTTTTTGAAATTGTAGCCATTACAGTTCCATGTGGCTTACAACACAGAATATATGTTCCTAAAAACATAAGAACGAAGGAACTATCCAGTTATATTTTATTAATGATATCTCTACATCAGTATGTGTGTGTTAATGTTATTTAGTGAGATTATTGTTAAGCAAAGAATATGCCAGAGAGATATGATTGCTTTAATGCTAGAGACAGACAGATGCATATCAAATATACACAAACATCTGAAAGCAGATAAGAAAATATTGGCCTTGCTTCAAATGAGATGGAAGCAAAGATAGGCAAGAATTGTTTATCAGAAATGAAGTGGAAAAAGATCAGCGCCAGGTATGTAGAAGCTCCAGGGTCTGTAGTTGCAAGCAAATGAACGGTAAAATTTTAGATGCACATTATTGAAATGCTGCTGTGCTTGGTTAAATAAACAACTAATAAAAATATATGAGAGTTTAAAAGGTAAAGATGCTGTCCATTACTGCTTACAAATAAAGGGAAATTGAGCAAATTTTATCCCTTTAGGAGTTCTAAGGCAAAATCAACCTTAAAACAAACTCTTATTTCCGCTTTAACGATCTTAAATGCAAAGAGTGGTACTCTTTTCAGCTCTGAATATGAGAAAAATTTTCTGCATACAATGCAGAATGTAGAAGAAAGAAATGGTTCTTAAAGTTAGGTAAGATCAGCTGTAGTGAAAAATATACCATGTTTAAAAAATACACAATGTGTTTTGATAACATAATCAATAATTATGCTAATACTCATATGTTCTATAGATCACATTACACTGAGTCATGTATACATATATGTAAAAGATAGAAAAAAGCAGGAATAGTGTTGAAGGCAGTTTCATTTTCCACAAATGGGATTTTACTTCAGATGTAGAATAGAATTAGGTTGCCCTGAAAAAAGCACTTGAGAGGTCCTCTTAGTTACAGAACTGTAAAAAGAGTACCAACACATCATTCTTGAAAAAAACTGAAGTGTGCACTGAGCTGAATGAGATATATGTTCATCTGGAGAAGTTACTTGTCCTGTTCGGTAACTGGAATGGGTACAGGACTAGCTGAACTTCTGCATGTTTTATAACTTTAAGGAAAATGCTTCGTTACTCTGAATTGAGACTCACCTGAGACTATATGGTATAGTTGTATACTTGCTCAAAACCTAAAGGTCTGAAATTTACCTTAAATGTAAAGCACAGTATGGGAAACATGTGGGGGAAGATTGGCCCAGTTTGGCATGGTCTGGACTATGGATACTCTGCATGTGAAAAATCAAGACTAATAAACTCAGATATTTATTCTTATTTTTGGAATATTTCTGGAGCTACATAATCTTACCTCTTTGCATCAAATGAGTAAGTGGTGCCACTCTGAGTCATTTTAGAAAAAAGATCTACTTGAAGGTAAAACATAAAATTTGAGACAAAAACTCCAGATTGGAGCTTAGAGGAAATCATTCCGTTTTTCTGGAACTTCCTAGGATTGGAAGATGATCAATAGAAAGAGTAAGCCTGCCTGAGGGCAATTACATTGACTTTTCCATTAAATGACCATTTAGGAAATGGGACTGAACTAGGAATCTCTGTGTTGCAATCCCCTCCCAGTAGCAGAAGCAACAAGGAGGGAGAGATGGACAAGCCATCCTTCTATACCTCACATTCATGTGCCAGTCCCAGGAACACTTACTCTGTTTCAAACTTAATTGGTGTACTACAGTTCAATTCTGGCAGTAATCATCTGGACTTAGTTCAGACTTCACATGTTTGAGGTTGTCCTTCACGAGACATCCCCAGTGCAAATGGCAGTACAAGTTTAAAGTATCCATAGGTCACCAGAACTTCTGACTGGCTACAAATTTTGGGAGGTCCCATGACCCCCCTCAAGGTTGCTAATACATTAAAATGATGCAGAGGACCTCAGTAGAGGATACGACTCAGGGAAAGCCAAATCAAAGACCCACAGAGCAGGATCTGGAAGAGTCCAGAATGTAGAACCTCCATGCTTTTCACTGTGAAGTTAGGGCACAGCAACTTCCTGGTACATCAGTGTGTTCACCAATCCAATCATCCCACTCCTGTAACTATTTTCTGACGTTTTTCTTGGGGTTTCATCACAAAGGCATGATTGCTTAAATCAATACCACGTCGTTAAACTCGATTTCCAGAGCCAATCCTCTCTCTAAAGGTTTTGCTACTAAAAAGTCCCAACCTTATAATTGTATGGCTGCTATTTCCAGTGACCTGCTCCCAGTCATATACCATCATCAGTCACCATGTTCACATACATACAGTTTGATCATGAATAGTAAAGCTCTTGGGTAATAAAGATATTTCTAATGTTTGGGAACACTAAGTTTAAAATCTCCATAGTAGGAACTTGGGACAAAATCCAAATGCTTTATTATACAACACACCTCTTTAAAATTGGTAAGGATGCTTGGTAATACTGTCTTGTTAGTTTTCAAGGAGTGTGGAAGCCAGGGCCTTAGCCTTTGGAGAAAAATTGTATCACATTTGTAGTTTCTTTTCAGGGATACTTAAGCAAACTGGGTAATACTTAGGAACACAGAATTTGTTTTGAAGATACTCTCTTCTTAGTTTTTAACTCCAGTATTTTAAGAAGAGGCTTCTTAACTCATGCATAGTCTTCAAACATGTCTATGAAGCTTAATAGGCTAGACATAAAAATTTGGTAAGTACTGTGAAGACTATTATTTATTGTACTTCTAGTCATCTCTTCTTGAGCTCATTCTGATTACAGGGACAAACCTCTTACTTTGTTCAAGTTCATACTGCTTAGGTCCTGCAAGCTAGTAGGATTCTGTCTTGTGGGAAAATAGGCATCAGGATAGAAGAGTCAAAAAATAGGGGTGCTGCAAATCATGTTTTTGGTGTTTTTTTTTTTTTCTTTAATTTATAATTTCATTTTTTAATACATTCAGTCACATATTACTTAGCTTGCAAAGTGAATATTCCAACATGTGTACATATCTCACCAGTCCAGTTAACAATTCTATAAAGTTATCTTGAATAATACTAAGTATAAAGACTTAAAGTAACTCAGTTATTAGATCAGTTGAAAGGCTATAATCCATGCTTCGTAAAATTAAACAATTCATCTCTCAAAAATCTGCCTGATATTCCCCAGATGAAGACTATATGTGTCATAGAATCATTTTGACTAACGCAGAATACTCTCAGGAGAGCTACAGAGATCTCAGATGGGTGATCTTGAAAAACCACGTACATGCTGATGGTAGGCAACCATTAAGTGTGTTGTGTGCTTAGACTTTCCCTGGCTGATGAATGATGTTCCACTTGGAAGAAATAAGACATATGGTATAGATGCTATCGCTGTGCACAGGAAACTGGAAGAAAGTAGTTAAGTGATTTTCTAAGTTTACTCAGAAATCCAGTAGCAGAATTGGGTCAAAAAGTCCCATGTTTCATTATTATACTGAGCAAGAGCACCCACAGGAAAGGCTTTGAAGGGTTAAGTACAGACCGTAAACTGCTCATTTTTATCCTTCTGTTTACTTTTATGTCATTCTACCGTTTCTCAAGGTTCTTTATAGATCATAAGGAGATTTATTAATGTCTAGCTGTTCTTAAGCTTTTAGGGAAGGTCTCATAATCTACATCATTTGCTTAATTTAGTTTACAAATAAAATTCCTTTTTAAATACTCAAGGATATAAGGAAAAGGGCAACTTTTCAGTATTTTGTCTAATGACTACTATTTTTGTGGTGGAAGTGATTAGATGATCAGAGTGTAGTGTTATTGTACCTTCATTCTCTAGATCTGCCTTGTAGAATTTTTATTTTAACTCTCATGAATATTTATTTCTAGAAAATAATAGAAAAAAATTGGAAAGTAGAAGAAAAATGCTATGTATTTGCCTTCCTGATTTTAGAATTTTACTTTGGCTTATTTTCTTATTTCTTCATAATAAATATAATTGAATTTTACTTTATAAAGAGTGTATGAGATCTGAATTTTTTCATCTAAAACACATTAAGTCCTTTATATTCTTGAGACTGTATAATTACAAATGTATATCATTAACACAAAGCTATATTAATTAATGCAAAGGTGCCCCAGGGTCTAGAAGCTTTTGGAAACCCCAGCAAAACTACTTAGAGACTTCTCTTCTCCTTTGTCTAAACGTCTTGATTCCTTTATCCTATTTTAATTTTGTAACTTAATACAAAATACACTTTGGAAATGTACACAATTAGTCTAGATGATATTAGGTTACTAAATAATAAATAATGATATGGTAAAAATAATCATAATAACCATGTTTCTATCATTAAGCCATATGTATATTCTGATGGTACAGTATGTATTATCTAACACATACTTATTTTAAACCAAGCTATTATACTATTTATTTTTACTAAATTTTTCTCAAATAATTCTATTTTAAATTCAAGATAAATATTTGTATACATTTTAAAAACCAAATTAAATTTTCTCTTAGTCTAAGGAAGAGAAGACAAATTTAAATTTGTGATTTCTGTGCCAATATGTATTTTTAAAAGAAATTCAGTTTAGTCATCTTCCTTCATTTTTGGTTCCTAAATTAGATTTGCTGTTATGGGAATGACTACTACATATTGTCATAATAAAACACCAGTCTCTGCCGTTAGAGTTCTGGTATAGTAAAAGACTAAATGGATGATGTGTTTACATTAATGATTTTTAAAGCAATAACTAGCCTAGAAGAATAGAGGGTCTCATAGCAGAAGTTTTAGAGGAATCTCTTTAATGATTTGATAAGCATATTTTGTAAAATATATAAAACAAATGGGAGCTTTTAAAGCTTTCCCACCTCAGCCCTAAACACTCTTTGCATTGGATATTTCTTTGTTGTTGGGTGCTTCTGGGTACATTATAGGATGTTTATCACCATTCCTAGCTTCTACCCATTGGCTGCTAGTAGCTCCCCCACATATACTAGTTATAAAAACTAAAACTGTCTCTAGCATTCCAGCATTGCCAAATGTCCCCTGTGGGCAAAATCGCTTCCACTTTAGAATTACTGATGTAGAAGATGTTTGGGAATAACTCCTATTCTGTATTAAATATTTTAATGCTCCCCCCTCTATAAGGTTTACTATATTAATTGACTCAGCAAACATACTTCTTCCCAATACATACAAAGCCCATTTAGCCTAGAATCTAATTTAATTATCTCAAATCCCAAATTTATATTATCAAAGTAATTCATTTTATTGTGTAAACCTAATAAACATTGCATTAACAGAAGGTTCAGATAAGTTTATAGTACTTTTTGGTCTCTATCAATCTCCCCCAATTAGTATCTCTGAGTCTAAACATAGTTTGGAAACTATGTTATAATTTGTACAACAAAGAAGCACTAGGCAAAATGTTAATTCTGTTGTGGTTCAGCATGTTTACACACTGGCCAATCTTGACGATTATCAGATACAGTAATTGGCAGGCTTGGACAGCTGTAATTTTTCCAACAAAAACTAAAACAGTTATTGTTAAGGGAATATATTTAATAAAAGTGTGCTGGGAGTTCAATAAAATATGTGTCATTTCTACTGTAATCAGCCAAGTGGTTGGAAGAAGTCGTGAGAATTTGAATGAAACTGGGAGAGGAGTTGGGAAGAACATGGGGATTGGTCATGCGAACCACAGAAATTGTTGCTTTTCTCAGCTTCCCTACTTTTCTTATATCCAAAACCAGAGCCTGAACTTGTCAGTTTCCCAACTGTAATTACTTCATCCTGTTCTCTAAATGTCTTTATTGGCCCTCTATCTTTTCAAATAATTCTAAACTTTTATCTTTACTCAAAATGCCTACATAGGCTCTTCAACAAAATACTCTTGCATGCTTTTATTATTTTTCACAGCCTCTTTATTGAGCTCCTTTTCTAATTTCTGCTCTTATTAGCACTGTGAGAAATCAAATTTTAAAAACAAAAACCTACTTGCTTATTTATCAAATGGTATCTTTGACTTTATAACCAAAGAGACTTAAAAACATTCATTTCTCAATTCTAGGATGTCAAAGGTCTCTATGATAAGACTGGAGTAGACTGTAGGGATCATTTACTGAAACTTTCTAATACAGGAGAGATTTAAGCAGAGATTCAAAGTCAAAGAGACTTGGAATCAAATTGTACCTCAATTTTGCACTATGGAAATAATATTGAATAGGTACTTAAGTTTTCTGAGCCTCAACTTTAAAAAATTAGGAATAAGTGTTCTTTATATAAACTGAGATTATGTACTGAATTTTCTGACGCATAGCACATAGTAAATATGTCTCTCTCATTATTCCTATTGGAGTAAACTCTGCAATAAATATTTATAACTGGAATTTTTATGCACATTATGCCAATTTTATTTTAATTAAAATTTTTTATTAGCTAATATCTGCCCTGGTTAAAAATCAAAACACTACAAAATATACTTAATGGAAAGTAAACCTTCTGGGCCAGGCTGGGGACTGGTGGTTAAGGCAGCTTGATTTCACATGGTTGACTATGTGATTTGAGTCTCAGACTTGGTGGCTTGAAAAACATGCAGGGTGCATATGTGTGCATGCCCGAAATTCTGACAAGAGGGAGAGATGGAGGAGAAGGGATCACTGCTTGACCATTCTCTATGGAAAGTTGCCCTCTCACTTTCCCCCTTTCTTCTCTCTCTCTCTCCCCAGAAAGTGCAGACATCCTCTGCAAAAAAGAAAAAAAAAAGTAAACTTTCTATAGAAATCTATTATTATAAGATTTTTATAATGCAATCAGTTAGAGATGATTTTTTTTTTTTATGCACAACACACACACACACATTTTTTAAGCTGTCAGGTCCCGGACTCCATCCACATAGTCAGCCATGTGGGGTTCAGTTTCTTAACCATCTGCTGGTCCAGATCTCTATTTTTGCATTTATTCTTATTAGACTCCAAGTGATATATAATTGAGCTATGTACTCAAAGAGCAGAAAAAACTTCCAAATAAAATGGAGTATGTCCTATTTCTTAAGTCTTTAATCTAGAGCAAATGTTTATAAAGCAAGATACAAGGGCCATTAGAGAGGCACAAAACAGTTTAGGGTTTTGTGAAATAGCATGTCTATATATGTGGATTATTTTTTTTCTTTTTCCACAAAAGGAGAGAAGACAATTCTCAAAGAAGGCTACACAAAAAATTAAGTTAAAAAGTCACTGCTTTCAATAAAGACAAGAGCCACAGAGTGAAAGTCATTGGAAGTTTTACTATTTCTGGGTGAAATTGGAAAACAGATTCCTTAAATCTAAACTGTTGGGGAGAAAAGCTTCTTTTCACCAAGATGAGTACTATGATGTTTAGTTTTACATGTCAACTTGGCTAGGCTTCTGCATCCAGTTATTTAATCAAATACAAATCCTGCTATTGTGCAGGTATTTTATAGATATGATTAATATGTACAAACAGCTTACTTTACATAAAGCAAATTACATTCAGTAACAAGGGTAAAGATTCATCCAGTTACCTGAAGAGATTCATCCAGTTACCTGAAGGCCTGGCAAGTGCACGTGCCCTCTAGCAAATACCTGTCAAAAAAAAAAAGAAATTAGTAGGAAGATTCCCTAGAAGTAACATTTCAGTCTTCACACCAACTCCTGTAGTGGTTTCTAGCCTGTTGGCCTGATGCTCTATGAACTTCAGATTTGCCATGCTTTTCTCTTTCTCTCTCTCTATGTAACTTTCTTCTTTGAGGAAGTTTGATGGATACAGGAATCAACGTTAGAAGTGGAAATAGTAATAGGAAGAATCAATACATTTGGTGAAAATTTTCTTTCAGAATTCTAGCAGATCTTAGGAAAGTAAAGGGATGGTATAATGCAAAACTGGAGGTTTCTCCTGAACAAGTATTCAGAAATAATTCAGAAGCTTTGTTCGACTAAAATCATAAAAAGCATCAGCCAAGAAAATATCAAAGGATCCTAGCTGAGAAAGCATCTAGCACCAGAAAGGATCAGAGAGCAGGGCCAGCAGTGCAAAGCCGCTTCAGTTTCCAGAATGCTGAGGTTCTGCTTCAGCTCTCCTGCTGTTGGAGAACCCAGCGTTGTGTTCACCGTTATTCCTTAAACACCATGGGACATTGCTACACTATTTCCAGCTCAATGAACACTGCAAACCTAATTTAGTGTGTCAATATATTATTTTTCACAATTCTGAGGCATTTTATCAGCAAGTTTGTCAAGTCTGAAAGAGTAGCTTCACATTTCATTTGTGTGGCAGAGAGGAAGCAATCAAGTCAACTTTATACAAAACAAGGAGAGAAGTACAGCAGCGTGTTTCCAATCACAAAATGTAAGAACTCACTGTATAGAATATCTGGTTACTGCATGTCCTTGGTACCTGGCTCATAAGAAATACTCTGAACAAGATAGTGGTAATGGTGACACAACATACACTTCAGAAGTATCCTGGTTATTTGAACTACAGTCCAGTTTTCTTTTCTACAAAGCCCCTTTATATTGCAATGCTTCTGAATTAATAGTATCCTAGCTGTCTTACTAAGAAAGAACAGTTGGAAGCATGCCAAAAAGCAGCCATGACCACTTCTTAATGTCAAGCAGAGGCCAAAAGTAAAATTCAGTGTGTTACATTAATTAGTCTTGTTTGAGAGATGATTTACATTTATCTTTAAAATTTTTATAAACTAAAATTTTACTTAAGATGAAAGCAGAAAGGAGTACAAAGAGGTCACTATAGGGAAAGTTTTCGTTGTTTTGTTTTGCTTTGTTTTTAAAGCTGTCATTGGTGATTTTGTAGTTATTCACCATGGGAGGGCTTTAATAACTGCATTGCTTGGTTGATCGCATGGCCGTGTTTGCACTGGTCTTACTTCTGAATACCTAGGCAAAGCTCTTTCATCTTACCCACATGTCGCTCAACCTTGGATCAATGCCAAATTCCCCACCTTCATGAATGATTAACTCATGTAGCCAGTTACTAATAACATGTGCACTTGATGGCAGATAATATTTATTTTGGACAAAGTGAATGCAAACCTTGGGTGTTTGATCAGGGTGTGGTGGTCCATCGTGTGTGTGGCCACACTTTCCAGGAGGAGATGACGGCCCAGTTCCTCATGTTGTCCCTCAGCTTTGCTCTACACTATCACAGAAAAGGAGTCTGCAATTCACTTTACCATTCACAAGTTACCTCCGACTCAGCCTTGTCATTGTGATTCGTCACACTTATACTATATCCTTTTATGTACTCTATCTCACTGATGTCTTCACACACAGGGCTGGTGCCACAGGGTACATGTCTACAACAAAGATCTCAAACATAGTTAAAAAGGAAACACCATAAAAGAGAAAAATAATGGTCACAGTTGCTACTAGAGACCAGTTCCTACAAACCCGGCAGGTTTTCCAGCTTCAACCATGGCTGAATTACAAGGGCAGTTATCAGCTCAGCAGCCCTAGGTATGATTATGTATGGTCACACTATGACATTATCTTTCTGTTTTTCTTCTTTTAGAGCAGGATCCTCCTACCTAACCTTCTAAACTAAGTAGAAAGAACATAGTTTCTTTGCGTTCCTTAGTTCATAGTGAAATCTAAGTGAAGCTAACAGAGCAGGTCATCTGGCTGCCAGGAGAAGCAGTGACTCTGCTTTAGGCACATTGCTGGGTCACATGACCTGTCTGGCAGAGTCCATAACTCAGCCATTGAGGACTCCATTCAAATCAAACCTGACCACACCAAAACTTCATGATTCTGGAGCGTGTGCCCTGTGACTACATGAGACTCACCTTGGGAACATGTTAACCATTCACATTTCCAGGACCCAAACCTGGAGAGGAGACACAGTGTCTAGTGTGGGCTGTGTAAGAGTCTTAACAGAAGTCATAGATGATACTAACTGATTGCCAGACTTGGCAATTTTTGGTTTGTATTATTGAATTATTTTAGGATGAATAACCCTCCAAATATACAAGTACAGTAAAACTAAGTAATAGCCTCAGTTGGGAAGCAGGAAGAAGATGAATAGAAGCTAGTAGTATGGAATATTTTAAAAATGTGCTAAACAATGTGAAAAGTATTATTTTCCTATAATTACATTTAATTATCACAAAAGGTTCAGATGTAGACTTTATTATTCCATAGTAACGATAGGGAAAATAATTTTCTGCTGTTATTTTCTCTATCAGAAAGAAGAGTTGAAACAAAAATTTTAAAAACTTTCTCCTAATTTTTCTTACTATGCCCACTTACCTTTAAAATTTACATAGTAGGGTGGGAAGGCGTCTGTAGTTAATGTGTGTGTGTTTGTTCATGTTTGTGCTCTCTCTTAGCTACTTCTCTAATTTGTTGTTCCTCATCACTGTGTTTATGGAATATGTTCTTTGAAACTATTTTAAAAAACAGTAAAGCAGGTGGGACTTATTTCCTCTTTCTCTTGCCTTTCTTGAACTCCAGTCCTTCTCTTTATAACACCTGAAATATAGGCGTGTGTCTACATTTCTTCTAGGACTGAGATGAGATGGCTGAAATGGAATTCCACTTTCCTCCATAGGAGGAGCAAAGATCCTGTGGAAAGCAATGTAAAGCTGATTTTGGAGAATGGAAAGATAACAGATCTGTCCTAGGGATTAGCTTTCGGGATTCCTGGAGCTGGGAGAGGTCCAGATTGAGAAAGAGGCTGTGGAAAAGTATCCAGTGACAGCTTGGGAGAGGATAAAATGGCAGCCTTGGGTCAGGTGCTCAAAGCAGTATTATAACCATGGAAGGGAGAAGGAAGAGAGGGACACACTTTCGAAGATCTAAGATCCACTCTTGCTACCTTGTTTTTATCTAGACTCAGCCTCACTTACTCTAACACATGGCTCATCATTTTAAGGTAATAAATCTAAAGAGAACTCCCAAAGCAGATTATGAATGATCTTTCCAAAGTAACTAGTGCCCAGGAAATTGACGGAGGAATGGCATTGGATAATAACACATTCTTAATCCTCCTTTTATCCTTTTTGTTTCCTTCTTTCCAAATCCCCACACTTTTCAGGGACAACTGTGCTTGCTTGCTCTTGGCTCCTCAAATCACTCAAAAGTGCTTAAACTCAGTTTGACAAAAGAAATCTACATTTCTACTGAATGGCTGAGTTAGTTCCTACTATGACTGGATATAGAAGGCTGTCCAAATCAATCCTATGAGCAGATTTGAATGACTAGTATAATCATACCCCAAATTAGCTCTTTAGAATCACATCTCCATATGCTATCAAATGTTCAGTGGTCGGGGGATGGGTGTTTGGGTTTCATATTCAGTTCAGTATTCATGTGTCAGGAAAAATTGGGCTTGAAATTTGGTAGTGAGATTTCAAACAACTACTTAGCTAATGTCTCATTTTACTATTTTAGATAATAAGTTTCTAAGTTAAAAGTCTATAAGGATTTAATGTTGCTTTGTTCTTCAACCAACAGAGATGAGGGCATAAGTGCTTAAAAATATGTAAAGATTGTTATGACTATCGGAATACCTATGAGAAGTAGAGTTACAGAAAACTTTCTCTCACTCAGGGTCTTTGCAAATATTCAGGAAAATAATAATTATTTAGGGTAACTTACTTATATGAGCACACGTAGCACAAACATATTCTTTCTTTTATTTTAAAAATAGGTAAAGATGTAAAATTCCTTTAAACTGGGGTAGAGTTAGTGGTAACATGTTTTTAATATATTGTTTTCTTTGAACATTTTTTTTCCCAACCAGCAAAACATATCTACTCCATTCTAAATAATTTTGTTAGCAGGGAAAAGCTTATTGAAAAAAGCGGATAATGGCAAAACTAAGGAAAGCAATTAGCTTTGTATAAAACAAAATGTACCATAGTAGTGTATACAAACTCTAAATAAGGCTTTTTAGTTTAGAGCAACCAAAACACTTATGCCAACCTAAAAATAACTTTCTTCTCATTACACTGAGACCACAGTCAGCAACACCTAGAAGGACAAGAAAAAATAACCCATAAATGGTTTCATAGATGTCCTGCAGAGAGGTTGAATTGTATGTTTTTAATTATACGCATTAATGTCTCCTAGAAAAAAAGTGCCCAATAACAATGCTTTCTCAAAGGTAATAATACTCCAAACTAAGTTCCAAGATAATCATTTAACTGTGTAGTATATAGGAGGTCTTTGAAGCGGTGGAACATTTTCTAATTATCTGGTGAATACTTTTGAGAGTACATGCAAACTTTGCTCTTGAATTTTGTTCCTTAGGGTGGTATGGCTACAGCTTTACCACATTTAATGCATGGTCTAGCTAATGGGAAATATTCCTGCTTAATGGGCAATACTTAAATAAACAAAGGATTAAGGATCATTCTCACACATCGGAGAATGAGCAAGACCTTCTTGTGATTTAAGTACCACATGTAAGGTAAGGTCCATGTAACACTATAAATATAGCTCAACCCCTCCCCCACTTCCATTAAAGTTTCATTCCTTCCAAGTAATTTATTTCCTTCTCTTTAAATTCAGTACCAGTTTAAAATTATCTTATAAACTCTTACTCATCATACTCATTATAATGGAATAAGTCTATAGATCATGTGAAAACTAAAAGATAACTAATGTGGCCTGCTGCAGACCATATTTTAGAGGAGAGTGTAGAGATGGAGAAGTCGAGAGCATGAGAAACTGGTAGGCTAGGATGGTTAACTCCACTGGTTAATCCTGGTAAACCGAATGCTGTAGAAAAGTACTTGAGGAACAAGAAAAGTGAAGCCACAAATGTAAACAGAATACTCCAAACAGAAAAGAAAAGTCTTTCAACTATGACAAGTTTTCCTGGTCATTCCCTCTCCTAGGGTGCTAAGGATCACATTTTTACCTCTTGCTGAGCTATAGAGAAAATTTAATTATAGTGTTGAATAGTACAGAATACAATTATTTAGATCCAGTAAGAAAAGGGATGATATTTTTAAAAATAAAATAATTTTCATTACTTTCTCAGGCATAGTGTTACTTTCACTGCGTGTATATTCACAAAGAACTGAAGCCAGTCCTTCGTGAATACACAGTAATAAGATAGTCTTGATTGAGCTCTACTTTGTAGAGGGAATTATATTAATCCATTGGCATATTTATCAGGTTTAAAATTTACATATTTCTTTTCAAATGTAGAAAAATCTCTAAATTTCATTATTTCTCTGTAACTGAACTGAAGTTCCTTACAAGTGCTTATTTCCACTGATGAGAAAAGAAAAACACACTTTACATTCACTTATTTAAAGAACGGTATTTTCTTTTAATTTGAAAGGGTGCTATTATAAGAAACTCAGTCTATTCAGTGTCAGGCTTCCTTATGCTCATTCTCATTTTCAAGATGATACACAGGTGCTAGACGAATCTGGAGAAAACGCATCTTAGCCATGTCCTCCAACTAGTCCCTGGCTTAGGCTGTTTTCTACCCCTTCCAGGAAGATCTCAGAGAATACTGGTGAATCTCAATATTCCTTTCCTCTATCCCCTACTGAAGGTACTTATAAAATAATTGCTCAATGCCTGTTACCTATAAAATAGGAGAATCAGGATATCATCTGCAATATTTTTTCTGCCTCACCTCATTTTCCTGCCATTCTTAATGTACTCCCCTACGTAGATCTAAGAACAGTCTCCAAGATTATATTACTTCAACTTTGTCCTCTGGTTGTCTGTTTTCCTTTCGTGTTTGTTTAATTCTTCCTCTTAGAGTTAACTTATTTTTTTTTTCTTTTTTGTCAGAGTGTACATACGCTTGTTGGACAGAGAGAGAGAGAAGGAGAAAGTGACAAAGAACCCCTCACAGGGAATGGTCATACTACAATTCCTTCTCTTCCATTTCTCCCTTCTTTTTTATTTTGAATCATGTGGGATTCATTTGCCTTAACCAATCTGCAACCAGCTAGCCCAGAACCAATCTTTCCACAGGATTTTAGCAGCATCTCCACCAAGTGACTTACTTCCCCATTTGTAAAGGTTTATTACAGTTGTTATCATCACTGTAAGTGGTTACTTTTTTCTTGTATTGCTATCAGTAAGATAACTTTTCCTGGAATCAAAATAACTAATTAGAAACCATGTACTGTGAAACCTCCATTCCGGTTTCCTACTTTAGGACATCATCAGTTCTTGCCAGAAGACTTTAAATATTTTAACTTACATCCCACTGCAGCCCTTTCTCTAAACTGGCTGTAGAGATAATCAAATTGTATATCTTCTACTCTCAATAGTCACATTTATGCTTTAGCCATGCTATATTCTCATGACTTTCTCACCGTACTTTTCAAGCATTTTAGTTTCACAAATGTAGAGAGTCCTAAAGGGAGTAGAATTTTAAGAAAAAGTGAAAATTTCCTCATCTAGATAAAGAACATCTACAAAACACCTACAAAATGGTGGAGAAACTTCATACTTACCCCCAAAGACTGCAAACAATACATGGATCTTTGCTTTCCATTGTTTTCGATTTATTACTGAGATTCTAGTATGTACAGTAAGGACAGAAAAAGGAACAAACCTCTTAACAGATCAGAGAAAAAGAAGTGCATTTTTACTTGTTTATAGAATATCTCAAGGACTCTACAAAAATCTTAGACTAACAAGTGAAAAAAAAAAAGGCCTATAAGATATACAATAAATGTACAAAAAATGATTATATTTTAATATACTAGAAATGACATATGAACAACAAAATACATTTTTAATTTTCATTTCAGCGTTTTACAATTACTGAGAAAAAAATCTAACAAGATTAAATATATATGTAATATTTTGAAATCTATATTGTGCACATAACTTTTATGATGAAAAGTACAAAACACTGATGAATGGAACCAAAGTAGTTTTAAATAAATGGAGAGAGATGTTGTATTCATAGTTTAAAAGACTCAACATGTTACAGATGTTGGTTATCCTCCAATAGATTTAGTGCAATGTTTTCCAAATTATAAGCAAGAATATTTATTAATATTATCAAGATGACTCTAAGGGACCAGCAAATGGCATAATTGTTAAGTTGCTGGACTCTCACATAGTCAATGATTTCTCGAGTCCTGGTCTTGGTGCCTTTAAACACACTGGGTACATGTGCGTGAGTGTCCAGGGTCACGGGAGGAGAATGGAGGAGAAGGGATTGCAGCGTGGTCATCTCTTCTCAAGAGTGAATTCTCACTTTCTGTCTCTCTGGTGAGCATATGTGCCCTATGAAAAAATCTCTCTAAAAAAATCAGAATAGATTATTCTAAAATTTATATGGAAAGGAATAGAAGCCAGAGCATCTAGAATAATTTTGAAAAACAAAAATAAAGTAGGAGAACTCATTCTAACCAATTTCAAGATTATTACACAAGTACAGAAAAGAAGGTTGTATAGTATTGGCCAATAGATAGATACATAATTAATGTTTTTAGTGTACTCCATAAAATAATCATACTAATATTTTTTAAATAATTGTTTTTAATATATGAAACAATTACAGAACACACACCTTTTTCTATTTGGTGAGCACTAATGTGTTTTAGAGACTTTTTATGCATATCTAAGTAGTGGCACTAAAGTGTTTTAGAGATTTCTTGTATTTACCTAAGTTGTAGTAAAATTATATAGTTTTATCCTTCACAAGTCCAAATTCATCACTTTTTCTCTAGAACCATTAAGGTGTACCTTGTTTGATTTACATTGCTATTCACTGTGAAGATTATAACCAGGTCTTTTTGTGTTCATACCTTGATCTTTCAAACACAAAGTGCTTTTCAAAATTTTCTCTTTCTCAGCCTTCTAAAGTGAAACACACGGTTCTGCAGACCATGGGTGCATGGAGGTTATAATATCAAAACAACAATAATGTTAAAAAGTATTTCTAAATATATACTCCACCTGACCTAGGTCGATGAAAAAAAAAGATTCTTTCAAATAGTTATGGGAGTCCAGAGGATGAAACTCTACATTTAAAAATGCTCAGAACTATGTTCCTTAAACTTAGTATATTAGTTAATACAGAATAGGGAGTTAATAAGTATATGTTATCAGGCTGCCTTACTGACCATCACAGTAAGCCATGATTTGCATTTGTGCGTGTGTGTGTGTGTGTGTGTATGTGTTTGTGTGTATTAAATTACCCTATCTCATCACTGTATGTAATTACATGAACTTAGAAAAGTGACTCAACAGATTTAGAAACTTACTTATGATTCTTAAAAAGGATGAATCAGCCCCTGGCATGGTCCTTAAGATGGCTAGATCCCACATGATGACTGTGCCATTCAAGGCTCCCTATATCAGGCCCAATTTAAAAACACACCGGGCACATGTACATATGTTCCCCAAATCCATAAAGGTGATCGTGACATGACCATTCCTCACGGGAGGTATTTTCTCCTTCTCTCTCTCTCATTCTCTCTCTGTCTCTCTTTAGTGAATGTACATGCCATCTGGCAAATATATACCAAAAAAGGATGACACAAGTCAATCAGAATCACTCTTAAGAGTATAGAATTATATTAACATATGTGCATTATGCCACTCCTTAGTAAGAATTTAATGGAAGATCTTGGCATGAAAGGATAAGAAAGGAGCCAGTGAAGTACATGTTTATCATGGGCATAGTTATGAAGTAATGATAAAAAAATATTTTTAAGTGACATTTATTGTGTATTAACTAAAGAATCTGACTCATTTGATCATTACAACAATCCTGTCAGGCAGATAAAATTATCGTTCCATCTATGGAGATTTAAAAAATCGAAGCTTTGGGACTAGCAGATAGTATAATGATTGTGTCACTGGACTCCCACATAGTTGACTATGGCTCCAGTCCCAGAATGATGACTTAAACTCATGCTGGGTGCATGAGCATGAGTCCCCAAAATCCTGAGAGGAGAATGGAGAAGAAGGGATTACCGAGTGGTCATCCTCCTGTGGGGGGGGAGGGATGCTGGTGGTGGTGGTATTTTCTCGCTTTTTGTCTCTCTAGTGAATATATGTGTCTTATAGCAAAAATTTCTTCAATAAAAAAAAAAAGAAAATGAAACTTAAAGAAATGAAATGAATAGTACAAGGTCAATAGTAAGGAAGTGACAGACCTAGATTCAAACCCCAATTTGTCTGATAAGACTCAGTTCTTAACAACCTATAAGCTACCGTATCGCAGTAGCTATTTGATAATGTTATAGAAATGAGACGATCTTAGAATATGTACACTAATTTAAGTTGAGAAGTCTTACAGTAAAGATGCCTGAACTGAGGCCTATGCTATTTCCAAGAATCTAGTATTTACTAAATTCTGTCTCCACAAATTTTACCAAGCTTTTGTTTTTACACATTTCTGAGACCTCATTCTTTTTCTCAAGTATTCAGCTTGTTAGGGCAATTAGTGGATCTCATATTCTTTACAACCTACCAAAATAGGTTCAGGATCATTTTGTTGTGTTAAGGAAGTAGTCCTCTGAGCTACTGCCATTCCCTTTATCTTCATGTCTGGATCTTACTAGTCATATCAAAGTCATTGTGGAGCTCCCATCCCACACTGCCAACCATGTGCTTCATTTTATCCCAAATCATCAATGCTGCAAAGAAATTACCAAGACTCATCACAATGAAATACCATCTCCAATTTTTCTGTATTCCGGTTGTCAGCTGATCTGCTGCTCAGACGCTGTGACATTTTCATGCTCAATAGAAAACCCAAATAGGGAAAAGTACCCCACACCCTTCCACTCACTCCCCCTTTTTAATCCCAGTAGGACAGAGGTTGCAAAGTACTATTGCCTTGGGTTTCCAACATCTTTCAGAGATTTTAATGAAAGAGCTCTTTCAGCTTTTAGGCAATCTTTGCAATCTCCCTCCCTCTTTCTTTGCAACTTCCTTCCCGTTGTCCTGGGGAGCCAGGCATTAGGCCAGTGGAGCCAGGGGACAATCTGAGTGACCAATACCCAAACTCATACAGGATTCAAAATTTCCCTTTTCCTCTAACACTGACCCATTGTCTTAGGACACACTCGGGTGCCTCTTGAGAGTTATTTCTTTTTCCCTCTATATTATATATTCCAGTTGAAAGTAAGGAAGGGCATTTAAGGTTGAGTCCCAAGTTGCACTTTAACTGATGGGAAGAAATAGAATTCTCCTGAATGGGAAGTTAATAGAATCTATTTCTGTCATGACAGATAGTTTGAGTGAAAGCTAAGATTTTCACAGGTGAAGCAAGGCTGAATGGAAACTAGAGGTCCTCAAACACAGTTTTAGTAGTGGAAACTTTCCTATATTAGTGAATTGTGCAATGAACTTCAGGATATAAAATACTTAGAAGAAGAATTTGTCAATATCTTTTCTATTTCAACAATCTTTTCTTGCTGTCTACCAACTACCATATTCCAACAAAGAAACAAAGACAGCTTCAATATAATGAATTAGAATAAAGAGACTATGCCCCGCGCCAAGCGAGGTGGCGGAGGGCGGAGGGGCCCTGCGCCGGCCGCTTGGGCTCGGCTGAGGGCCCCCGCCACCCCCAGGACCC